>NW_028225182.1:19155554-19285498 GCF_052327205.1 Somniosus microcephalus | reverse complement strand
TCTCCTGGTCAGAACAGAAGAAGCTTAGGGAAGAAGGCAAAGCTCTAAACCCATCAGAGATCAGCCCCACTGACTCGCCTCCACACCCCCACCTCCCCTTCTCACTCTAGCCCTTTGCACTACCCCACTTCAGTGCCCCTTCCTGGTAACTTTGTATTGTGTGCAGTTTTGGTCGCCTTATCTGAGGAAGGATGTTCTTGCCCTGGAAGGAGTGCAGCGAAGATTCACCAGGCTGATACCCACAAACTTGCGCTCTTTGCCCCCCCCCCCCCCACACCTCGCTCTCTGGCCCCTCCTGCCCAAACATCGCTCTCTGGCCCCTCCTGCCCAAACATCGCTCTCTGGGGCCCCCCCCCCCCCCCCCAACACACCTCGCTCTCCTGCCCCCCCCCCCCCCCAACACCTCGCTCTCTGGCCCCCTCCCGCCCCAAACATCGCTCTCTGGCGCCCCCCCCCCCCCCCCAACACACCCCTCGCTCTATTGCCCCCCCCCCCCAACACCTCGCCTCTCTGGCCCCCTCCCGCCCAAACATCACTCTCTGGCCCATCCTGCCCAAACATCGCTTTCTGGCCGCACCCCCCCCCCACACCTCGCTCTCTGGGGCCCCCCCCCCCCCCAACACCTCTCTCTCTGGCCCCCCCCCCCCCCCCCAACACCTCGCTCTCTGGCCCCCCCACACACCTCGCTCTCTGCCCCCCCCCCCCCCACACACTTCGCTCTCTGGCCCCCACCCCCCCCCTCACACACACCATCGCTCTCTGGCCCCCCCCCCCAACACAATTTACAATTTTACAATTTAAATCGCTTTATTGGCATGATAAGTTACATCTTATGTTGCCAAAGCATCAAAATACATTTATGGTTCAGCACATAAACGCAGTTCTATTCATACAGTGTATAAAACAGGTATATCTTGCGCTCTCTGCCACTCTTCTTCCACCGCGCCCCCCCCCACACCCTCGCTCTTTTGGGCCCCCCCCGCACCTTGCTCTCTGGGGCCCCCCCCCCTGCACCTTGCTCTCTGGGCCCCTCTCTCCCCCCCCCCACCCCCCCCCCACACCTCGCTCTCTGGCCCCTCTCTCCCCCCCCCCCCCCCCACACCTTGCTCTCTGGCCCCTCTCCTCCCCCCCCCCCCCACACCCTCGCTCCTCTGGCCCCCCCCAAACACCTCCCTCTCTGGGCCCCTCCCCCCCCCCCCCCCCTGCACCTTGCTCTCTGGGCCCCTCCCCCCCCCCCACACCTTGCTCTCTGGGGGGCCCCCCCCCCACTACCCTCGCTCTCTGGGGGGGCCCCCCCACCCACCACCTCGCCTTTCTGGGGCCCCACGCCCACACCACGCTCTCTGGCCCCTCCCCCCCCCACACCTCGCTCTCTGGCCCCTCCCCCCCACACACCTCGCTCTCTGGCCCCTCCCACCCACACCTCGCTCTTTGGCCCCACCCACCCCCAAACACACACCTCACTCTCTGGGGGGGGGGGGGCCCCCCCCCCCCCCACACCCTCGCTCTCTGGGGGGCCCCCCCCCACCCACACCTCGCTCTCTGGGCCCCCCCAACACCACGCTCTCTGGCCCCTCCCCCCCACACACCTCGCTCTCTGGCCCCTCCCACCACCCACACCCTCGCTCTCTGGCCCCTCCCCCCCCCACAACACCTCACTCTCTGGGCCCCCCCCCCCACACCACGCTCTCTGGCCCCTCCCTCTCCCCTCTACCCTGTCTTTAGGTGAATGCCTGTTCCAGACGGGCCAGTGTTGAGAGGCGGAGACTTGGGCAATTGCTGGGCATCCCAGAGGGCATTGCACTTGTCTCTGTCTGACAGTGCTGGCGTGAGACTGCGGCGATACCCTGGAGGATTGCGTTGGGACTGCAGAGGGAACGCCTGGTCTTCAGTGCTCCCTGCAACTAGATTGTTACAGAACCAGAGAGTCTGACAGCGAAGCAGGAGGCCTTTGTGCCTCTGCCGGCTTTTAGAATGAGCTATCTGTTGCTCGTGCAATCATTCTGGTCGTGCATTCTTGTGACTAGAGAAGCAGTTACAGAAGTGGGTGTGGCAGAAGGCGCATGTGTTGAGTGGGGTGGAGCAGGTTGTTGTAATGAGCTTGGATCCTGGCGGCTTGTGATTCTGAGACACCAGTGTGGCGACTGAATGGCAGCAGCTGGTTAACTGAAGGATTGTTGAGACCGGGTTTGCGCACACTGCGGGGGAAGTGGTTTGAGGCTTCGAGCCCAGAACACGGAAAGCGCCCGAGCCTTGTGGGGTGAAACACATTGTACTGAGAGCACCAAGCAGTGTGTGCCGGGGATGAAGGAGCCCTCTCGCGAGTGTCGCCTTCTCCCTGCACATCCCCGGCATTGTCCCCCCCGCCCTGTTCCCGGTCTCTCCCTCGGTCCCCCTGCCCTGTTCCCGGTTCTCCCACCCTGTTCCTAGGTCTCTTCCTCCGTCCCCCCCCCGCCCTGTTCCCAGTCTCCTCTGACGGATGATGTTCCTGTCTCCGCAGGCTCGGCTTCGCCTGGTTGACACTGTGGAGAAGGAAGATGTGAATGAAGCAATGAGACTGATGGAGATGTCGAAGGACTCTCTGCTCGGAGACCGTGGCCAAACCACCAGGTGAGAATTCCCAGCTAGGAGTGTGACCCGCAACTGTAGGATGGAATAGCGTTCCGGAGCAGGACAGCTGGTGGGTGCGCACCAGGTTTTGTCAGAGTGGTCCCCATGGTTGCTGTTGATGCTGATGGGGTCATACTTAGCAATACGCTCAGATCTCTGCTCATTAAACTGACCTGTCTCTCTCTCTATCTGTCTCCCTCGTTTCTCCTCCCGCCTCATTTCTTTCCCACTGTGTGACCCCCTGTCCTGTGGGGAGTATTTTTTGTGGGGTTGCTGGCTGTCTGCCCCAGTGTGTGACCCTCTTCTCTCCTCCTCTCTCTCTTTTCCCCCCCCTCCCCCCGAGCTCACGCTCTGTCTCTCTCTCGCTGTGTCTCTCTCTTTTTCCCCCCCCCCCGAGCTCACGCTCTGTCTATCTCTCGCTGTGTCTCTCTCTCGCTGTGTCTCTCTCTCGCTGTGTCTCTCTCTCGCTGTGTCTCTCTCTCGCTGTGTCTCTCGCTGTGTCTCTCTCTCGCTGTGTCTCTCTCTCGCTGTGTCTCTCTCTCGCTGTGTCTCTCTCTCGCTGTGTCTCTCTCTCGCTGTGTCTCTCTCTCGCTGTGTCTCTCTCTCGCTGTGTCTCTCTCTCGCTGTGTCTCTCTCTCGCTGTGTCTCTCTCTCGCTGTGTCTCTCTCTCGCTGTGTCTCTCTCTCGCTGTGTCTCTCTCTCGCTGTGTCTCTCTCTCGCTGTGTCTCTCTCTCGCTGTGTCTCTCTCTCGCTGTGTCTCTCTCTCGCTGTGTCTCTCTCTCGCTGTGTCTCTCTCTCGCTGTGTCTCTCTCTCGCTGTGTCTCTCTCTCGCTGTGTCTCTCTCTCGCTGTGTCTCTCTCTCGCTGTGTCTCTCTCTCGCTGTGTCTCTCTCTCGCTGTGTCTCTCTCTCGCTGTGTCTCTCTCTCGCTGTGTCTCTCTCTCGCTGTGTCTCTCTCTCGCTGTGTCTCTCTCTCGCTGTGTCTCTCTCTCGCTGTGTCTCTCTCTCGCTGTGTCTCTCTCTCGCTGTGTCTCTCTCTCGCTGTGTCTCTCTCTCGCTGTGTCTCTCTCTCGCTGTGTCTCTCTCTCGCTGTGTCTCTCTCTCGCTGTGTCTCTCTCTCGCTGTGTCTCTCTCTCGCTGTGTCTCTCTCTCGCTGTGTCTCTCTCTCGCTGTGTCTCTCTCTCGCTGTGTCTCTCTCTCGCTGTGTCTCTCTCTCGCTGTGTCTCTCTCTCGCTGTGTCTCTCTCTCGCTGTGTCTCTCTCTCGCTGTGTCTCTCTCTCGCTGTGTCTCTCTCTCGCTGTGTCTCTCTCTCGCTGTGTCTCTCTCTCGCTGTGTCTCTCTCTCGCTGTGTCTCTCTCTCGCTGTGTCTCTCTCTCGCTGTGTCTCTCTCTCGCTGTGTCTCTCTCTCGCTGTGTCTCTCTCTCGCTGTGTCTCTCTCTCGCTGTGTCTCTCTCTCGCTGTGTCTCTCTCTCGCTGTGTCTCTCTCTCTCGCTGTGTCTCTCTCTCTCGCTGTGTCTCTCTCTCTCGCTGTGTCTCTCTCTCGCTGTGTCTCTCTCTCTCGCTGTGTCTCTCTCTCTCGCTGTGTCTCTCTCTCTCGCTGTGTCTCTCTCTCTCGCTGTGTCTCTCTCTCGCTGTGTCTCTCTCTCGCTGTGTCTCTCTCTCGCTGTGTCTCTCTCGCTGTGTCTCTCTCTCGCTGTGTCTCTCTCTCGCTGTGTCTCTCTCTCGCTGTGTCTCTCTCTCGCTGTGTCTCTCTCTCGCTGTGTCTCTCTCTCGCTGTGTCTCTCTCGCTGTGTCTCTCTCTCGCTGTGTCTCTCTCTCGCTGTGTCTCTCTCTCGCTGTGTCTCTCTCTCGCTGTGTCTCTCTCTCGCTGTGTCTCTCTCTCGCTGTGTCTCTCTCTCGCTGTGTCTCTCTCTCGCCGTGTCTCTCTCTCGCCGTGTCTCTCTCTCGCCGTGTCTCTCTCTCGCCGTGTCTCTCTCTCGCCGTGTCTCTCTCTCTCGCCGTGTCTCTCTCTCTCGCCGTGTCTCTCTCTCTCGCCGTGTCTCTCTCTCTCGCCGTGTCTCTCTCTCTCGCCGTGTCTCTCTCTCTCGCCGTGTCTCTCTCTCTCGCCGTGTCTCTCTCTCTCGCCGTGTCTCTCTCTCTCGCCGTGTCTCTCTCTCTCGCCGTGTCTCTCTCTCTCGCCGTGTCTCTCTCTCTCGCCGTGTCTCTCTCTCTCGCCGTGTCTCTCTCTCTCTCTCTCTCTCGTTTCCTGCTGTGTGTGTTCGCCATGTGCTGTAGTTGATGTCAGTTCTGTGGTTTCAGAGTCCAGCGCCCTGCGGACGTGATCTTTGCCACGATTCGAGAGATGATTGCGGACATGGCAGTGCGTGAGGTTAAGTACTCTGAGGCTGAGCAGCGATGTGTTTCGAAGGGATTCACGCCAGCACAGGTTGAGGCTGCACTGGAGGAATACGAGGAGCTCAACATCTGGCAAGTGAACCAGGCCCGCACCAAGATCACCTTTGTGTGAGCACAGCCCCGGCGACGTAGGGGCCAGTTAGTGCCAGTGGACACTGACCCGTTTCAGATTGTCTCATCGAGGCATCGATTCTGTGCTTCTCAAATGCTCTCTAGACATCAATGAACAGTGCCTTCTCTGGCAAGCAGTGACCAGTGCCCCCTCTCTGGCCAGCGATGACCAGTGCCCCCTCCCTGGCCAGCGATGACCAGTGCCCTCTCCCTGGCCAGCGATGACCAGTGCCCCCTCTCTGGCCAGCGATGACCAGTGCCCCCTCTCTGGCCAGCGATGACCAGTGCCCTCTCTCTGGCCAGCGATGACCAGTGCCCTCTGGCCAGCGATGACCAGTGCCCTCTCCCTGGCCAGCGATGACCAGTGCCCTCTCCCTGGCCAGCGATGACCAGTGCCCTCTCTCTGGCCAGCGATGACCAGTGCCCTCTGGCCAGCGATGACCAGTGCCCTCTCTCTGGCCAGCGATGACCAGTGCCCTCTCTCTGGCCAGCGATGACCAGTGCCCTCTCTCTGGCCAGCGATGACCAGTGCCCTCTCTCTGGCCAGCGATGACCAGTGCCCTCTCTCTGGCCAGCGATGACCAGTGCCCCCTCTCTGGCCAGCGATGACCAGTGCCCCCTCTCTGGCCAGCGATGACCAGTGCCCCCTCTCTGGCCAGCGATGACCAGTGCCCCCTCTCTGGCCAGCGATGACCAGTGCCCCCTCTCTGGCCAGCGATGACCAGTGCCCTCTCTCTGGCCAGCGATGACCAGTGCCCTCTGGCCAGCGATGACCAGTGCCCTCTCCCTGGCCAGCGATGACCAGTGCCCTCTCCCTGGCCAGCGATGACCAGTGCCCTCTCTCTGGCCAGCGATGACCAGTGCCCTCTGGCCAGCGATGACCAGTGCCCTCTCTCTGGCCAGCGATGACCAGTGCCCTCTCTCTGGCCAGCGATGACCAGTGCCCTCTCTCTGGCCAGCGATGACCAGTGCCCTCTCTCTGGCCAGCGATGACCAGTGCCCCCTCTCTGGCCAGCGATGACCAGTGCCCCCTCTCTGGCCAGCGATGACCAGTGCCCCCTCTCTGGCCAGCGATGACCAGTGCCCCCTCTCTGGCCAGCAATGACCAGTGCCCTCTCTTTAGCGAGCTTAAGTGTGTTTTTTATTGTCCTATAGCAGTGCGGTGTATTCACGTTCAATACAGGAGATCAGTTGGTGATCGGAATTAGTTAATAAAATCTATTTGTACCTTTTCCTTTGTCAAATGTTTTTTCTCAACTCGCTGGCACAACCTGCTGAATAGTTACACACCCAGTTCATCGGAACAGGAGGAGGCCATTCAGCACCTCGAGCCTATTATACCGGAACAGGAGGAGGCCATTCTGCCCCTCGAGCCTATTATACAGGAACAGGAGGAGGCCATTCAGCACCTCGAGCCTATTGTACACAAACAGGAGGAACTCCTTCTTGAATATATTTAATGAATTGGCCTCAACTGCCTTTGTGGTAGAAAATTCCACAGGTTCACCACTCTCTGGGTGAAGAAATTCCTCCTCATTTCTGTCCTAAATGGCTTACCCCTTATCTTTAGACTGTGAGCCCTGGTTCTGGACTCCCCGACCATCGGGATCATCCTTCCTGTATCTAGTCCGTCTAGTCCTGTTAGAATTTTATAAGTTTCAATGAGATCCCCTCTCATTCTTCTAAACTCCAGCGAATATAAGCCCAATCGACCCAATCTCTCATCATACGTCATTCCTGCCATCCCAGGTATCAGTCTGGTGAATCTTCGCTGCACTCCCTCCATGGCAAGAACATCCTTCCTCAGATAAGGCGACCAAAATGCACTCAATACTCAAGGTGTGGCCTCACCAAGGCCCTGTACAACTGCAGCAAGACATCCTTGCTCCTGTACTCGAATCCTCTCGCTATGAAGGCCAACATACCATTTGCCTTCTTAACCGCCTGCTGCACCTGCATGCTTACCTTCAGCGACTGGTGCACAAGGACACCCAGGTCTCATTGCACTTCCCCTTCTCCCAATTATTGCCATTCAGATAATCTGCCTTCCTGTTTTTGCCACCAAAGTGGATAACCTCACATTTAACCACATTGGGCAGATGCATGGCAGATGCAGTATAATCACCCAACCTGTCCAAATCATACTGGAGTTTCTCTGCATCCTCCTCACAGCACACACGCCCACCCAGCTTTGTGTCATCTGCAAACTTGGAGATATTACATCTAGTTCCCTCGTCTAGATCATTGATATATATTGTGACTAGCTGGGGTCCAAGCACCGATCCCTGCAGTACCCCACTAGTCACTGCCTGCCACTCGGAAAAAGACCCGTTTATTCCAACTTTTTTTTCTGTCTGCCAACCAGTTCTCTATCCAAGTCAGTACCTTACCCCCAATCCCATGTGCTTTAACTTTACATGCTAACCTCTTAAGTGGGACCTTATCGAAAGCCTTCTGAAAGTCCAAATATACCACATCCACTGGTTCTCCCTTATCTATTCTACCAGTTACATCCTCAAAAAATTCCAGTAGATTAGTCAAGCACGATTTACCTTTTGTAAATCCATGTTGACTTTGTCCAATCCTGTCACTGTTTTCCAAGTGCTCTGCTATTACATCTTTTATAATGGACTCTAGCATTTTCCCCACTACTGATGTCAGGCTTACCGGTCTATAATTCCCCGTTTTCTCTCTACCACCTTTTTTTAAATAGTGGTGTTACATTAGCTACCCTCCAATCCATGGGAACTGTTCCAGAGTCTATAGAATTTTGGAAGATGACCAGCAATGCACCTACTATTTCTAGGGCCACTTCCTTAAGTACCCTAGGATGTAGATTTATCAGGCCCTGGGGATTTATCGGCCTTCAATCCTGTCACATTTCCCTAACACCATTTCCCTACAAATACTGATTTCTATCAGTTCCTCTCTCTCATTAGACCCTATGTTCCCCGACGTCTCTGGGAGGTTATTTGTGTCCTCCTTTGTGAAGACAGAACCAAAGTATGTATTTAATTGGTCTGCCATTTCTTTGTTCCCCATTATAAAGTCCCCTGATTCTGACTGCAAGGGACCTATGCTTGACTTCACCAATCTTTTTCTCTTCACATATCTATAGAAGCTTTTGCAGTCAGTTTTTATGTTCCCTGAAAGCTTACTCTCATACTCTATTTCCCCCCTCTTAATTAATCCCTTTGTCCTCCTTTGCTGAATCTTAAACTGCCCCCAATCCTCAGGTTTGCTGCTTTTTCTGGCCAATTTATATGTCCTCTCCTTGGATCTTGTGCTGTCCCCAATTTCCCTTGTTAGCCACGGTTGAGTCACCTTTTTTGTTTTATTTTTATGCCAAACAGGGATGAACAAATTCTGTAGTTCATCCATGCGATCTTTAAATGTTTGCCATTGCCTATCTACCGTCAACCCTTTAAGTAACGTTCCCCAATCCATCCTAGCCAACTCGTGCCTCATACCATCGTAGTTTTCTTTATTTAAATTCAGGACCCTAGTCTCTAAGTCAAATACTTCACTCTCCATCTTAATGAAGAATTCGATCATATTATGATCGCTCCGCCCCAAGGGGTCTCGCACAACAAGATTGCTAATTAATCCTTTCTCATTACATAATACCCAGTCTAAGATGGCCTGATCTCTAGTTGGTTCCTCGACATATTGGTCCAGGAAACCATCCCGTATACACTCCAGGAATTCCTCCTCCACAGTATTGTTACTAATTTGGTTAGCCCAATCTATATGTAGATTAAAGTCACCCATGATAACTGCTGTGCCCTTATTGCACGCATCTCTAATTTCCCATTTAATGCCATCCCCAACCTTAGCATTACTGTTTGGGGGTCTGTATACAACTCCCACTAATGTTTTCTGCCCCTTGGTATTTCTCAGCTCTACCCATACAGATTCCACATCATCAGAGCTAATATCCTTCCTTACTATTGTGTTAATCTCTTTAACCAGCAATGCTACCCCACGTACTTTTCCTTTTTGCCTGTCCTTCCTGAATATTGAATACCCCTGGATGTTGAATTCCCAGCCTTGGTCACCCTGGAGCCATGTCTCTGTAATTCCAATTACATCATATCCGTTTACATCTATTTGTGCAGCTAATTCATCCACCTTATTACGAATGCTCCTTGCATTAAGACACAAAGCCTTCAGGCTTGTTTTTTTAGCACTCTTAGACCTTTTAGAATTATTATTTACTGTGGCCATGTTTGATTTAAACCCTTGATTTCTCTGACTGCCTCTTTTGCTTTTCTCCTTCCTGTCTTTTGCTTCTATCCTTGCTTCCCTTTCCTCTGTCTCCCTGCACAGGTTCCCAACCCCCTGCCATTTTAGTTTAAACCCTCCCCCAGAGCACTAGCAAACACTCCCCCTAGGACATCGGTCCTGGTCCTGCCCAGGTGCAAACCGTCCAGTTTGTACTGGTCCCACCTCCCCCAGAACCGGTTCCAGTGTCCCAGGAATTTGAATCCCTCCGCCTTGCACCATTCCTCTAGCCACGTATTTATCTGAAATATCCTATTTCTGCTCTGACTAGCCCGTGGCACTGGTAGCAATCCTGAGATTACTACCTTTTAAGGTCCTATTTTTTTTAATTTCCCTCCTAACTCCCTATATTCAGCTTTTAGGACCTCATCCCGGTTTTTACCTATATCGTTGGTACCTATATGCACCACGACAACTGGCTGTTCACCCTCCCCCTCCAGAATGATCTGCACCCGCTCCGAGACACCCTTGACCCTTGCACCAGGGAGGCAACATACCATCCTGGAGTAACAACAGAAAATGCTGGAAAAACTCAGCAGGCCAGGCAACATCCGTGGAGAGAAAATAGAGTCAACGTTTCAGGTTAACCCTTTGTCAAGACTAAAGAAGCACAGGAAATGAAATAGATTAAGAGGCCAGGCTGGGAGAGAACAAAAGAGAAGAGACATTAAGAGGTATTCAAAGCGAGACGAGATGGTGATAGGACTAATGGAGACAAAAGACGGCTCTAGATTAGGTGTGAAATGCGCTGGCAGAATGGGAGACAGCTGCCATGTGGGAGAGAGGGGGGGTAGGGCCAAAACAAAGGTGTGGATAAAAAATATAAGTAAAAATGTAATAGGGGCCGAGGTTATGATCTGAAATTGTTGAACTCGATATTGAGTCCGAAAGGCTGTAAAGTACCTAATCGGAAGATGAGGTGCTGTTCCTCGAGTTTACAGTGAGCTTCCGTGGAACAATGCAAGAGGCCGAGGACAGTGAGGTCCGAGTGGGAATGGGGCGGTGAATTAAAATGACAGGCGACCGGAAACTCGGGGTCACCCTTACGGACTGAACGGAGGTGTTCCGCAAAGCGTACCATCCTGGAGTCTCGTTTGCGGCCGCAGAAACGCCTATCCCCCTTTCAATAGAATCCCCTATCACTGTAGCTCTCTCGCTCTTTTTCCTCCCGTCCTGTGCAGCAGAACCACCCACCGTGCCAGGAAGTTGGCTGCTGCTGCCTTCCCCCGATAAACCATCCCCCTCAACAATATCCAAAGTGGTATATCTGTTTGAGGGGGGGATGGTCACAGGGGACCCCTGCACTACCTGCCTGCGCCTACTACTCTGCCTGGTGGTCACCCATTCCCTTCCTGCCTGTGCAGCCTTTACCTGCAGTGTGACCAACTGCTTAAGCATGATATCCACGACGTCCTCAGCATCGCGAATGCTCCAGTATGTATCCATTCGCAGCTCCAGCGCCGCAATGCGGTCTGCCAGTAGCTGCAGCTGGATACACTTCCTGCACACATGGTCGTTGGACACAGGAAGTGTCCCTAATTTCCCACATATTGCAGGAGGAGCATGCCACGGGGCCGAGCTGTACTGTCATGACTTACCCTTCAATTAATTTAAATTAACTTAAATCAAATCAATACCACCAATTACACTACAATTAAATGATGTACTCAAGGGCCCTTGGCTACTAGCACTCCCCGATACACAACAGAGACCGTAGAAACTATAACCACAAAAATTAAGACCTTCTAAACTTTATAAACTATTAACCTTAACTGTCAAACTATAGAGTAGTATAAATACTCACCTGGCTGTACTCACCCAATCAGCTGCTCCCACATCTTGCCCGTGTCACTTTTGGAATCGCGACGTGGCTCCGGAAAGCCGCCGCCGGTCTGCGAGATTGACCGACCGGCCTTTGAGAAAAAGCCCGTGAAAGTGAGTTTAAATACACAGGAACAGGAGGAGGCCATTCAGCCCCTTGAGCCTGTTACAGGGAACAGGAGGAGGCCATTCA
This sequence comes from Somniosus microcephalus, assembly GCF_052327205.1. NCBI lineage: Eukaryota > Metazoa > Chordata > Chondrichthyes > Squaliformes > Somniosidae > Somniosus > Somniosus microcephalus. The sequence continues at coordinate 19,274,087 of NW_028225182.1, read as the reverse complement.
GCCCCTTGAGCCTGTTACACAGTAACAGGAGGAGGCCCATTCAGCCCCTGGAGCCTGTTACACAGGAACAGGAGGAGGCCATTCAGCCCCTTGCACCTGTTACACAGGAACAGGAGGAGGCCATTCAGCCCCTTGCACCTGTTACACAGTAACAGGAGGAGGCCCATTCAGCCCCTGGAGCCTGTTACACAGGAACAGGAGGAGGCCATTCAGCCCCTTGCACCTGTTACACAGGAACAGGAGGAGGCCATTCAGCCCCTTGCACCTGTTACAGGGAACAGGAGGAGGCCCATTCAGCCCCTGGAGCCTGTTACACAGGAACAGGAGGAGGCCCATTCAGCCCCTCAAGCCTGTTACACAGGAACAGGAGGAGGCCATTCAGCACCTTGCACCTGTTACACAGGAACAGGAGGAGGCCCATTCAGCCCCTGGAGCCTGTTACACAGGAACAGGAGGAGGCCATTCAGCCCCTCGAGCCTGTTACACAGGAACAGGAGGAGGCCATTCAGCCCCTTGCACCTGTTACACAGGAACAGGAGGAGGCCATTCAGCCCTCAGGTGCTGTTCCCAGAGCTGAACGCAGTGTCCAGATGGGGTCTAACCAGAGCTCTGCACAGCTGTAACATAACTTCCACCCCTTTGTATTCCAGCCCTCGAGATAAAGGCCAACTTTCCATTAGCTTTTTAATTCTTTTTTCTACCTGCGCACGAACTTTTAGTGCTGTCTGTTCCTGGACACCCAAATCGCTCTGTTCTTCCACAGTTCCTGCCTCCCGCCATTAAGAAAATATTCCGATTTGTCTTTTTTGGGTCCAACTTGCGTGACCTCACACTTCCCCACAGTGAACTCCACCTGCCGTTGTTCTGTCCACTCACTGAATCTATCGGTATCTCTTCGCAGCTTCCTATTGACGGGCCTGCCCTCGCACCATGATGGCCAGACCATCATGACTAGACACTGCCTTACCTGCTCCGCCCCACCACCCTCCCCACAGCCATGTAATCCCCGGGAGAGGCAAGGACCCAGGGCCAATGGGGGGGGGGGGGTGGGGAATACTCTGGGGAAAATTCCTCTCCAACCCCCCTCAGGCAACCGTAACCAGTCCAGGAGATCATAGATACATAGAAGATAGGAGCAGGAGTAGGCCATTCGTCCCCTCGAGCCCGCTCCGCCATTCAATGAGATCATGGATGATCATCCAAACTCAGTACCCTGTCCCTGCCTTCTCCCCATACCCCTTGATCCCTTTAGCCTTTATAAATATAATATCTAACTCCTTCTTGAACATATTTAATGAATTGGCCTCCACGGCCTTCTGTGGTAGAGAATTCCACAGGTTCAGCACTCTCTGGGTGAAGAAATTCCTCCTCATCTCAGTCCTTAAAAGGCTTACCCCTTATCCTTAGACTGTGACCCCTGGTTCTGGACTCCCCGACCATCAGGAACAGCCTTCCTGCATCTAGTCTGTCTAGTCCTGTTAGTATTTTATAAGTTTCAATGAGATCCCCTCTCATTCTTCTAAACTCCAGCGAGTATAAGCCCAATCGACCCAATCTCTCCTCATACGTCATTCCTGCCATTCACATGTGTGCTACCTATAAAGACACTTACCTTCTGTATGATTCGATCCCAGCTCCAGTCAGGAACCGGTTGAGCTCCCTCTTGGAAGGCAGAGAGTCCGCACCAGCCGGCAACACATTCCAGAGGCTCACTACTCTCTGGGAAAAGAGAACCCGCCCAGCGTCCCGTCTATTGCTACTCTTGCACCGTTTAAGCTCGTGTCCCCCGGTCCTCCCCAATCTGTTAAACTGCAAGTACCTGTCAATAGATACGCTATCCAGCCCTTTCATATATTGTATCGACCTTTATCGGGTCACCTCTGCTACTCTAAAGTGAATATACCTGGCTCCTTGAGCATATCCAGAGTTGCTGAATTTCTTTGCGCTGTTTTCATCTACACTAGTGGTTCTCAAACTAGGTTGGTTAAAGGACCCCTCTTCAAATGGATTAGTAATCACGGACCTCCCCCCCCGCCCCCCCCCCCCAAATCTGAATTATACTATATAATAACATCAGCTGTAATGTATATACCTTTAAGGGGGGGGAACTATGTTTTACAGCTCATGTATACTGCAGTACCGGCAGTGACCACATCTGTATATAACACTGAGTAGTAATCTGTACAGATCAGTTGCAGTGTGAGCCACGTTGAGTAAACACCTGTTGTACCGTTCTCCGCAGTCTGTGTCTTATTATACACGGACGCAACATTGGCGACGAGGCGGGTTCGAAGCTACCTGCAACTCTGCATCACCTCCCGGGGATTCGTTCCTGGAGATCAGTGGATTGGAGGTCAAGGCCAGAGACTCGGGCGTCGACCACGGGCAACCGCCCAGTCATCCAGCAGAGACTCGAGAATTGCGGGGGAGGCTGTCGAGAGGCAGGCTCGGCTTTCCAGTCGAGGTGGTCCAGCGAAACGGGCTGGCAACAGGTAGTGCGCAGACCCTTCCCGGACAGCGGCGGGCTAGAGCCTGACCGAGCGGCACAGCAAAGGGCCGAGCAGCGTCGACGGGGGAGAGAGAGAGAGGGCAGAGCGCACAGGGCGCAGCTGGTGTTCAGGGGCCGAGCAGCGTTCGGAGAGAGAGATGCGCAGAAACCCGCGAGGCGCCGCCATTGCCATGAGGACCGCCGAGAGTGGCGTTGGCAGCAGCGCAGGAGAAGCGCGTGAAACCTACAGGGCGCCGCCATTTCCACGAGAACCGCCGGGAGCGGCGTTGGCAGCAGCGGGGGAGGAAGGAAAGAACGGGAGACGCCATTTTAAACCACACCCAAAATGCCGAAGAGTGGCAGTATCACCGCATTTGACAATGAAGTCAAAGATTGGACTACATATGTCGAACGAATAGAGGTGTACTGCAAGGCAAATGAGGTGTCAGATGACAAGAAAGCATCGGTATTGTTAAATTTAATGGGTGCAAAGACGTATGGTTTATTACGAAATCTAGTAACCCCAACGAAGCCAATGGAAAAGAGTTTTGAAGACATAGTAACTGTAATGAAATCTGTTTGTCTTGCCTGTATTTGTTTTGCACTCATGTATATTACCCTCCCCCACACGGTGTATAGTTTCACTTCCTCTTTCCTGACTAACCTGGAAGGTTCCAGGTCTTGGCTCTTGGCTCCGCCCCTGACTTCTCTCTCTTAAAGATCCCAAGATCTGTATGACTCATTCCTGTGAGCCAGTCGGTGTGTTGAGATGTTAGCTCTGATCTTAGTGATTAAAAGCCAACTTGTTAAAGTCTATAACTTCTAGTTTTGTGGTTATTGAAGGCACATCAGTAACGATACTAAAGGAACATTTAAACCCCACACCGCTGCTGATAGCAGAAAGATTCAAGTTTCACAAACGGAACCAGCATACAGCATAAGGATGAAAGCAATGCTGATTATTTAACAGAACTGCGCAAACTATCGAAACACTGCCAGTTTGGAGCGGGACTGGCAGATACCTTAAGGGACAAGTTTGTGTGTGGGCTTCAAAGTGAAGGAACCCAGAAACGGCTTTTATCTGAAAAGGACCTTACGCTGGAAAAGGCTTTCAGCATTGCGGTATCATATGAAGCAGCAGCACGGGGCGCTGCAGAGATACAACAGAGACCACAAGAATATGGCACAAACGATATGTCATATGGAACAGAGAAGTGCTATTGCTGCGGCAGAACAACACACGACCAGAATGCTTGCTGGTTCAAAGACAAAGTGTGCAGACAGTGTGGAAAAGTAGGACACATAGCACGAGTCTGCAGGTTGGGAAAGAAAACCAGCAATAAGAAACCTACCAAAGGAAAGTACAAGAAGGTACATAAGATGACGGAGAATAGTGCAGACGAACAAAAGAGTGATAACGACTCCGAAAGCAGGGAACTGAGTTGTCTGAAACTACATAATGTGGTCACAACAGAGGATCACCGAACCATTTGGGTCACTCTCAAGTTAGCAGGAGTCCAGGTAAAGATGGAATTGGACACAGGATCAGCCCTAACAGTCATAAACCGACGGGACTACGAGCGGCTATTCTCACACATACCCTTGAGAGACACAAAAATTATTTTGAAGACGTGCACGGGGCAAAAAGTCTACCCCAAAGGAAAAATAAGGGTGACCGTTATATATAACGGTAAGGAAACACCAAAACTAGACCTGTATGTATTGCAAGATGGAGGACCAGCATTACTGGGACGTGAATGGATCCGGAAAATACAACTGGATTGGCATTCCATACAGGCACTGACTGTGGCTGACAAAAAGGATGACGACGTCACACCTGGGCGACTGTCAAAGATCCTAACTGACGTGAAAGAAGTGTTCCAGCAAGGACTCGGAACACTAAAAGGCATAACAACGACGATTATAATTGAAGAAAACGCAAGCCCAAAATTTTTTACGGCCAGACCGGTACCTTATGCGATCCGCCCAGCCGTCGAAGCAGAGCTGGAGAGTCTGGAACGTTCAGGTATACTGTCCAAGGTAGACTGGAGCGAGTGGGCTACACCCATCGTCCCTGTGATGAAAAAGTCGTTGAGCAGCACGCCTGGGGAACCAAGGAAGGTTCGCATCTGTGGGGACTTTAAGGTAACAGTGAACCCGGTCCTTCACACCGTACAATATCCACTTCCGCGGATTGAAGATATTTTCACCTTGCTATCTGGAGGGAAACGCTTCACTAAGACTGATCTGGCCCAGGCGTATCTGCAAATGGAGGTAGAAGAAGCATCAAAAAAATACCTCACAATCAACACCCATAAAGGTCTCTACCAATACAACCGGCTGGTATTCGGGGTAGCATCAGCTCCGGCTATTTGGCAGAGGGCAATGGAACAAGTTCTGCAAGGGATCCCAGGGACCCAGTGTTATTTGGACGACATCCTGGTCACGGGCGAAAATGACAATGATCACCTTGCCAACCTGGAGCAGGTGCTCACTAGATTGCAGGAATATGGGCTCCGAGCTAACCGCCCCAAATGTGAGTTTTTTAGAAAACAGATCTCGTATTGTGGCCACGTTATCGATAAAGAGGGGTTACATAAGTCCCCAGAGAAGATTGAGGCAGTAGTCAAGGCTCCAGCACCGGAAAATGTGTCACAACTGAGGTCGTTCCTCGGGCTGGTAAACTACTACCATAAGTTCTTGCCAAATTTGTCTACAATACTACACCCACTGAACACCCTACTGCAAACTGGGGTGCCATGGAAGTGGAGTGACGAATGTAGACGAGCTTTCCAGAAGAGCAAAACACCAATCACATCGAAAGAGGTATTGGCCCATTACAACCCAGCATTACCAATTCGGTTGGCATGTGATGCGTCACCCTACGGCATTGGAGCGGTGCTGTCGCACAAATTCTCGGACGGCTCAGAGAGGCCAATAGCCTTCGCGTCACGATCACTAACCTCAGCCGAGTGTAACTACGCCCAGATTGACAGGGAGGCCCTCAGCCTAGTGTGGGGAGTGAAAAAGTTCAATCATTATCTGCATGGGCAGAAATTCACCTTGCTGACTGATCACCAGCCTCTTGTCTCCATTTTTAATCCGAAGAAGGGCGTTCCGGTGATGACTGTGCAATGACTACAAAGATGGTCACTTTTTCTAGGGGCGCACCACTATGAGATTGAATATAAGGGCACGAAACAGCATGGAAATGCTGATGTTCTATCACGCCTGCCACTGCCTACTGCGGAGGAAGCACCAGCAGTGGATCCTGTCGAAATATTCCATTCGACTATAGTTGAATACCTACCGGTAACTAACACTTGTATCGAAAAGGAAACCCGAAATGACCCGACACTGTCTCAGGTATATGATTTGACGGTGAAGGGATGGCCAGCACATGGCGACTCACTGTTGCCAGCATTCTCGACAAGGAGAGAACAGCTGTCAGTGTGCCGGGGGATCTTGATGTGTGGATCCCGAGTGGTAATTCCACCCAAGTTAAGGGATAGAGTGCTCAATGAGCTTCATGAGGGTCATCTGGGAGGGGTAAAAATGAAAAGCCTAGCCAGGGCTTATGTGTGGTGGCCGGGAATCGATAAACAAATCGAGGACCTGACCAAGAGCTGCTCAGGATGCCAGAAAGTCCAAAATGCACCACCACAGGCCCCTCTACACCCATGGGAGTGGCCCTCATCTCCATGGCAATGGGTGCATATTGATTTTGCTGGTCCATTCATGGACTCAATGTTTTTAATAGCCGTGGATGCTCACTGGAAATGGCCTGAGGTCATCAAAATGTCCTCCACCACCACGGAGAAAAGTATTGCAGTCCTACAGACCATTTTTGCCAGGAATGGCTTGCCAGAACAGATTTGCTCCGACAACGGACCACAGTTTGTGTCCGAAGTGTTCCGGAGGTTCTTGAAAAAGAATGGGGTAAGGCATTACACATCCGCCCCGTATCATCCAGCCACAAATGGATTGGCTGAGAGGTTCGTACAAACCTTTAAGAAGGCAATAAAGGCTATGTACAATGACAACATTCCGCTGCAGCACAAGGTGGACAATTTCCTGTTCGCCTACCGGAATGCGACACATGTAGTCACCAACCAAGCCCCAGCCATGAAGTTCTTTAACCGAAGGTTAAGATCTCGCCTGGATTTGCTCAGACCAAACGTACGAAGAGATGTTGAGAGTAAGCAATTCCAGCACATCCATGAGAAGCCAACAAGGAGCTTCAATGTAGGGCAACCAGTCTTGGCCCGCGACTACCGAACAGAAAAATGGCAGCCAGGAACGATATGCACACGGCAGGGGCCACTAATGTACACAGTGGACGTTGGGGAGAGCATCATGAGATGCCATGCTGACCAGATCCTAGAGTCACAGGAACAAGTCAACCCCATGCCTCGCCCATACGTACCTGGTGATGAACCCGACGTACAGGTCGCATCTACCCCAGAAACAGTAGCATCGGAAGCTGATGAACCAACCGACGACAGGGGGCCAGAATCGCCTCCGCACCATGAGCAAGACACTCGGGAAAGGCGCTATCCAGAAAGGATCAGGAAGCCTCCCCAAAGACTGAATATATAGACTATTTTCAGCTAATGTTGCATGTTAAAAGTGTTAATTGTAATTAGTTTGATATTTAATTGTTAAATGAGTGTTATGGTACTGTTAATCTAAAAGGGGAAGAATTGTAATGTATATACCTTTAAGGGGGGGAACTATGTTTTACAGCTCATGTATACTGCAGTACCAGCAGTGACCACACCTGTATATAACACTGAGTAGTAATCTGTACAGATCAGTTGCAGTGTGAGCCACATTGAGTAAACACCTGTTGTACCGTTCTCCGCAGTCTGTGTCTTATTATACACGGACGCAACAATCCCCTCTCATTCTTCTAAACTCCAGCGAGTATAAGCCCAATTGACCCAATCTCTCCTCATACGTCATTCCTGCCATCCCAGGTATCAGTCTGGTGAATCTTCGCTGCACTCCCTCCATGGCAAGAACATCCTTCCTCAGATAAGGTGACCAAAAGTGCACACAATACTCAATGTGTGTTCTCACCAAGGCCCTGTACAACTGCAGCAAGACATCCTTGCTCCTGTACTCGAATCCTCTCGCTATGAAGGCCTACATACCATTTGCCTTCTTAACCACCTGCTGCACCTGCATGCTTACCTTCAGCGACTGGTGCACAAGGACACCCAGGTCTCGTTGCACTTCCCCTTCTCCCAATCTATTGCCGTTCAGATAAAAATCTGCCTTCCTGTTTTTGACACTAAAGTGGATAACCTCGCATTTATCCACATTATACTGCATTTGACATGCATCTGCCCAATCACCCAACCTGTCCAAGTCATACTGGAGTTTCTCGGCATCCTCCTCACAGCACACACGCCCACCCAGCTTTGTGTCGTCTGCAAACTTGGAGATAATGCATCCAGTTCCCTCATCTAGATCATTAATATATATTGTGAATAGCTGGGGTCCTAGGACCGATCCCTGCGGTACCCCACTAGTCACTGCCTGCCACTCGGAAAACGACCCGTTTATTCCAACTCTTTGCTTCCTGTCTGCCAACCAGTTCTCTATCCAAGTCAGTACCTTGTCCCCAATCCCATGTGCCTTAACTTTACACGCTAATCTCTTATGTGGGACCTTATCGAAAGCCTTCTGAAAATCCAAATACACCACATCCACTGGTTCTCCCTTATCTATTCTACCAGTTACATCCTCAAAAAATTCCAGTAGATTAGTCAAGCACGATTTACCTTTTGTAAATCCATGTTGACTTTGTCCGATCCTGTCACTGCTTTCCAAGTGCTCTGCTATTACATCCTTTATAATGGACTCTAGCATTTTCCCCACTACCGATGTCAGGCTTACCGGTCTATAATTCCCCGTTTTCTCTCTACCACCTTTTTTAAATAGTGGGGTTACATTAGCTATCCTCCAATCCATGGGAACTGTTCCAGAGTCTATCGAATTTTGGAAGATGACCAGCAATGCATCTACTATTTCTAGGGCCACTTCCTTAAGTGCCTAGGATGTAGATTATCAGGCCCTGGGGATTTATCGGCCTTCAATCCCGTCAATTTCCCTAACACCATTTCCCTACAAATACTGAATTCATTCAGTTCCTCCCTCTCATTGGACCCTATCTTCCCCGACATCTCTGGGAGGTTATTTGTGTCCTCCTTTGTGAAGACAGAACCAAAGTATGTATTTAATTGGTCTGCCATTTCTTTGTTCCCCATTATAAATTCCCCTGATTCTGACAGCAAGGGACCTACGCTTGACTTCACCAATCTTTTTCTCTTCACATATCTTTCGAAGCTTTTCCAGTCAGTTTTTATAATGCCAAACCACAGAACAAAAGATACTATGCGCACTTATTTATTATCCCCTCCTCACTGCTATCGGTGTTCCCGCTATGAATTCAACAAACCTTTGAGTTTTAAAAAATTCATTCATGGGATGTGGACGTCGCCGACAAGGCATTTATTGCCCTCGAGAAGTTGGGGGTGACCTGCCGCCTATGAATGTAATTGAGTGCTTTGCCCGTGGCCATTTCTAAAGGTGCAGTTAAGAGTCAACCACATTGCTGTGAGTCTGGAGTCACCAGACCAGGTAAAACGGCAGATTTCCTTCCCTACAGGACAATTCAGTCGTTTCATGGTCACCATTGGTGGTGCGAGCTTTTTATAAATTTAATTAACAATTTAAATTCCCCAGTTGCCGTGGTGGGATTTGAATTCACGTCTATGGCTTGTTAGTCCAGGCCTCAGGACTGCAAGTCCAGTGACCTAACCACAATGCTACTTTCCCCTTGTTATTCTGATTCTGTGCATCCGGCTATCCAATGATCAGTGGTGTTTAACACATTCCCCGCGCCTCTGAGGATGCAGCAGGGACCTGGGCAAATTCATCTCCTTGCAAACTCATTATCTCGCAAACCCCCTTGAAAGTCCCTACTGGCCCACAGGAATCCGCGGACCCCAGTTTGAGAATCGCTGATCTACACTACTTACGTGCTGTGCCTCCTAACTTAATGTCATCTGCAAGCTTAAATATACAGCTCTCTGTTCCTTCATTCAAGTTATGAAAGGTTGAGACCCCAGAACAGGTAGCTGAGGAACACCAATTGTTACATCCCGCCCCAGACTCTGTCTCCTATTTCCCAACCAGTTATTGAGCAAGTTTAGTCAGTCAGCAATTCTGTGGCAGAGCACTGGGAGCTTATGCTGAAATGATTTGTGGATCCGAACCGACTTCATCGCTGTGACTCCTCGTCTCGGAGGGATTCAGAAACTGGTGACAGCACTGCAAGCCGAGTTCGCTACTGGTGCTGGGACCCAAGAGCTCTTTCTGCACGGGGCAGGGAATCGTCCTCTCTGCTTTTATATCACTTGTGGTTCTCTCTCTCTCTCTCGTGTTCTCTCTCGTGTTCTCTCTCTCTCTCTCGTGTTCTCTCTCTCTCTCTCTCGTGTTCTCTCTGGCTCTCTCTCGTGTTCTCTCTCTCTCAATTCAATTTCAATTCAAATCGCTTTATTGGCATGACAAGGTACATCTTATGTTGCCAAAGCATCGGAAAACATTTATGGTTGTACACAAAAATACAGGTCTATCCATACAGTGTATAAACAGATATATCCCTGAGTGTATAGATATACATTCATATAATTTGTATATACACTTTTTTCAGATTTAGTGGTTGTCCCTCTGTTTATGGCAAGCTGTAACATAGTGTGCCGCTAAGGTTACACAATTTCTCTCTTCCCCTAGTAGGTATGGGAGTTTTTGGTCGTCATTCAAATTTCTGAATTCAGGGCATATTTTTGTGAATTTTGGGTAGAAATTCTCCCTGATGCCCTGATATTTTCCACAAGCTGTGAGGAAGTGCATCTCTGTCTCCACCACTCCCTGACTGCAGTGAGAGCATATCCTGTCCTCTCTTGGCAGCCGGGTCTGCCTGTGTCTGCCTTTCTCGATGGCCAGGCTATGTTCACTAAGTCTGTACCTTGTCAAGGTTTTTCTCAGTTTGCTATCCTTTACCACAGTCAGGTATTCAGCCATGTTGTATTGTCTGTTTAGGGCCAAGTAGCAATTGAGTTTGTTTTGGGTTTTTGTTGTTTCTGCCCAATATGACAGATATTTTTCCTTTTGCTTAGTGACAATTGTGTTGGGTTGAGTTCTCTGTGCTACGATGTCACTGTCCTGGGGCTGGTTATTGTTAGTAGTGTTAGTAGTTATTTCACTGAGTCCCAGGATTAGTTGACTGAGGGTATTCTTCTTTATGGTCCTCTCTTGGCATTTCAGGGCTTTGTAATGATAGCAGTGGGGGTTGCTCATTTTTAGGTGTTTCCAAAATTTGGTGGCTCTTTTTTGGATAGTAATTATTAATGGATATTGGCCTCGTTCTGCCCTGCATGCATTGTTTACGGTTTTCCTTTGGGTCCGGAGGATACTTTTACAGAATTCTGCATGTAGGATCTCAATGGGGTGTTTGTCCCATTTTGCGAATTCTTGTTGTGTTAGCGGTCCCCACACCTCACTGCCATAGAGTGCAATTGGTTCAATTATTGATTTAAAAATTTTGAGCCAAATGCTAATTGGAATTTCTATTTGGATTGATTTTTTAATGGCATAGAAAGCCCTTCTTGCTTTCTCTTTCAGTTCATTCACAGCCAGGTGAAAATTTCCCGTAGAACTAATTTTTAAGCCCAAGTATGTGTAGTTAGTGGTTTGTTCAATTTTTGTTGTTCCTCGTGTGAAATTTATTCTGGGTCCCTGATGTCTGGATCTTTGCTGGAACACAAGGACTTTGGTTTTTTGGGGGTTTATTGTCTCTCTCTCTCGTGTTCTCCCTGGCTCTCTCTCGTTCTCTCTCTCTCTCTCTCGTGTTCTCTCTCTCTCCCTCTCTCGTGTTCTCTCTCTCTCGTGTTCTCTCTGGCTCTCTCTCGCGTTCTCTCTGGCTCTCTCCCATGTTCTCTCGTGCGCGTGCTCTCGTGTTATATCTCCATCTCTGCTTCTATATCTCATGTCTTTGCCTCCATGGATCTATATTTCTGACTCTCTGATTCTGTATCTCTGGCTTTTGCCTCTCGTGGCAGCAGAGCCCTGTCCCCTCTGAACCAGCAGGTTTGAGTGTTCCCTCTGTCCGCCCGGGATTTGAGCTGATGTTTAGGCTGAGGCTGATGCCCCGATGCACGAGTGAGCAAGTGCTGCATTCTCAGATCTCCTTTTGATTACTGAGGCCCCGTCTAACATAGCAGTTTGACTTTGAAGATCCTGTGACCGTCGTTCCCTTATGTTTGTTTTGTGGGTGTGTGTGGGCCTTTTAACGGGGCTGTGCGGCCCTGATAAATGTTAACGCATGGTTTTTCCCGTATAAAAGCTGGTCCGAGGGCTGCGCGGGACCTCCAGACCGCTGCATGGCCGTGCAGCATAACGGGCACATTGCCTGTGACGCCATATGATGAAAGAGGGTGTACTCCTGGGTTGTGCCCAACATTCCTTCCTAAATTCATCTACTTTGAGTACTGGGATCTTGCTGTGCGCAAAATGGCAGCTGCATTACTACCCAACGGTGACTGCCCGCCAATGAACTTATGCAAGTTTAGGCCGTGGCTGGAGTATTGGGCGCAGTTCTGGGCACCACTAAAGGAGGATGATTCGCCGGGGTGACACTAGGAATGAGAGGTTAGGGTTATATGAGGAACGGCTCCAGAAACCGCAGCGTTTGTTTGTCACCGGGACTGGGAGTGTTCAGGGGGGGTGTCACTTGGGTTTTGAGAGGGTAAACCACGAGCGGTTGTTCCCACGGGTTGGTGGATGAGGTACGAGGGGGCACAGACTGAGGAGCAGCACTCCGAGAATGAAGGGGGGGGGGGGGGTTGCGAAGAAATGTTCGGAATGTTTTACCTCAGCGAGCGACTGGCTCATTTCGAAGAGAGCTGGGGGAAGATTTGAAAGCGACCAATTTAAAAGGAGACCCAGAAAGGGCTCACAGGGTATCGGTGATGGAGATGAAGAGCTGGCGTGACACTTGGTGATGGGCCGAAGGGCCTTGGGCTGTGCTGTAATCTCGGTGAAGATATTGTGGAGCAGGGCAAGATCGGTGCTGTTTGCAGAGTTCAGCGTGCGGAACCCCCTGCAGTACTGCTGCTGTGTGTCGCACAGTATCACTGTTACCTGCCCTGTGACCAGAAGGTGGCAATAGATGCACGTCTGACAGATGCTCTGCTCCAGCACAGTTACAATATCGATGAGACCTTTCAGTCAATCTTCAGCCTTCCACCAGCAGACCTACTTAAAATATTATGACTTCAGCTGCCAGTTGTGACATTTACTAATACTTGATATACATCAACACACAGTCACGCTTTAAAGATTTTCACATTTCACCCATCAAACCCACCCCTTTTACAGAACATGTGCCAGACTCGGCCGCACCCTGCCCGAGACACCAGCCAGTCTCAAATCAAATGTCCTGACCCTGAACATAAAACCCATAGTCAAAACAAAGGCCTTTAGCCACTTTGGTGGCAAAAACAGGAAGACAGATTATTACGATAGCAACATACTGCAGATGCTGGAAATCCGAAATAACAGATTATTATCTGAACGGCAATAGATTGGGAAAAGGGGAAGTGCAACGGGACCTGGGTGTCCTTGCGCACCAGTCGCTGAAGGTAAGCATGCAGGTGCAGCAGGCGGTTAAGAAGGCAAATGGTGCGTTGGCCTTCATAGCGAGAGGATTCAAATACAGGAGCAATGATGTCTTGCTGCAGTTGTACAGGGCCTTGGTGAGGCCACACCTTGAGTATTGTGTGCAGTTTTGGTCACCTTATCTGAGGAAGGATGTTCTTGCCATGGAAGGAACTCAGCGAAGATTCACCAGACTGATACCTGGGATGGCAGGAATGACGTGCGAGGAGAGATTGGGTCGATTGGGCTTATATTCGCTGGAGTTTAGAAGAATGAGAGGGGATCTCATTGAAACTTATAGAATTCTAACAGGACTAGACAGACTAGATGCAGGAAGGATGTTCCCTATGGCGGGGGAGTCCAGAACCAGGGGTCACAGTCTAAGGATAAGGGGTATGACATTTAGGACAGAGATGAGGAGGAATTTCTTCACCCAGAGAGTGGTGAACCTGTGGAATTCTCTACCACAGAAGGCAGTTGAGGTCAATTCATTAAATATATTCAAGGAGGAGTTGGATATATTTCTTAAGGCTAAAGGGATCAAGGGATATGGGGAGAAGGCAGGGACAGGGTACTGAGTTTGGATGATCAGCCATGATCTCATTAAATGGCAGAACAGGCTTGAGGGGCCGAATGGCCTACTCCTGCTCCTATCTTCTATGTTTCTAAGAATATAGATATGCTTGTAATGATGCGTCAGCTGTGGCTCCGTTGTTGGCACCCTCACCTCTGAGTTAAGCTCCCACTCCAGAGACTTGAGCACAAAAATCTAGGCCGACACTCCAGTGCAGTGCTGAGGGGACGCTGCACTGTCGGAGGTGCCGTCTTTCAGATCGGCCGTTAAACCGAGACCCTGTCTGCCCTCTCAGGTGGATGTAAAAGATCCTACGGCACCATTTTGAAGAAGAGCAGGGGGACTTCTCCCCGGTGTCCTGACCAATATTTATCCCTCAATCAACATCCCATAAACAGATTCTTTGGTCATTATCACGTTGCTGTTTGTGGGAGCTTGCTGTCTGCAAATTGGCTGCCGGGTTTCCTACATTACAACAGTGACTCCACTTCAAAAGTACTTTTTTTTCATTCATTCCTGTGACGTGGGCGTCGCTGGCAAGGCCAGCATTTATTGCCCAACCCTAATCGCCCTTGTGAAGGGCATAAGACTCATGAACGATTAATTTATTATTATTTATTACTGTTGTTTTATTTATTATTACTGTCCTTCTATTAGTATTTCTATTAGTATTTTTATCATTGTTATGCCATATTTATTCCAATGTTGGGAGGACTCGTAAAAAATCAACATTTCATTGTGCAGTACACACGTCTGCTGCATATATGACAAATAAAATTGAATTGAATTGAATTGAATTGAAGGTGGTGGTGAGCCGTCTTCTTGAACCACTGCAGTCCGTGTGGTGAAGGTGCTCCCACCTGTTAGGGAGGGAGTTCCAGGATTTTGACCCAGCGACGATGAAGGATCAGCGATATATTTCCAAGTCAGGATGGTTTGTGACTTGGAGGGAAACTTGGAGGTGGCGGTGTTCCCATGCGCCTGCTGCCCTTGTCCTTCTAGGTGGTAGAGGTCGCGGGTTTGGGAGGTGCTGCCGAAGAAGCCTTGGCGAGTTGTTGCAGTGCATCTTGTAGATGGTACACACTGCAGCCACAGTGGAGCGAATGAATATTTAAGGTGGTGGATGGGGTGCCAATCAAGCGGGCTGCTTTGTCCTGGATGGTGTCGAGCTTCTTGAGTGTTGTTGGAGCTGCACTCATCCAGGCAAGTGGAGAGTATTCCATCACACTCCTTACTTGTGCCTTGTAGATGGCGGAAAGGCTTTGGGGAATCAGGAGGTGAGACACTCGCCACAGAATACCCAGCCTCTGACCTGCTCTTGTATTTATGTGGTTGGTCCAGTTAAGTTTCTGGTCAATGGTGACCTCCAGGATGTTGATGGTGAGGGATTCGGCGATGGTAATACTGTTGAATGTCAAGGGACGGTGGTTAGACTCTCGCTTGTTGGAGATAGTCATTGCCTGGCACTTGTGTGGCACAATAGTTACCTGCCACTTATCAGCCCAAGCCTGAATGTCATCCAGGTCTTGCTGCTTTCGGGCATGGACCCCTTCATTATCTGAGGAGTTGGGAATGGAACTGAACTCTGTGCAGTCATCAGTGAACATCCCCATTTCTGAACTATGATGGAGGGAAGGTAATTGATGAAGTAGCTGAAGATGGTTGGGCCAAGGAAACTGCCCCGAGGAACTCCTGCAGCGGTTTCCTGGGGCTGTGATGATTGACCTTCAATCACCACAACCATCTTCCTTTGTGCTCCGTATGACTCCAGCCAGTGGAGAGTTTTCCCTCCCGATTCCCATTGACTTCAGTTTTACTAGGGCTCCTTGATGCCACACGCGGTCAAATGCTGCCTTGATGTCAAGGGCAGTCACTCTCACCTCACCTCTGGAATTCAGCTCCTTTGTCCATGTTTGGACCAAGGCTGTAATGAGGTCTGGAGTGGAGTGGTCCTGGCGGAACCCAAACTGAGCATCAGTGAGCAGGTTATTGGTGAGTAAGTGCCGCTTGATAGCACTGTTGATGACACCTTCCATCACTTTGCTGATGATTGAGAGTAGACTGATGGGGCGGTAAGTGGCCGGGTTGGATTTGTCCTGCTTTTTGTGGACAGGACATACCTGGGCAGTTTTCCACATTGTCGGGTAGATGCCAGTGTTGTAGCTGTACTGGAACAGCTTGGCTAGAGGCGCGGCTAGTTCTGAAGCACAAGTCTTCAGCACGATAACCGGGATGTTGTCAGCGCCCACAGCCTTTGCTGCATCCAGTACGCTCAGCCGTTTCTTGATATCACGTGGAGTGAATCCAATTGGCTGAAGACTGGCTTCTGTGATGGTGGGGACCACAGGAGGAGGCCGATATGGATCATCCACTCGGCACTTCTGGTTGAAGATGGTTGCAAACACTTCAGCCTTGTCTTTTGCACTCACGTGCTGGGCTCCACCATCATTGAGGATGGGGATATTCATGGAACCGCTTCCTCCCGTTAGTTGTTCAATGGTCCACCACCATTCACGACTGGATGTGTCAGGACTGCAGAGCTTTGGTCTGAACTGTTGGTTGTGGGATCGCTTAGCTCTGTCTTCATTGGCTCTAAAGCACTTTGGGACATCTGGTGGTCATGAAAGGCGCTATATAAATGCAAGTCTTTCTTTAATATGGAACAAAGACTGAATAGCTAATGTAGTAATTATGGTTAAACAGCACGAGTAGATTAGAGTTGGTTCAAACTGTGCTTGCAGATCTCACAACGACACGCCTGAGTACGGTCAGCAAGAGCAAAGGTGAGAAGCCAAGCTGGCTCAGATAATATTGGAACTGGAAGATAGCCTGGGCAGTCAGCACGGATTTGTTAAAGGCAAATCGCGTTTGACTAACTTGATTGAGTTCTTTGATGAAGTAACGGAAAGGGTGGATGAGGGTAGTGCGGTGGATGTTGCCATTTAGCACGCTGGTAGTGCCACACAACACGATGGAGGGTGTCCTCAGTGTTGAAGACAGGACTTCGTCTCCACAATGACTGTGCGGTGGTCACTGCTATCAATACTGTCATGGACAGATGCATCTGCGACAGGTGGATTGGTGAGGACGAGGTCAAGTCGGTTTTTCCCTCGTGCTGGTTCTCTCACCACCTGTCGCAGGCCCAGACTGGTAGCTGTGTCCTTCAGGACTCGGCCAGCTCGGTCAGCATAGTTGCTACCGAGCCACACTTGGTGATGGACATTGAAGTCCCCCACCCAGAGTACATTCTGCACCCTTGCTACTCTCATTGCGTCTTCCGAGTGGTGTTCAACATGGCGGAGGACTGATTCATCAGCTGAGGGAGGGCAGTAGGTGGTAATCAGCAGGAGGTTTCCTTGCCCATGCTAGACCTGAAGCCATGAGACCTCATGGGGTCCGGAGTCAATGTTGAGGACTCCCAGGGCCGCTCCTTCCCGACTGTATACCACTGTGCCACCACCCCTGGTGGGTCTGTCCTGCCGGTGGAACAGGACTTACCCAGGGATGGTGATGGAGGACATTGGAACTTTGGCAGAAAGGTATGATTCTGTGAGTATGACTCTGTCAGGCTGTTGCTTGACCAGTCTGTGGGACAGCCCCTCCAAATTTTGGCACAAGTCCCCAGATAGAAACATAGAAGATAGGAGCAGGGGTCGGCCATTCGGCCTCTCGAGCCTGCTCCGCCATTCAATGAGATCATGGCTGGTCATCCAAACTCAGTTCCCTGTCCCTGCTTTCTCCCCATATCCCTTGATCCCTTTAGCCTTAAGAAATATATTTAACTCCTTCTTGAATATATTTAATGAATTAGCCTCAACTGCCTTCTGTGGTAGAGAATTCCACAGGTTCACCACTCTCTGGGTGAAGAAATTCCTCCTCATCTCTGTCCTAAATGGCTTACCCCTTATCTTTAGACTGTGACCCCTGGTTCTGGACTCCCCCGCCATCGGGAACATCCTCCCTGCATCTAGTCTGTCTAGTCCTGTTAGAATTTTATAAGTTTCAATGAGATCCCCTCTCATTCTTCTAAACTCCAGCGAGTATAAGCCCTATCGACCCAATCTGTCATACGTCATTCCTGCCATCCCAGGTGTCAGCCTGGTGAATCTTCGCTGCACTCCCTCCATGGCAAGAACATCCTTCCTCAGATAAGGCGACCAAAACTGCACACAATTGTAGTGTATGTACCTTTAAGAGAGAACTACTTTTACAGCTCCTGTATACTGTAGTACCGGCAGTGACCACACCTGTATATAAGCCTTCAGCATGCCTCTGTACTGTTCATCTTTAGACTACCCTCCTCCAGTAAACACCTGTTGATTGTTAATTTACAGCCTCCGTCTAGTTATTGGAAAACATCGTACTTTAAGAATCACGGATTCAACAGTGGCGACGAGTCGATTCGAATCTACATGCAACTCTGCATTTCCTTTCAAGGATTCGCTGCGGGCGGACGGTGGAAGAAAGTCGAGGCCAGAAGCACGGGCATCGACCACGAGCAACCGCCCAGTCATCCGGCAGAGAGTGAACATCGCAGGGGAGGCTGTTGAGAGCTGGGCTTGGTTCTCCAGCCACGACGATCCAGCAACAGACTGGCAACAGGTACAGAGCAGACCCTTCCCGGACAGCGGCGGCTGGAGCCGACCGACGGCACAGAAAAGGCCGAGCAGCGTCGACGGGGTAAGAGAGAGGGTGAAGCGCACAGGGCGCAGCCGGGGGTTGAAAACCAAGTGGCGTTGACGGAAAACAAAAAGAGAGAGAGGGTAAAGCAGCAGCCGGGTTCAGGACCGAGCGGCAGCAACGAGAGAGGCGCACAGGAGAATGCGCAGAGCACAGCCAGGGCTCAAGGGCTGAACAGCATCCGCGGGGGAAAGAAAGGAAGCGCAGGAGACACCATTGTGCCACGGAGAAGAAGGGACAGCGCGGGAGACGCCATTTTAGAAGCCGCAGCGGAGAAGAAGGCTGAGCGCGGAAAGAAAGGAAAGCACGGGAGATGCCATTTTGTGCCAGCGGAGAAGAAGGGAGAGCGCGGGAGACGCCATTTTAGACAGTTTAATCACACCCAGGGATGCCGAAGAGTGGCAGTATCACTGCGTTCGACAATGAAGTCGAAGATTGGGTGACATATGTGGAACGCATTGAGGTGTACTGCAAGGCGAATGAAGTGCCAGATGCTAGGAAAGCACTGGTTTTGTTGAATTCTATGGGTGCAAAAACTTATGGCTTACTGCGAAACCTAATAACCCCAGAGAAGCCAGTGGATAAGAATTTCGAAAGCATAGTGGAAATCCTACAGGACCACTTAAACCCCACACCGCTGCTGATAGCAGAAAGATTTAAGTTCCACAAAAGGAACCAGCATAAAGACGAAAGTAATGCTGAGTACTTAACGGAACTGCGCAAGCTATCGAAACACTGCCAGTTTGGATTGGGACTGGCAGATACGTTAAGGGACAAGTTTGTGTGTGGGCTTCAAAGTGAAGGAACCCAGAAACGGCTTCTATCAGAAAAGGATCTTATGCTGGACAAGGCTTTCAGCATGGCAGTATCACACGAAGCAGCCACACGGGGCGCTGCAGAGGTACAACGGAGACCGCAAGAATATGGCACCAATGAAATGTCATATGGAGCAGGGAAGTGTTATCGCTGCGGCAGAACAACACACGACCAGAAGGATTGTTGGTTCAAGGACCAAGTGTGCAGACAGTGTGGAAAAGCAGGACACATAGCAAGAGTCTGCAGGTCAGGGAAGAAAACCAGCAGCAAGAAATCTCCACAGGAGAAGTACAAAAAGGTACATAAGGTGATGGACAGTAGTTCAGACGAACAGAAAAGTGATACAGACTCCGGAAGCAAGGAGCTGGGTTGTCTGAAACTACATAAGGTAATCAAAATGGAGGATCACCAGACTATCTGGGTCACGCTCAAGATAGACGGAGTCCAAGTGAAAATGGAATTGGACACAGGATCAGCCCTAACAGTCATAAACCAAAGGGACTACAAGCGGCTATTTTCACATATACCCTTGAAAGCTACAGAGATTGTCTTGAAGACGTACACGGGGCAAAAAGTCTACCCCAAAGGAAAAATAAGGGTGAACGTGATGTACAAAGGCCAGGAAATACCCAAAATGGACCCACATGTATTGCCAGATGGAGGACCACCACTACTAGGATGTGAATGGATCTGGAAGGTACAATTAGATTGGCATTCCATACAGGCACTGAAAGTTGAGGCCAAAAAGGATGACGACGTCACACCTGGACGACTGTCAAAAATGCTAACTGACGCACAAGAAGTGTTCCAGGAGGGACTCGGAACACTAAAAGGCATAACAGCGATGATTAAAATAGAGGAAAATGCAAGCCCAAAGTTTTTTAAGGCCAGACCGGTGCCTTATGCGATCCGACCAGCCGTCGAAGCAGAGCTGGAAGGGTTGGAACATTCAGGAGTACTGTCCAAAGTAGACTGGAGCAAGTGGGCTACACCCATCGTTCCTGTAATGAAGAGGCCGTTGAGTAATACGCCTGGGGAACCAAAGAAGGTCCGCATCCGTGGGGATTTTAAGGTGACAGTGAACCCAGTCCTTCACACGGTACAATATCCACTTCCACGGATTGAGGATATTTTCGCCTCGCTATCTGGAGGTAAACGCTTCACCAAAATTGATCTGGCCCAGGCGTACCTGCAAATGGAGGTAGAAGAAGCCTGGAAACAATACCTCACGATCAACACTCATAAAGGTCTCTACCAATACAACCGGCTGGTGTTCGGGGTAGCATCGGCTCCGGCTATTTGGCAAAGGGCAATGGATTAAGTCCTGCAAGGGATTCCAGGGACCCAGTGTTATTTGGACGACATCCTGGTCACAGGCGAAAATGACAGCGATCACCTCGCCAACCTGGAGAAGGTGCTCACTAGATTAAAGGAATATGGGCTACGAGCTAATCGCCACAAGTGCGAGTTTTTCCAGAAGCAGATCTTGTATTGTGGCCACGTTATTGATGAAGAGGGGTTACATAAGTCCCCTGAAAAGATTGAGGCAGTAGTCAAGGCTCCAGCACCGGAAAATGTGTCACAACTGAGGTCGTTCCTCGGGCTGGTGAACTACTACCATAAGTTCTTACCAAATTTGTCTACAGTATTACACCCACTGAACACCCTACTGCAAACGGGGTACCATGGAAGTGGAATGACGAATGTAAATGAGCTTTCCAGAAGTGCAAAGAATTGATCACATCAAAAGAGGTGTTGGCCCATTTCAACCCAGCACTACCAATTCGGTTGGCATGTGATGCATCACCCTATGGTATTGGAGCGGTGCTGTCGCACAAATTCCCAGACGGGTTGGAGAGGCCAGTAGCCTTTGCATCTCGGTCACTAACCTCAGCCGAGCGCAACTATGCCCAGATCGACAGGGAGGCCCTCAGCCTAGTATGGGGAGTAAAAAAATTCAACCACTATCTGCATGGGCAGAAGTTCACCTTGCTGACTGACCACCAACCACTTGTCTCCATCTTTAATCCAAAGAAGGGCGTTCCGGTGATGACTGCACAATGGCTACAAAGATGGTCCCTTTTTCTAGGGGCAAACCAATATGAAATAGAGTATAAGGGCATGAAACAGCATGGAAACGCTGATGGGCTATCACGCCTGCCACTGCCTACTGTGGAGGAAGCACCAGCAGTGGACCCTATTGAAATATTTTATTCGTCGATAATTGAACGATTGCCAGTAACTAACGCGGATATAGAGAAGGAGACAAGCAATGATCCGACACTGTCTCGGGTATATGATTTGACGGTGAAGGGATGGCCAACACATGATGACTCACTGTTGCCAGCATTCTCATCTAGAACAGAACAGCTGTCAGTATGCCAGGGGACAGTGATGTGTGGATCCCGAGTGGTAATTCCACCCAAGTTAAGGGAGAGAGTACTCAATGAGCTTCACGTAGGCCATCTGGGAGGGGTGAAAATGAAAAGCCTTGCTAGGGCTTATGTGCGGTGGCCGGGGATCGATCAACAAATCGAGGACCTAACAAAGAGCTGCTCAGGATGCCAGAAGGTCCAAAATGCACCACTACATGCCCCTCTACACCCATTGGAGTGGCCCTCCTCTCCATGGCAATGGGTGCATATTGATTTTGCTGGTCCATTCATGGACTCAATGTTCTTAATAGCAGTGGATGCGCACTCGAAATGGCCTGAGTTGATCAAAATGTCCTCAACCACTACAGAGAAAACGATTGCAGTCCTACGGACCATATTTGCCAGGAACGGCTTGCCAGAGCAGATTTGCTCTGATAACGGACCACAGTTTGTGTCCGAAGAGTTTCGGAAATTTATGAGAAGGAATGGGGTAAGGCATTACACATCCGCCCCGTATCATCCAGCCACAAATGGATTGGCTGAGAGGTTCGTACAAACCTTTAAAAAGGCGATAAGGGCCATGTGCGATGATGAAATTCCACTACAGCATAAGGTGGACAATTTCCTGTTAGCCTACAGAAATGCGACACATGCAGTTACCAACCAGACCCCGGCCATGATGTTCTTTAACCGAAGGTTGAGATCTCGTCTGGATTTGCTCAGACCAAATGTGCGAAGAAATGTTGAGGATAAGCAATTCCAGCACATCAATGAGAAGCCGACAAGGAACTTCAATGTAGGACAACCAGTCTTGGCCCGCGACTACCGAACAGAGAAATGGCAACCCGGAACGATATGCACATGGCAGGGGCCATTAATGTACACAGTGGATGTTGGGGAGAACATTGTTAGACGCCACGTTGACCAGATCCTAGCGTCACAGGAACGAATCAACCCCATGTCTCGCGTACCTGGGGATGAACCCAACATACCGGTAGCATCTACCTCAGAAACAGTAGCAGTGGAAACTGATGAACTAACCGACGAAAGGGGGCCAGAATCGCCTCCGCACCAAGAACAAGAACCTCAGGAAAGGCACTATCCAGAAAGGATCAGGAAGTCGCCCCAAAGACTGAATCTATAAATGGACTATTTCAGTTTAATGTGCATGTTAAAGTGTTAACTGTTATTTGAATGTTATGGTACTGTTAATCTAAAAGGGGAGGAATTGTAGTGTATGTACCTTTAAGAGAGAACTACTTTTACAGCTCCTGTATACTGTAGTACTGGCAGTGACCACACCTGTATATAAGCCTTGAGCATGCCTCTGTACTGTTAGTCTTTAGACTACACTCCTCCAGTAAACACCTGTTGATTGTTAATTTACAGCCTCCGTCTAGTTATTGGAAAACATCATACTTTAAGAATCACGGATTCAACAACAATATTCAAGGTGTGGTCTCACCAAGGCTCTGTACAACTGCAGCAAGACATCCTTGTTCTTGTACTCGAATCCTCTTGCTACGAAGGCCAACATACCATTTGCCTTCTTAACCACCTGCATGCTTACCTTCAGCAACTGGTGCACAAGGACTCCCAGGTCAAAATCAAATCAAATCAAATCAAATCAACTTTTATTGTCATTGTTAGTGCACAAGTGCAGTACAACGAAATGTAGGCTTGCGGCTCCCGAGAGTGTACATTTAAACATTCAACATACATTTGGCTTGTAATACATTGACATAAACATTACCATAATAAAGTGCATTGGCAGATGTGCAGGCTTTAGAGTTTATTTGTGGAGTTCAGTAGGATGACAGCCCTGGGAAAGAAGCTGTTCCTAAATCTGGTCGTACGGGTGCGAATGCATCTGTAGCATCTCCCAGATGACAGGAGGGCAAACAGACTGTGGCTGGGGTGGGTAGGGTCTTTGATGATGGACCGTGACCTCCGTAAACAGCGTTTCTGGTATATGTGCTCTATGGTCGGTAGCCTGGTGCCGGTAATGCGTTGGGCAGTTTTGACTACCCGCTGCAGGGCTTGTTGCACCTCCCCTTCTCCCAATCTATTGCCATTCAGATAATAATCTGCCTTCCTGTTTTTGCCACCAAAGTGGATAACCTCGCATTTATCCAAGTTATATTGCATCTGCCATGCTTCTGCCCAATCACCCAACCTGTCCAAATCATACTGGAGTTTCTCGGCATCCTCCTCACAGCACACATGCCCACCCAGCTTTGTGTTGTCTGCAAGATGTTAGTGAGGGGGACTTTGCAGGGTCGACTGGGCTGGGTGTGCTGTTGTCGTGTCTGAATCCGATCCCTAGATCGATGCCGGGTGTTCCGTCCAGTTTTGTTGTTTTTTGTAGCATTTCTTTTACAACTGAGTGTCTTGCGAGGCCATTTCAGAGGGCAGTTTAGAGTCAACCACATTGCTGTGGGTCTGGGGTCACATACAGGCCAGACCGGGTTCAGGACATCAATGAACCAGATGGGGTTTTACAACAACCCGATAGTTTCATGGTCACCATTACTGATGCTAGCTTTTCATTCCAGATTTATTCAATTAACTGAATTTAAATTCCCCAGCTGCCATGGTGGGATTTGAATTCACGTCCCCCAGGTCATTAGCCCAGGCCTCTGGATTACTAGTCCAGCAACATAACCACTATGTTACCGTACCCCATACCTTGCAGGAATGGGGCTGGTTTCAGTAAACATGGGTTGTTTGACTCGTTATATGTTGCAGTAAGTACAGGAATCAGCTACCATCAAAGCTGCACATCTGTACTTCCCGCTGTGGGCATTTATTTTTACATTTTACAAGAAAATGTTGAAATCATTAACACTTGTGTCGAAAGGAACTGCCGAGGAATTAGAAACGGCTCCAGAGGCAGACTCACTGTCAGGGGCCGTGGTGATGTGGCTCAAAGGCTGACTCGCTGTTAGAAGGGTATGTGGAGTGTGGGTGTGAGCGAGAGGCCAAGACACTGCAAAAAAATAAATATTAACAAATCCACGGAACTCAGAGTGGGGGGGAAACAGAGAAACATAGAAACTAGGAGCAGGAGTAGGCCATTCGGCCCTTCGAGCCTGCTCCGCCATTCAACGAGATCATGGCTGATCATCCAAACCCTAGCACCCGGTCCCTACACCGACAGCCATCCCACCCAAGCCCTATCCCCGTAACCCTGTAACCCCATGTATTTAATCCCCCCTAACACTAAGGGCCAATTTTTTATCATGGCCAATCAACCTAACCCGCACATCTTTGGACTGTGGGAGGAAACCGGAGCACCCGGAGGAAACCCACGCAAACACGGGGAGAATGTGCAAACTCCACACAGACAGTCACCCGAGGCTGTGATGGGTTTCGAGAGAGGGGGAGAAAGGAAGAAAGACTTTCATTTCTATAGCGCCTTTCACGACCACCGGATTTCCCAAAGTGCTTTTCAGCCAACGATGCACTTTTTTAGAAGTATTGTCACTATTGTAATGTAGGAAACGCAGCAGCCGATTTGCACACAGCAAGCTCCCACACACAGCAATGTGATAATGACCCGATCATCTGTTTTAGTGATGTTGATTGAGGGATAAATATTGGCCAGGACACCGGGGAGAACTCCCCTGCCCTTCTTCAGAAGAGTGGCCATGGGATCTTTCACATCCACCTGGGAGAGTAGACGGGGCCTCGGTTTAACGTCTCAAACACATGGTGTTCCGCAGGGGTCAGTGCTGGGACCCCAACTCTTTACAATCTATATTAACGATTTGGAGGAAGGGACCGAGTGCAACGTATCCAAGTTTGCTGACGATACAAAGATGGGAGGGAAATCAGTGAGTGAGGAGGACATAAAAAACCTGCAAAAGGACATAGACAGGCTAAGTGAGTGGGCAAAAATTTGGCAGATGGAACATAATGTTGGAAAGTGTGAGGTTATGCACTTTGGCAGAAAAAAATCAAAGAGCAAGTTATTATCTAAATGGAGAGAAACTGCAAAGTGCTACAGTACAAAGGGATCTGGGGGTCCTGGTGCATGAAACACAGAAGGTTAGTATGCAGGTACAGCAGGTGATCAGGAAGGCCAATGGAATCTTGGCTTTTATTGCAAGGGGGATGGAATATAAAAGCAGGGAAGTCTTGCTTCAGTTATACAGGGTACTGGTGAGGTCACACCTGGAATACTGCGTGCAGTTTTGGTTTCCATATTTAAGAAAAGATATACTTGCTCTCGAGGCAGTTCAGAGAAGGTTCACTCGGTTGATTCCGGAGATGAGGGGGTTGACTTATGAGGAAAGGTTGAGTAGGTTGGGACTCTACTCATTGGAATTCAGAAGAATGAGAGGCGATCTTATCGAAACATATAAGATTGTGAGGGGACTTGATCGGGTGGATGCGGTGAGGATGTTTCCACTGATGGGTGAGACTAGAACTAGGGGGCATAATCTTAGAATAAGGGGCTGCGCTTTCAAAACTGAGATGAGGAGAAACTTCTTCACTCAGAGGGTAGTAAATCTATGGAATTTGCTACCCCAGAGAGCTGTGGAAGCTGCAATATTAAATAAATTTAAAACGGAGATAGACAGTTTCCTAGCTGATAAGGGAATTAGGGGTTACGGGGAGCGGGCAGGGAAGTGGACGTGAGTCTAAGTTCGGATCAGCCATGATCCTATTGAATGGCGGAGCAGGCCCGAGAGGCCGTATGGCCTACTCCTGCTCCTACTTCTTATGCTCTTTTATGTTCATCTGAAAGACGGCACCTCCCACACTGCACTGGAGTGTCAGCCTAGACTTTTGAGCTCCAAGTCTCTGGAGTGGGATTCGAACCCACAACTTCGAGATGAGACTGCTACCCACTGAGCCACAGCTGACAGCAGTGATGGGGTTTGAGAGGGGGAGAGATGTGGTAATAAAGGAGGGAGTGATGGCACATAGGAACAGGAGGAGGCCATTCAGCCCCTCGAGCCTGCGCCGCCATTCAATGAGATCACGGCTGATCTGTGACCTAACTCCATATACCCGCCTTTGGCTCATATCCCTTAATATCTTTGGTCAACAAAAATCTATCAATCTCCGATTTAAAATTAACAATTGACCTCACATCAACTGTTTGCAGAAGAGAGTTCCAAACCTCTACCACCTTTTGTGTAGAAGTGTTTCCTAACTTCACTCTTGGCTCTAATTATTAGACTACGCCCCCAGTCCTAGAATCCCCAACCAGCAGAAATAGTTTCTCTCTATCTACCCTACCTGTTCCCCTTAATATCCTGAAAACTTCGATCAGATCACCGCTTAACCTTCTAAATTCTAGAGAATACGAACCCTAGTTTGTGTAATCTCTTCTCGTAATTTAACCCTTGGAGTCCGGGTATCATTCTGGTAAACCTACGCTGACCTCCCTCCAAGACCAGTCTATCCTTCCTAAGGTGTGGTGCCCAGAACTGCTCCCAGTGCTCCAGGTGTGGTCTAACCAGGGTTTTGTACAGCTGCAGCATAACTTCTACCCCCTTGTATTCCAGTCCTCGAGATATAAAGGCCAGCATCCCATTAGCCTTTTTGATTATTTTCTGTACCTGACATTTTAATGATCTATAAAGAGAGATTGGGTCGATTAGGCTTATATTCGCTAGAGTTTAGAAGACTGAGAGGGGATCTCATTGGAACTTATAAAGTTCTGACAGGACTAGACAGACTAGATGCAGGAAGGATGTTCCCGATGGTTGGGGAGTCCAGAACCAGGGGTCACAGTCTAAGGATAAGGGGTAAGCCATTTAGGACAGAGATGAGGAGGAATTTCTTCACCCAGAGAGTGGTGAACCTGTGGAATTCTCTACCACAGAAGGCAGTAGAGGCCAATTCATTAAATATATTCAAGAAGGAGTTGGATATATTTCTTAAGGCTAAGGGGATCAAGGGATATGGGGAGAAAGCAGGGACAGGGTACTGAATTTGGATGATCAGCCATGATCGCATTGAATGGCGGAGCAGGCTCGAGGGGCTGAATGGCCTACTCCTGCTCCTATCTTCTATGTTTCTATGTTTATGTACATGGACCCCTATGCCTCTTTGGACCACCACTGTTTTTAGCTTTCTTAGCTTTTTAGTATTCTGATCTATCCTTTTTTAGGTCCAAAGTGGATGACCTCACACTTGCCTATATTGAAATCCATTTGCAACAGTTTTTCCCCATGCACTTAATCTATTAATATCTCTTTGTAATTTTATGCTTCCATCTACACTGCTTATAATGTTGCTTATCTTTGTGTCATCGGCAAACTTGGATATGTGGCTTTCTATCCCATCATCTATGTCGTTAATAAATACGATGAATAGTTGAGGCCCCGACACAGATCCCTGCGGGACACCACTAGTCACATCCTGCCAATTTGAGTACCTGCCCATTATCTCGACTCTGTCTCCTGCCGCTCAGCCAATCTCCTCACCAGGTCAATAATTTGCTTTCAATTCCATGAGCTTCAACTTTAGTTAACAATCTTTTATGAGGGACTTTATTGAATGCCTTCTGGAAGTCTGTATAAATAACATCCATAGACATTCCCCTGTCCACTACTCTAGTCACCTCTTCAAAAAATCCAATCAGGTTTGTCAGACATGACCATCCCCTTTACAAATCCATGCTGGCTCTTTCTGATCAGCTGAAAATTTTCAAGGTGTTCAGTCGCCCTATCCTAAATTATAGACTCTAGTAATTTCCTGACAACAGATATTAGGCTAACTGGTCTATAATTCCCTGGTTTCCCCCTCTCATCTTTCTTAAATAGCGAATGACGTGTGTAATTTTGCAATCTCAAGGAACAGTTCCTGAACCGAGAGAGTTTTGAAAGATTATACTTGGGGCATCTGCAATGTGCTCACCGACTTCCGTTAAACCCTGGGATGGAAACCATCTGGTCCTGGGGAGTTGTCGCTCTTTGGTGCCATTATTTCCTTCATTAGCTTATGTTAATTTTGGTGAGTCCCTGTCCCTGATTCAGTATTAGTTACCTTGGGATGCTATCCTCTTTCTCGACAGTAATTACTGATGCAAAGTAATTACATCGAATGTACAGCACCGAAACAGGCCATTTGGCCCAACCAGTCCATGCCGGCGTTTATGCTCCACTCGAGCCTCCTCCCGCCTTTCCTCATCTAACTCTAGCAGCGTAACCCTCAATTCCCTTCTCCCTCATCTGCTTATCCAGCTTTCCCTTAAAGTGAGCGGGATATTTATGAATCTAAAGAGAAAGTGATGGGTAAAGATAAGCCGAGTGTGACAGGAAGGGACAGAGAGTTCAACTGAAAAAGTGCATCAGTGAAAAAGGTAAAATCAGGGAAAAATGGTGAAAAGTTCAAATGAAAGGCACTGCCTCTGAATGCATGAAGCATTCGTAACAAGGTGGATGAACTAGTGGCACAAATAGAGATAAATGGGTTTGATCTAATGGCCATTACAGAGACGTGGTTACATGGTGACCAAGTTTGGGAAATAAATATTCCAGGGTCCTTGACATTTCGAAAAGACAGACAAAGTGGAAAAGGAGGGGGGAGTAGCCCTGATAATAAAGGATAACATAAGGAAGGACAGCATTGAGGAAGGATCTCGGCTCGGAAGAGCAGGAAGTAGAATCATTATGGGTGGAGATAAGAAATAACAAGGGGCAGAAAACACTGGTGGGAGTAGTTTATAACTATACCGTTGGACGGAGGATTAATCAAGAAATAATAGGCGCTTGTGACAAAGGTAATGCAATAATCGTGGGGAACTTTAATCTTCATATAGGCTGGACAAATCAAATTGGCAAAAATAGTTCGGAGGACGATATATCTTGTCAATCTTTTTTGCGTCCTCCATATCCTTTTTATAATATGGCGACCAGAACTGTCCGCAGTACTCCAAGTGTGGTCTGACCAAGGTTCGATACAGGTTTAGCATAACTTCTCTACTTTTCAATTCTATCCCTCTAGAAATAAACCCGAGTGCTTGGTTTGCCTTTTTTATGGCCTTATTAACCTGTGTCGCTACTTTTAGTGATTTTGTGTACTTGTGCTCCCAGATCCCTTTGTTCCTCTACCCCATTTTGATTCTTATTTTCCAAGTAATATGTGACCTCCTTATTTTTCTTACCAAAATGTAATACTTGTCTATGTTGTGAACATAAGAACATGAGCAATAGGAGCAGGAGGAGGCCCATGCGGCCCCTCGAGCCTGCTCCGCCATTCAATAAGATCATGGCTGATCTTCTGCATCGACTCCACTTTCTCGCCCGATCCCCATAGGACTGCCAAATCCCTCTGAATATCAACATTTACTCGTCTTCTCACCTTTTAAAAACTATTCTGCTTTTCCATTCTTCCGACCGAAGTGGATAATTTCACACTTCCCCCCCCCAACCCCGTTATACTCCATCTGACACCTTCTTGCCCAATCACTTTGCAGTCTCTTTGCATTCTCCTCACAGCTTACTTTCCCACCTAGCTTTGTATCATCAGTAAACATGGATATCTAGTCCTTTGCACCTCTCCCAGTCGCCAGGATCTGTGCTTTTTTGGCATTCTTGTATGCTTTTTCTGTTAGTTTTATGTTGTCCCTAGTCTTTCATTGTCCAGGTCTGTTTTTTT
Organism: Somniosus microcephalus; assembly: GCF_052327205.1. NCBI lineage: Eukaryota > Metazoa > Chordata > Chondrichthyes > Squaliformes > Somniosidae > Somniosus > Somniosus microcephalus. Next base: position 19,243,807 of record NW_028225182.1, on the reverse strand, counting down.
GGCAAGTGGATCTCTTGCCCCTTAGGATTGTAGGTGGTTTGCCTTGGTGGTTCGAATCACCTCTCCTACTCAGTTCTAGACGACAGGAATTACGGTGAACAGGACTGGAACACAGACCAGCTTTTCAGACTCAACCGTACGGTGTTTAATAAGGTTAGCACAGACACCCGCCTCCAGTAAGTAAAATGCCTGGTGGCGTAAAACAAACAGTACAACAATACAACTTGGCCCGTCAAACAGGCCCCTGTCTCGTGTTAAGACGCCTAAAATCACACTGTGTTGCAATACAGTGTATAACATGGACTTGTCCCACAAACCCCGGAACATACACTATATAATACACACAGAACCTCCCCACTAAGCCCCTCTGGATTGGTTGGGACACACAACACCCCCTTTGGACAGGTTGGGTGATTGGGCAGAAGCATGGCAGATGCAGTATAATGTGGATAAATGCGAGGTTATCCACTTTGGTGGCAAAAACAGGAAGGCAGATTATTATCTGAACAGCAATAGATTGGGAGAAGGGGAAGTGTAACGAGACCCGGGTGTCCTTGTGCACCAGTCGCTGAAGGTAAGCATGCAGGTGCAGCAGGCAGTTAAGAAGGCAAATTGTATGTTGGCCTTCATAGTGAGAGGGTTTGAGTACAGGAACAAGGATGTCTTGCTGCAGTTGTACAGGGCCTTGGTGAGACCACACCTTGAGTATTGTGTGCAGTTTTGGTCGCCTTATCTGAGGAAGGATGTTCTTGCCATGGAAGGAGTGCAGCGAAGATTCACCAGACTGATACCTGATGGCAGGAATGACGTATGAGGAGAGATTGGGTCGATTGGGCTTATACTCACTGGAGTTTAGAAGAATGACAGGGGATCTCATTGAAACTTATAAAATTCTAACAGGACTAGACAGACTAGATGCACGAAGGATGTTCCTGATAGTCGGGGAGTCCAGAACCAGGGGTCACAGTCTAAGGATAAGGGGTAAGCCATTTAGGACTGAGATGAGGAGGAATTTCTTCACCCAGAGAGTGGTGAACCTGTGGAATTCTCTACCACAGAAGGCAGTAGAGGCCAATTCATTAAATATATTCAAGAAGGAGTTAGATATATTTCTTAAGGCTAAAGGGATCAAGGGATATGGGGAGAAGGCAGGGACCGGGTACTGAATTTGAATGATCAGCCATGATCTCATTGAATGGCGGAGCAGGCTCGAGGGGCCGAATGGCCTACTCCTGCTCCGATCTTCAATGTTTCTATGTTTGCCCCTTAGGATTGTAGGTGGTTTGCTTTGGTGGTTCGAATCACCTCTCCTACTCAGTTCTAGACGACATGAATTACGGTGAACAGGATTGGAACACAGACAAGCTTTTCAGCCTCAACCGTACGGTGTTTAATAAGGTTAACACACACACCTGCCTCCAGTACGTAAAATGCCTGGTGGCATAAAAGAAACAGTCCAACAATACAACTTGGCCCGTCGAACAGGCCCCTGTCTCGTATTAAGATGCCTAAAATCACACTGTGTTGCTATACAGTGTATAACATGGACTTGTCCCACAAACCCCGAACATACACTATATAATACACACAGAACCTCCCCACTAAGCCCCTCTGGATTGGTTGGGAACCACCACACCCCCTCACACAGTACCGGTGGTCTTAAGGATGCGTGAGCTTGGACAATGCTCACCCCCATTGTCCGTTTTCTTGCTCGCTGCTCCCCTGTGTAGAGCATGTCTGTTGGTTCCGTATCGCCGATGCAGTATCCAAGTCCCAGTTTCGAGGTTCGTTCCTAGAAACATAGGAGATAGGAGCAGGAGTAGGCCATTCGGCCCCTCGAGCCTGCTCCGCCATTTAATGAGATCATGGCTGATCATCCAAATTCAGTACCCGGTCCCTGCTTTCTCCCCATACCCCTTGATCCCTTTAGCCTTAAGAAATATATCCAACTCCTTCTTGAATATATTTAATGAATTGGCCTCAACTGCCTTCTGTGGTAGAGAATTCCACAGGTTCACCACTCTCTGGGTGAAGAAATTCCTCCTCATCTCGGTCCTAAATGGCCTACCCCTTATCTTCAGACTGTGACCCCTGGTTCTGGACTCCCCCGCCATTGGGAACATCCTTCTTGCATCTAGTCTGTCTAGTCCTGTTAGAATTTTCTAAGTTTCAATGAGATCCCCTCTCATTCTTCTAAACTCCAGTGAGTGTAAGCCCAATCGACCCAATCTCTCCTCATACGTCATTCCTGCCATCCCAGGTATCAGTCTGGTGAATCTTCGCTGCACTCCCTCCATGGCAAGAGCATCCTTCCTCAGATAAGGCGACCAAAACTGCACACAATACTCAAGATGTGGTCTCACCAAGGCCCTGTACAACTGCAGCAAGACATCCTTGTTCCTGTACTCAAACCCTCTCGCTACGAAGGCCAACATACCATTTGCCTTCTTAACCGCCTGCTGCACCTACATGCTTACCTTCAGCGACTGGCGCACAAGGACACCCAGGTCTCGTTGCACTCCCCCTTCTCCCAATCTATTGCCGTTCAGATAATAATCTGCCCTCCTGTTTTTGCCACCAAAGTGGATAACCTCGCATTTATCCACATTATACTGCATCTGCCCAATCACCTAACCTGTCCAAATCATACTGGAGTTTCTCGGCATCCTCCTCACAGTACACACGCCTACCCAGCTTTGTGTCATCTGCAAACTTGGAGATATTACATCTAGTTCCCTCGTCTAGATCATTAATATATATTGTGAAAAGCTGGGGTCCTAGGACCGAACCCTGCGGTACCCCACTAGTCACTGCCTGCCACTCGGAAAAGGAGCCGTTTATTCCAACTCTTTGCTTCCTGTCTGCCAACCAGTTCTCTATCCAAGTCAGTACCTTGCCCCCAATCCCATGTGCCTTAACTTTACACGCTAATCTCTTAAGCGGGACCTTATCGAAATCCTTCTGAAAGTCCAAATACACCACATCCACTGGTTCCTACAGTCGAAGAGCAAGGCGAGGCTCTTGTCGCTCGTGGTGGTTTCTTCTCTCTGTCTCGGACGGAGTGCTCGGTTCTTGGTTCGGAGATGAGGGCACGCGAAGGCGAGAGAGAGCGAGAATGGCCAAAGCTGCCTCCTTTTATACCCTAAAAGTTCATTAAGGTCTGTGTATCGCAGTGATGTCTTTTTAATCACCCTTCTTTGTCGGGGCTATCCCATCTAGGTGCTAGTGTTAAAGGCTGCACTTCTTACCCGATCCCGGGTTAAGTGGTTTTCCATTCGTTTCCAATGGCCCTCCTTTGTCCGGTTCCCGCCTTTCGGGGCTAACTCATCTAGGTGCTGGTGTTACCTCTTCTTAGGCAGTCCCTCGGAACCGAGGATGACTTGCTTCCACATTAAAAATGAGCTCACAGGTGACTGATGAGTCCAATGCAGGACCTACAGTCTCTGTCACAGGTGGGGCAGATGGTGGTTGAAGGGGCGGGTGGGTGGGGTGCTTGGGTTGACGTGCGCTCCTTACGCTGTTTGTGCTTGGCTTCCGCTTGCTCCCGGCGAAGAGACTCGAGGTGTTCGGCGCCTTCCCGGATGCTTCTCCTCCACTTTGCGCGGTCTTGGGCCAGGGATTCCCAGGTGTCGATGGGGATGTTACACTTTTTCAAGGAGGCTTTGAGGGTGTCCTTGAAGCATTTCCTCTGCCCACCTGGGGCTCTCTTGCCGTGTCGGAGCTCTGAGTAGAGCGCTTGTTTTGGGAGTCTCGTATCGAATATGCGGACGATGTGGCCCATCCATCGGTGCTGATTGAGTGTGGTCAAAGCTTCGATGCTGGGGATGTTGGCCTGAGCAAAAACACTGACGCTGGTGCGCCTATCCTGCCAATGGATTTGCAGGATCTTGTGGAGGCAGCGTTGGTGGTACCTCTCCAGCGCTTTGAGGTGCCTGCTGTACGTGGTCCATGTCTCTGAGGCATACAGCAGGGCAGATATCACTACTGCTCTGTAGACCATGAGCTTAGTGCTGGGTTTGAGGTCCTGGTCTTCAAACACTCTCTTCCTCAGGCGACCGAAGGCTGCACTGGCACACTGAAGGCGGTGTTGGACTTCGTCGTCGACGTCTGCCCTTGTTGACAGTAGGCTCCCGAGGTATGGAAAAGTGGTCCACGTTGCCCAAGGCCTTGTCGTGGATTTTGATAATCGGGGGGGGCAGTACTGTGTGGCGGGGGGCAGGTTGGTAGAGGACCTTTGTCTTATGGATGTTTAGTGTAAGGCCCATGCTCTGGTACCCTTCGGTGAAGATGTTGACGATGGTTTGGAGTTCGACCTCCGAGTGAGCGCAGACGCAAGCAGATGATGGGCCGCACTTCTCACCTGATCCTGGGTGAAGTGGTTTCCCATTAATTTACAATGACCCTTCATCTTCTGCCCGTCACCCTATGAGTCACCTACCCGGGCCCATTGTTTCCCCGAGAACTCTGTCAGCTCAGACATTCTCCCGTATTCAGTTTGTCGGCCTGACTGGAATCTCCTGTCCATCACCAACACCTGGGCCCCTCCCATCTTCTCCACACAGGCTGTTGGTCAATCAGCAGTAACAATCATACACAATGTCCGATGCAACAAAAAAAGTCCTTGGGGCCTGCGCTGATGCTTACAGGATAGACTGGAGAAGCTGGGGTTGTTCTCTTTAGAGCAGAGAAGGTAGAGAGGAGATTTGATCGAGGTGCTCAAAATCATGAGGGGTCTGGACAGAGTAGATAGAGAGAAACTGTTCCTATTGGCAGAAGGGCCGAGAACCAGAGGACACAGGTTTAAGGTGATTGGTAGAAGAACCAAAGGCGACACGAGGAAAAATTTCTTTATGCAGCGAGTGGTTGGGATCTGGCATGCACTGCCTGAAAGGGTGGTGGAGGCAGACTCAGTCGTGGCTTTCAAAAGGGAGTTGGATATCAACCTGAAGGAAAACAAAGTTGCAGGGCTGTGGGGAAAGGGCGGGGGAGTGGGACTAGCTGAGAGCCAGCAGGGCTCGATGGGCCAAATGGCCTCCTTCTGTGCTGTAACCATTCTATGATTCTATGATTGGAGTATAAACTTGTTCTGTATCTTGTTAAATGATGCTTTGAACACCTCCCACTGATCTTATGTCGATTTACCCTTTTTAACAGATTTGCCCAGTTTACTGTGGACAGTCTCCTGTCTCATCGTATTGAAGTCAGCCTTACCTAAATCTAGAATCTTAGTATCTGTTTCGCGTTTCTCCCTTTCAAACATTGCGTTGAACTTGATCATGTTATCTCCACTGCCTGCTTAACTCTCGTTGTGTCCTGTGTTATCATTGAAGTAATTTCATCCTTAATCACTAAGGCTACTCCTCCCCCTCTACAGTTTTCCCTATCTGTCCTGTAGATCCTATAACCTGCTATATTTAGTTCCCAATCCTGACCATCTTGCAGCCACATCTCAGTAATGGCCACTGTCATGAACATTATCGTTCATGAAGAAATGACTCATGAAATAACACTGGGCGGCCAGCTGGTGGCGCCGTCCATGGAGTATAAATACTCGGGTGTGGGCCCAGCTTGCCCAGGACGTTTTTGTAAGCAGGAACTGGTGATGTAACTAGAATCTCCTGGTTGTGAATCAGTTGATTAAAGCCTTGTTTTATACTCAACCAAGTGCTTCGTCAGTTATCTTACGTCAGCCACCATGTCCTACCCTCCAAGTTGAATTTGCGCTGCCTGCAGTTCATTCAATTTATTCCTTATACTCCGTGCCTTTGTATAAAGAACGCCAATTTGGGCCACACACCCTAACCTGTCCTTCAACTCTAATGTTTTACTCACATGTTTCTGATTTCTCTCTCCTGGTTTAATCACTTCACATCTTTTAGTTTTCCCTTTACCCACCCCCCCCTCCCCTCCCCATTTACTAGTTTAAAGTCTGAGTGACCACCCTGTTTATCCTTTCCGCTAGGACCCTGGTCCCAGACATAGAAACATATAGAAGATAGGAGCAGGAGTAGGCCATTCGGCCCCTCGAGCCTGTTCCGCCATCCAATGAGATCATGGCTGATCATCCAAATTCAGTACCCTGTCCCTGCCTTCTCCCCATATCCCTTGATCCCTTTAGCCTTAAGAAATATATCTAACTCCTTCTTGATTATATTTAATGAATTGGCCTCAACTGCCTTCTGTGGTAGAGAATTCCACAGGTTCACCACTCTCTGGGTGAAGAAATTCCTCCTCATCTCTGTCCTAAATAGCTTACCCCTTATCCTTAGACTGTGACCCCTGGTTCTGGGCTCCCCGCCATCGGGAACAGCCTTCCTGCATCTAGTCTGTCCAGTCCTGTTAAAATTTTATTAAGGGCAGTTAGGGATGGGCAATAAATGCTGGCCTTGCCAGCGATGCTCACATCCCAGGAACTAATTTTAAAAAATCTTGTGGATCTTGAGAGTCAGTGGACTGTCCCGAGATCACCTTCGAGCAACATTCTTGAAGCATGCTGCTCACGGCCCATAAGCATAATAGTCAATACATCTTTTGATCCTTAGGGGACAGTCAGCCCCTTGGCGTCAGGCATAGTACCTGGTTAACAATGTTGCCGCTGATCTTAATTTGCAACAGATTTTTAACTGGTTGATGTGGTACCACTTTACCCTTTAGTTGCCTTTACTGGCCAGTCGAATTAGGTAAACGGCTGCACTGACCCTGTCCACAAGCGGGAAGGGTGAGGTAAGAAAACTACTGGGCGCTTGGTCTAAGCATTAAACAGAGCTTTAATCAACTGTTTTACAACATGGAGGTCTAGTTCTGTCCTTCACTAGTTCCTGTTAAGAATGTCCTGCGCAAGCTGGGCCCGTGCCCGAGTATTTATACTCTCCCTGGACAGCGCCACCCGCAGGCTGCTCAGTATTATTTCATGAGTCTTTCTTTCATGAATGACTGATTCATGTCAGACCACCCCTGCCCATTTCTAAGACAGCCTTACGGTCATTCCTCAGTCTTGTTGGATGCCAAAGGGCATTTATACCCAGGTTCGTTGAACGAGCAAAGCCCTTGTATGTGTTCCTGGAGGGGAAGGAAGACGACGTGGAGTCTAACGAACACACCCAGGCAGTCCGCCTGTTAAAACAAGCGGTCATGCAAGCGGCATGCTTGGTGGCTCCTGATCCGAGTAAACCTGGAGGTGGGGGGGGGGGGCGACCGATCAGAGCCTGGCCGCTGGGCTCTGCCAGGACATACATGGCAAGGTGCTACCCATCGCATAAGCCTTGCGGATTTTAACTGAGGCCGAGAAGACGTATGACCCATGCGAAGGACATGTGTTGGCCGCCTTTTGGGCAGTGGAGCACTTCACCTTTCCAGAGATGTTGGTGTTGCACTCCACCTCCCGTACTCCGCTCAACCTATTAATGAAGCCAGGAGATGCGTTGGTCTCCTCTGCCCGCCGGAGTCATTGGATATTATTACTGATGGACATTACTCCCAAAGGTGGGCAGAGGAAACACTTCAAGGACACCCTCAAAGCCTCCTTGAAAAAGTGTAACATCCCCACCGACACCTGGGAGTCCCTGGCCCAAGACTGCACAAAGTGGAGAAGCATCCGAGAAGGCGCCGAACACCTCGAGTCTCTTCGCCGGGAGCAAACGGAAGCCAAGCGCAAACAGCGCAAAGAGCGCCCGTCAACCCAAGCACCCCACCCACCCGCCCCTTCAACCACCGTCTGCTCCACCTGTGACAGAGACTGTAGGTCCCGCATTGGACTCATCAGTCACCTGAACTCATTTTTAACGTGGAAGCAAGTCATCCTCGGTTCCGAGGGACTGCCTAAGAAGAAGAGAAGAAGATCTCCCAAACAGACCACCTCGTTACCCCAGTGGAGGCCGTACCAGCAGGTTAGGGCGTGGTCATGTTGCACAGGTAAAAGTGTAACCGGTTTTTGTGGTGGCCAATTTCCTATGGCCCCTGCCGCAATCGCCAATTATTGTAAGTGGTTTTGCCCCGCCTGTAGCGAGCACGCAAACCCCCTTACTACAAGTTCTGGATGATAGGGATTACTGAGGACAGATTTGAACAAGGACAGCATTTTCGGGCTCACCCGTACAGTGTTTATTAAGGTTGACAAAAACCACTCCACTCGCATACAGTACGAGCGGTGTGAACACAACAGTACAATTTAAAACTGTACAACCCTGACTTGTCCAACATGCCCCTGCCATGCTGACTTACCACGGCCTAGAAACACCCTCCCATGAACTAAACTATCACAGGACCCTTCCAACACTAAACTCCCTCTGGTTTGGCAGGAACATACAGGCACCCCCTCACACAGCTAAGTGATCTTGTGGGTGTGTAGGCTTGGCAATGCTCACCTAGATTGCCCCTTCTGATCTTGCTTGCAGCTTCCTCCCATACGTCTCGGCTACCTGGTTCCGCACCGGCCTTGCAGCACGCGAGTCCCAGTCTGAGTCGAAGTCTGTCTCGTTGGAAGAGCAATGCTCCACTCCTCTTGATGTTACGTTGTGTGGAGGGCAGGAGAGAGAGAGAGAGCTATCCAAACTGCTCTCTAATATACCCCTCCAATACACAGACCACAGCCTGTGGTATTAATGGACACATGGCCTGGGGGAATCATTTTCAAACTCTTGAATGGTTTGAATGGTTTTTGATCACTTTTCGATCTTCCTGCCGATTAACTTAACGAGTTCATCTTGACTAGAACAATGAGTCATCAGCCTTGTTAATCAAGACTTGGGAGTGGGCCGCTCGGGCCATTGTTCCCAAGGAATGTTTGTTTCCATATGAATGACTGATCCATGTCAAAGGGTCCTTTGCAATTTGGTTCAAATGCATTCTCCTCCTTACTATAGTTCAATCCCCAATCTGAAACTCGTAAGGCCGCACTTTTTTATTGAAATATTTCTTAATCTGTTGTTTCATCTTGCCCGGATTCCTGGCTACAAATTCATTCACCTCGTTAATGTAGGCCACCATTTGCCTTAATCAGGTCGCCAACAGCAATAGCAAAGGTCCTCAAGGAAACATGCATCTTCCTCAACGAAAGCTTGAAGTCTGCGCTGAAGATTTTCAATGACTTTGGAACAGCTGGTAAATCCAAAGTGATGTGTAAGATTTTTAATGTGCCCTTCATGGGTCGTGGGCGGTAGCAGGTGCCCCGGTGGGTGCGTCAACAGACTGGCACAGTGACCCATTGTGGAGTGGACCAAATGGCCATCAAACCCATCGGTAACATGTTGGCCCTTTGACTGGGTTGTTGGGCACAGAGTTTCTTGAGCACTGTTTTTAGGGTCCTATTTCCCCACGCCGCCACCCCCCCCTCCGTGAATTGTAGCTAGTGGCTCACGTGTTGCGCTGTGCGCCACCCCCATTAACTTTTGTCATTCTGCAAAAGTGTTTCCCGTAAAATGGAGTGCCTTGGTCGCTGGCGACCAGTGTCGACACGCCGCGCCTGGAGAACACCTCACTCAGTGGCAGCTGCAGCCGTGGTGTTCTTGTTAACCCGGGAAGGCCTTGATCCATTTAGTGAACTTGTCCCTGAGCACCAAGCAGTGAAGGTAGCCTGGGCCTGGGCGCCGGGGCCCAATAAAATCAATCTAGAGGTGCGTCCACGGGCCTGCGGGGGTGGGGTGCGGGTGGGCACTTTCAAGTTGAGCCCTATTAGTGCACAGGGCCGGCTTATGCTGTAGGCATTCAAGGCATCGAGCCACCCGCTGGCCGATGTCCTCCTTGAACTGGGACCGCCAGGCCACTTTCAACATTTTTGGATAGGTTGGGTGATTGGGCAGATGCATGGCAGATGCAGTTTAATGTGGATAAATGCGAGGTTATCCACTTTGGTGGCAAAAACAGGAAGGCAGATTATTATCTGAACGGAAATAGATTGGGAGAAGGGGAAGTGCAACGAGGCCTGGGTGTCCTTGTGCACCAGTCGCTGAAGGTAAGCATGCAGGTGCAGCAGGTGGTTAAGAAGGCAAATGGTATGTTGGCCTTCATAGCGAGAGGGTTTGAGTACAGGAGCAAGGATGTCTTGTTGCAGTTGTACAGGGCCTTGGTGAGACCACATCTTGAGTATTGTGTGCAGTTTTGGTCACCTTATCTGAGGGAGGATGTTCTTGCCATGGAGGGAGTCCAGCGAAGATTCACCAGACTGATACCTGGGATGGCAGGAATGACGTATGAGGAGAGATTGGGTCGATTGGGCTTATACTCGCTGGAGTTTAGAAGAATGAGAGGGGATCTCATTGAAACTTATAGAATTCTAACAGGACTGGACAGACTAGATGCAGGATGGATGTTCCCGATGGCCGGGAAGTCCAGAACCAGGGGTCACAGTCTAAAGGTAAGGGGTAAGCCATTTAGGACAGAAATGAGGAGGAATTTCTTCACCCAGAGAGTGGTGTACCTGTGGAATTCTCTACCACAAAAGACAGTTGAGGCCAATTCATTAACTATATTCAGGAATGAGTTAGATGTATTCCTTAAGGCTAAAGGGATCAAGGGGTATGGGGAGAAAGCAGGGACTGGGTACTGAATTTGGATGATCAGCCATGATTGCATTGAATGGCGGAGCAGGCTCGAGGGGCCGAATGGCCTACTCCTTCTCCTATCTTCTATGTTTTGCTGCTGTAGAATTAGCCGGGTCGTGCCCACCTACTGGCTGGAGGTGGACCATTTCACCAACATCACTTCCCACCAGGGGTGGGCTTAAACGTCAGGAGGGGCTTCTCGGAGCGCTTGGACCCGCCTTCTGGTCCACAGACAGTCTGGTGAGCCCATTCCGCTGGCTACGGGGGACAAGGGTTTACCTTGCTGGTTCACCATGCAAGGGCTCGCTCGTAGGGCGGACAGCATATTAGGCCGGTCGAGCGTCTATTTTGGACACCGGGCCATTGGACCAGGGCCCAAAAAGTGCAACCGGAGATGGCAGCCTGGTCGGCGCGGGGTATTGCCCACCGTATGGACAGCTGTACCCTTGGCAGGTGCCTTCCCTTTGTAGCAGTTGATGGAGTCTTCATGGATTTTTGGATTTTTAACCCCTATTAAAAACTGGACAGGCTGTTTGCGGGGGGGGGGGGGAGCAGTGAAAAACCACTCAAGATGGCGATAACTCATTCATATGGAAATGAACTGTCCTTGGGAACAATGGCCCGAGGGGCCCACTCCCAAGTCTTGATTAACAAGGCTGATGACTCATTGTTCTAGTCAAGATGAACTCGTTAAGTTAATCGGCAGGAAGATCGAAATGAGGTCAAAAACCATTCAAGAGATCGAAAACCATTCCCCCAGGCCATGTGTCCATTAATACCACAGGCTGCGGTTTGTGTATTGGAGGGGTATATTAGAGGGCAGTTTGGATAGCTCTCTCTCCTGCCCTCCACACAACGTAACATCAAGAGGAGCAGAGCCTTGCTCTTCCAACAGAGACGGACTTTGACTCAGACTGGGACTCACATACCGCTAGGCCGGTATGGAACAAGGTAGCCAAGATGTACAGGAGAAAGCTGCAAGCAAGATCAAAAGGGCAATCTAGGTGCGCATTCTCAAGACTACACAAAGTGTGGGAGGGTGTGAGTGTGGGAGGGTGAGTCTGGGAGGAGTGTGACTGGGAGGGTTTTGACTGGGAGGAGTGTGACTGGAAGGAGTGTAACTGGGAGGGGTGTGACTGGGAAGGGTGTGACTGGGAGGAGTGTGATTGGGAGGAGTGTGAATATGAGGGGTGTGACTGGGACGGGTATGAATGGGAGGGGTGTGACTGGGAGGAGTGTGACTGGGAGGAGTGTGACAGGGAGGAGTGTGACTGGGAGGGGTGTGACTGGGAGGACTGTCACTGGGAGGGGTGTGACTGGGAGGGGTGTGACTGGGAGGAGTGTGACTGAGAGGGGTGTGATTGGGAGGGGTGTGACTGAGAGGGGTGTGACTGTGAGGAGTGTGACTGGGAGTAGTGTGACTGGGAGGAGTGTGACTGGGAGGAGTGTGACTGGGAGGGGTGTGACTGGGAAGGGTGTGACTGGGAGGAGTGTGACTGGGAGGAGTGTGACTATGAGGGGTGTGACTGGGATGGGTATGAATGGGAGGAGTGTGACTGGGAGGGGTGTGACTGGGAGGAGTGTCACTGGGAGGGGTGTGACTGGGAGGGGTGTGAATGGGAGGAGTGTGATTGGGAGGGGTGTGATTGGGAGGGGTGTGACTGAGAGGGGTGTGACTGTGAGGAGTGTGACTGGGAGTAGTGTGACTGGGAGGAGTGTGACTGGGAGGAGTGTGACTGGGAGGGGTGTGACTGGGAGGAGTGTGACTGGGAGGGGTGTGACTGGGAGGATGTGACTGGGAGTGTGTGATGGGAGGTGTGTGATTGGGAGGAGTGTGACTGGGAGGCGTATGACTGGGAGGAGTGTGACTGGGAGGGTTGTGACTGGGAGGAGTGTGACTGGGATGGGGTGTGACTGGGAGGAGTGTGTCTGGGGGGGGAACAAGGTAGCCAAGACGTACAGGAGAAAGCTGCAAGCAGGACCAAAAGGGCAATCTAGGTGAGCATTGCCAAGCCTACACACAGTGTGTAAGGGTGTGAGTGTGGAAGGGGTGTGAGTGTGGGAGGGTGTGAGAGGGAGGGGTGTGACTGGGAGGGTCATGACTGGGAGGAGTGTGACTGGGAGGGGTGTGACTGGGAGGGGTGTGACTGGGAGGAGTGTGACAGGGAGGGGTGTGACTGGGTGGAGTGTGACTGGGAGGAATGTGACTGGGAGGAGTGTGACTGAGAGGAATGTGACTGGGAAGAGTGTGACTGGAAGGATTGTGAGTCAGAGGGGTGTGACCGGGAGGAGTGTGACTGGGAGGGGTGTGACTGGGAGGAGTCTGGCTGGGAGGGAGTGAATGGGAGGAGTGTGACTGGGAGGAGTCAGACTGGGAATGTGACTGGGAGGAGTGTGACTGGGAGGAGTGTGATGGGGAGGAGTGTGACTGGGAGGAGTGTGACTGGGAAGAGTGTGACTGGGAAGAGTGTGACTGGGAGGGGTGTGACTGGGAGAGGTGTGACTGTGAGGATTGTGACTGGGAGGGGTGACTGTGAGGAGTGTGACTGGGAGGCGTGTGACTGGGAGGGGTGTGACGGGGGAGTGTGATTCAGAGGAGTGTGACTGGGAGTGGTGTGACTGGGAGGAGTGTGACTGGGAGGGGTGTGACTGGGGGGAGTGTGATTCAGAGGAGTGTGACTGGGAGTGGTGTGACTGGGAGGAGTGTGACTGGGAGGGGTGTGACTGGGAGGGGTGTGACAGGGAGGAATGTGACTGGGAGCAGTGTGACTGGGAGCGGTGTGATTGGGAGGAGTGTGACTGGGAGTGGTGTGACTGGGAGGAGTGTGACTGGGAGGAGTGTGACTGGCAGGGCTGTGACTGGCAGGGGTGTGACTGGGAGGAGTGTGACTGGGAGGAGTGTCACTGGTAGGAGTGTGACTGGGAGGGGTGTGACTGGGTGGATTGTGACTGGGAGGAGAGCGACTGGGAGGGTGTGACTGGGAGGAGTGTGACTGGCAGGAGTGTGACTGGGAGGAGTGTGACTGGGGGGTGTGTGACTGGGAGTGTGTGACTGGGAGTGGTGTGACTGGGAGGGGTGTGACTGGGGGGAGTGTGACTGGGAGGAGTGTGACTGGGAGGAGTATGAATGGGAGGAGTGTGACTGGGAGGGTTGTGACTGGGAGGAGTGTGACTGGGAGGGGTGTGCCTGGTAGGAGTGTGACTGGGAGGAGTGAGACTGGGAGGGGTGTGACTGGGAGGGTGTGACTGGGAGGGGTGTGATTGGGAGGGGCGTGACTGAGAGGGGTGTGACTGGGAGGGGTGTGACTGGGAGGAGTGTGACTGGTAGGATTGTGACTGGGAGGAATGTGACTGGGAAGAGTGTGACTGGAAGGATTGTGAGGCGGAGGGGTGTGACCGGGAGGAGTGTGACTGGGAGGAATGTGACTGGGAGGGGTGTGACTGGGAGCAGTGTGACTGGGAGGGAGTGAATGGGAGGAGTGTGACTGGGAGGAGTCTGAGTGGGAATGTGACTGGGAGGAGGATGACTGGGAGGGGTGTGACTGGGAGGGGTGTGACTGGGAGGGGTGTGACTGGGAGGAATGTGACAGGGAGGGGTGTGACTGGGAGAAGTGTGACTGGGAGGAGTGTGACCAGGAGAGGTGTGACAGGGAGGAATGTGACTGGGAGGAGTATGACTGGGAGGAGTGTGACTGGGAGAGGTATGACTGGGAGGAGTGTGACTGGAAGGATTGTAACTTGGAGGGTTGTGACTGGGAGCAGTGTGACTGGGAGGAATGTGACTGGGAGGAGTGTGACTGGGAGGAGTGTGATTGGGAGGGGTGTGAATGAGAGTGGTGTGACTGGGAGGAGTGGGACTGGGAGGAGTGTGACTGGGAGGGTGTGACTGGGAGGAGTGTGACTGGGAGGGATGTGACTGGGAGGAGTGTGACTGGGAGCAGTGTGATTGGGAGGGGTGTGAGTGGGAGGGAGTGAATGGGAGGAGTGTGACTGGGAGGGTGTGACTGGGAGGGGTGTGACTGGGAGGGTGTGACTGGGAGGAGTGTGACTGGGAGGAGTGTGACTGGGAGGGGTGTGACTGGGGGGAGTGTGACTAGAGGGAGTGTGACTGGGAGGAGTGTGACTGGGAGAGGTGTGACTGGGAGAGGTGTGACAGGGAGGGTGTGACTGGGAGGAGTGTGACTGGGAGGAATGTGACTGGAAGTATTGTGACTCGGAGGGGTGTGACTGGTAGGAGTCTGACTGGGAGGAGTGTGACTAGGAGGAGTGTGATTGGGAGAGGTGTGACTGAGAGTGGTGTGACTGGGAGGAGTGTGACTGGGAGAGGTGTGACTGGGAGGGGTGTGACTGGGAGAGGTGTGACTGTGAGGATTGTGACTGGGAGGTGTGGCTGTGAGGAGTGTGACTGGGAGGGGTGTGACTGGGGGGCGTGTGATTCAGAGGAGTGTGACTGGGAGTGGTGTGACTGGGCTGAGTGTGACTGGGAGGGGTGTGACTGGGAGTGGTGTGACAGTGAGGAGTGTGACTGGGAGCAGTGTGACTGGGAGCGGTGTGATTGTGAGGAGTGTGACTGGGAGTGGTGTGACTGGGAGGAGTGTGACTGGGAGGAGTGTGACTGGCAGGGCTGTGACTGGCAGGGGTGTGACTGGGAGTAGTGTGACTGGGAGTGGTGTGACTGGGAGGAGTATGACTGGCAGGGCTGTGACTGGCAGGGGTGTGACTGGGAGGAGTGTGACTGGGAGGAGTGTCACTGGTAGGAGTGTGACTGGGAGGGGTGTGACTGGGAGGGGGCGACTGGGAGGAGTATGACTGGGAGGAGTGTGACTGGGAGGGTGTGACTGGGAGGGTGTGACTGGGAGGAGTGTGACTGGGAGGGTGTGACTGGGAGGGTGTGACTGGGTGGATTGTGACTGGGAGGAGAGCGACTGGGAGGGTGTGACTGGCAGGAGTGTGACTGGGAGGAGTGTGACTGGGGGGTGTGTGACTGGGAGTGTGTGACTGGGAGGAGTGTGACTGGGAGGAGTGTGACTGGGAGGAGTATGAATGGGAGGAGTGTGACTTGGAGGGATGTGACTGGGAGGAGTGTGACAGGGAGGAGTGTGACAGGGAGGAGTGTGTCTGGGAGGGTGTGATGCGCCATCAATTACACAAAAGACTGAGGTTGAGCGAGGAACAATCAGCCTTTTATTAACTAAAGAATGAAGGTCTTGTCTCGAGTGGTCGACCCGTCCAGAATACTAAGGGACTGGGAGGTAGTCACTTATATACCTGGAATAGTGGGAGGAGTCAGCCGAGGCATGTCCAGACCTGTACCTAGTGGAATACACATACAGACACAGACAGGTATGACAGTGGTTTACCACAGGGTGTGACTGGGAGGAGTGTGACTGGGAGGAGTGTGACTGGGAGGGGTGTGACTGGGAGGGTGTGACTGGGAGGGGTGTGATTGGGAGGGGTGTGACTGAGAGGGGTGTGACTGGGAGGGGTGTGACTGGGAGGGGTGTGACTGGGAGGGGTGTGACTGGGAGGAGTGTGACTGGGAGGATTGTGCATGGGAGGAATGTGACTGGGAAGAGTGTGACTGGAAGGATTGTGAGTCAGAGGATTGTGACCGGGAGGAGTGTGACTGGGAGGAATGTGACTGGGAGGGGTGTGACTGGGAGGAGTGTGACTGGGAGGAGTCTGAGTGGGAATGTGACTGGGAGGAGTGTGACTGGGAGGGGTGTGACTGGGAGGGGTGTGACTGGGAGGAGTGTGACAGGGAAGAGTGTGACTGGTAGGAGTGTGACTGGGAGAGGTATGACTGGGAGGAGTGTGACTGGAAGGATTGTAACTTGGAGGGGTGTGACTGGGAGCAGTGTGACTGGGAGGAGTGTGACTGGGAGGAGAGTGACTGGGAGGAGTGTGATTGGGAGGGTTGTGACTGAGAGTGGTGTGACTGGGAGGAGTGTGACTGGGAGGGTGTGACTGGGAGGAGTGTGACTGGGAGGGGTGTGACTGGGAGGAGTGTGACTGGGAGCATTGTGATTGGGAGGGGTGTGACTGGGAGGAGTGTGACTGGGAGGAGTGTGACTGGGAGGGGTGTGACTGGGAGGGTGTGACTGGGGGAAGTGTGACTGGGGGGAGTATGACTGGGAGGAGTGTGACTTGGAGGAATGTGACTGGAAGTATTGTGACTCAGAGGGGTGTGACTGGGAGGAGTCTGACTGGGAGGAATGTGACTAGGAGGAGTGTGATTGGGAGAGGTGTGACTGAGAGTGGTGTGACTGGGAGGAGTGTGACTGGGAGGGGTGTGACTGAGAGTGGAGTGACTGGGAGGAGTGTGATTCAGAGGGGTGTGACTGGGAGGAGTGTGACCGGGAGGAGTGTGACTGGGAGGGGTGTGACAGGGAGGAGTGTGACTGGGAGGGTGTGACTTGGAGGAGTGTGACTGGGAGGGTGTGACTGGGAGGGGTGTGCCTGGTAGGAGTGTGACTGGGAGGAGTGTGACTGGGAGGGGTAAGACTGGGAGGAATGTGACTGGGAAAAGTGTGACTGGAAGGATTGTGAGTCGGAGGGGTGTGACTGGGAGGAGTGTGACTGGGAGGGAGTCAATGGGAGGAGTGTGACTGGGAGGGGTGTGACTGAGAGGGGTGTGACTGGGAGTGGTGTGACTGGGAGGAGTGTGACTGGGAGGAGTGTGACTGAGAGGAATGTGACTGGGAAGAGTGTGACTGGAAGGATTGTGAGTCAGAGGGGTGTGACCGGGAGGAGTGTGACTGGGAGGGGTGTGACTGGGAGGAGTCTGACTGGGAGGGAGTGAATGGGAGGAGTGTGACTGGGAGGTGTCTGACTGGGAATGTGACTGGGAGGAGTGTGACTGGGAGGAGTGTGACGGGGAGGAGTGTGACTGGGAGGAGTGTGACTGGGAAGAGTGTGACTGGGAGGAGTGTGACTGGGAGGGGTGTGACTGGGAGAGGTGTGACTGTGAGGATTGTGACTGGGAGGGGTGACTGTAAGGAGTGTGACTGGGAGGAGTGTGACTGGGAGGAGTGTGACTGGGAGGGGTGTGACTGGGGGGAGTGTGATTCAGAGGAGTGTGACTGGGAGTGGTGTGACTGGGAGGAGTGTGACTGGGAGGGGTGTGACTGGGAGGGGTGCGACAGGGAGGAATGTGACTGGGAGCAGTGTGACTGGGAGCGGTGTGATTGGGAGGAGTGTGACTGGGAGTGGCGTGACTGGGAGGAGTGTGACTGGGAGGAGTGTGACTGGCAGGGCTGTGACTGGCAGGGGTGCGACTGGGAGGAGTGTGACTGGGAGGAGTGTCACTGGTAGGAGTGTGACTGGGAGGGGTGTGACTGGGAGGGGGTGACTGGGAGGAGTGTGACTGGGAGCATTGTGATTGGGAGGGGTGTGACTGGGAGGAGTGTGACTGGGAGGAGTGTGACTGGGAGGGGTGTGACTGGGAGGGTGTGACTGGGGGAAGTGTGACTGGGGGGAGTATGACTGGGAGGAGTGTGACTTGGAGGAATGTGACTGGAAGTATTGTGACTCAGAGGGGTGTGACTGGGAGGAGTCTGACTGGGAGGAATGTGACTAGGAGGAGTGTGATTGGGAGAGGTGTGACTGAGAGTGGTGTGACTGGGAGGAGTGTGACTGGGAGGGGTGTGACTGAGAGTGGAGTGACTGGGAGGAGTGTGATTCAGAGGGGTGTGACTGGGAGGAGTGTGACCGGGAGGAGTGTGACTGGGAGGGGTGTGACAGGGAGGAGTGTGACTGGGAGGGTGTGACTTGGAGGAGTGTGACTGGGAGGGTGTGACTGGGAGGGGTGTGCCTGGTAGGAGTGTGACTGGGAGGAGTGTGACTGGGAGGGGTAAGACTGGGAGGAATGTGACTGGGAAAAGTGTGACTGGAAGGATTGTGAGTCGGAGGGGTGTGACTGGGAGGAGTGTGACTGGGAGGGAGTCAATGGGAGGAGTGTGACTGGGAGGGGTGTGACTGAGAGGGGTGTGACTGGGAGTGGTGTGACTGGGAGGAGTGTGACTGGGAGGAGTGTGACTGAGAGGAATGTTACTGGGAAGAGTGTGACTGGAAGGATTGTGAGTCAGAGGGGTGTGACCGGGAGGAGTGTGACTGGGAGGGGTGTGACTGGGAGGAGTCTGACTGGGAGGGAGTGAATGGGAGGAGTGTGACTGGGAGGTGTCTGACTGGGAATGTGACTGGGAGGAGTGTGACTGGGAGGAGTGTGACGGGGAGGAGTGTGACTGGGAGGAGTGTGACTGGGAAGAGTGTGACTGGGAGGAGTGTGACTGGGAGGGGTGTGACTGGGAGAGGTGTGACTGTGAGGATTGTGACTGGGAGGGGTGACTGTAAGGAGTGTGACTGGGAGGAGTGTGACTGGGAGGAGTGTGACTGGGAGGGGTGTGACTGGGGGGAGTGTGATTCAGAGGAGTGTGACTGGGAGTGGTGTGACTGGGAGGAGTGTGACTGGGAGGGGTGTGACTGGGAGGGGTGCGACAGGGAGGAATGTGACTGGGAGCAGTGTGACTGGGAGCGGTGTGATTGGGAGGAGTGTGACTGGGAGTGGCGTGACTGGGAGGAGTGTGACTGGGAGGAGTGTGACTGGCAGGGCTGTGACTGGCAGGGGTGCGACTGGGAGGAGTGTGACTGGGAGGAGTGTCACTGGTAGGAGTGTGACTGGGAGGGGTGTGACTGGGAGGGGGTGACTGGGAGGAGTATGACTGGGAGGAGTGTGACTGGGAGGGTGTGATTGGGAGGGTGTGACTGGGTGGATTGTGACTGGGAGGAGAGCGACTGGGAGGGTGTGACTGGGAGGAGTGTGACTGGGAGGAGTGTGACTGGGGGGTGTGTGACTGGGAGTGTGTGACTGGGAGTGGTGTGACTGGGAGGGGTGTGACTGGGGGGAGTGTGACTGGGAGGAGTGTGACTGGGAGGAGTATGAATGGGAGGAGTGTGACTGGGAGGGTTGTGACTGGGAGGAGTGTGACTGGGAGGGGTGTGCCTGTTAGGAGTGTGACTGGGAGGAGTGTGACTGGGAGGGGTGTGACTGGGAGGGTGTGACTGGGAGGGGTGTGATTGGGAGGGGTGTGACTGGTAGGATTGTGACTGGTAGGAATGTGACTGGGAAGAGTGTGACTGGAAGGATTGTGAGGCGGAGGGGTGTGACCGGTAGGAGTGTGACTGGGAGGAATGTGACTGGGAGGGCTGTGACTAGGAGCAGTGTGACTGGGAGGGAGTGAATGGGAGGAGTGTGACTGGGAGGAGTCTGAGTGGGAATGTGACTGGGAGGAGTGTGACTGGGAGGGGTGTGACTGGGAGGGGTGTGACTGGGAGGGGTGTGACTGGGAGGAGTGTGACAGGGAGTGGTGTGACTGGGAGAAGTGTGACTGGGAGGAGTGTGACCAGGAGAGGTGTGACAGGGAGGAATGTGACTGGGAGGAGTATGACTGGGAGGAGTGTGACTGGGAGAGGTATGACTGGGAGGAGTGTGACTGGAAGGATTGTAACTTGGAGGGTTGTGACTGGGAGCAGTGTGACTGGGAGGAATGTGACTGGGAGGAGTGTGACTGGGAGGAGTGTGATTGGGAGGGGTGTGACTGAGAGTGGTGCGACTGGGAGGAGTGGGACTGGGAGGATTGTGACTGGGAGGGTGTGACTGGGAGGGGTGTGACTGGGAGGGATGTGACTGGGAGGAGTGTGACTGGGAGCAGTGTGATTGGGAGGGGTGTGACTGGGAGGGAGTGAATGGGAGGAGTGTGACTGGGAGGGTGTGACTGGGAGGGGTGTGACTGGGAGGGTGTGACTGGGAGGAGTGTGACTGGGAGTAGTGTGACTGGGGGGAGTGTGACTAGGGGGAGTGTGACTGGGAGGAGTGTGACTGGGAGAGGTGTGACTGGGAGAGGTGTGACAGGGAGGGTGTGACTGGGAGGAGTGTGACTGGGAGGAATGTGACTGGAAGTATTGTGACTCAGAGGGGTGTGACTGGTAGGAGTCTGACTGGGAGGAGTGTGACTAGGAGGAGTGTGACTGGGAGTGGTGTGACTGGGAGGGTGTGACTGGGAGGGGTGTGATTGGGAGGGGTGTGACTGAGAGGGGTGTGACTGGGAGGGGTGTGACTGGGAGGGGTGTGACTGGGAGGGGTGTGACTGGGAGGAGTGTGACTGGGAAGATTGTGACTGGGAGGAATGTGACTGGAAAGAGTGTGACTGGAAGGATTGTGAGTCAGAGGGTTGTGACCGGGAGGAGTGTGACTGGGAGGAATGTGACTGGGAGGGGTGTGACTGGGAGGAGTGTGACTGGGAGGGAGTGAATGGGATGAGTGTGACTGGGAGGAGTCTGAGTGGGAATGTGACTGGGAGGAGTGTGACTGGGAGGGGTGTGACTGGGAGGGGTGTGACTGGGAGGAGTATGACAGGGAGGAGTGTGACTGGGAGGAGTGTGACTGGGAGAGGTATGACTGGGAGGAGAGTGACTGGAAGGATTGTAACTTGGAGGGGTGTGACTGGGAGCAGTGTGACTGGGAGGAGTGTGACTGGGAGGAGAGTGACTGGGAGGAGTGTGATTGGGAGGGTTGTGACTGAGAGTGGTGTGACTGGGAGGAGTGTGACTGGGAGGGTGTGACTGGGAGGAGTGTGACTGGGAGGGTTGTGACTGGGAGGAGTGTGACTGGGAGCATTGTGATTGGGAGGGGTGTGACTGGGAGGAGTGTGACTGGGAGGAATGTGACTAGGAGGAGTGTGATTGGGAGAGGTGTGACTGAGAGTGGTGTGACTGGGAGGAGTGTGACTGGGAGGGGTGTGACTGAGAGTGGTGTGACTGGGAGGAGTGTGACTCGGAGGGGTGTGACTGGGAGGGGTGTGACCGGGAGGAGTGTGACTGGGAGGGGTGTGACAGGGAGGAGTGTGACTGGGAGGGTGTGACTTGGAGGAGTGTGACTGGGAGGGTGTGACTGGGAGGGTGTGACTGGGTGGATTGTGACTGGGTGGAGAGCCACTGGGAGGGTGTGACTGGCAGGAGTGTGACTGGGAGGAGTGTGACTAGGGGGTGTGTGACTGGGAGTGGTGTGACTGGGAGGGGTGTGACTGGGGGGAGTGTGGCTGGGGGGAGTGTGA
Source organism: Somniosus microcephalus (assembly GCF_052327205.1). Classification (NCBI taxonomy): domain Eukaryota; kingdom Metazoa; phylum Chordata; class Chondrichthyes; order Squaliformes; family Somniosidae; genus Somniosus; species Somniosus microcephalus. The sequence goes on along the minus strand of NW_028225182.1, from coordinate 19,222,158 downwards.
CTGGGAGGAGTGTGACTGGGAGGAATGTGACAGGGAGGAGTGTGTCTGGGAGGGTGTGACTGGGAGGAGTGTGACTGGGAGGAGTGTGACTGAGAGGGGTGTGACTGGGAGGAGTGTGACTGGGACAGTTGTGAGAGGGAGGGGTGTGCCTGGTAGGAGTGTGACTGGGAGGAGTGTGGCTGGGAGGGGTGTGACTGGGAGGGTGTGACTGGGAGGGGTGTGATTGGGAGGGGTGTGACTGAGAGGGGTGTGACTGGGAGGGGTGTGACTGGGAGGGGTGTGACTGGGAGGGGTGTGACTGGGAGGAGTGTGACTGGGAGGATTGTGACTGGGAGGAATGTGACTGGGAAGAGTGTGACTGGAAGGATTGTGAGTCGGAGGGTTGTGACCGGGAGGAGTGTGACTGGGAGGAATGTGACTGGGAGGGGTGTGACTGGGAGGAGTGTGACTGGGAGGGAGTGAATGGGAGGAGTGTGACTGGGCGGAGTCTGAGTGGGAATGTGACTGGGAGGAGTGTGACTGGGAGGGGTGTGACTGGGAGGGGTGTGACTGGGAGGAGTGTGACAGGGAGGAGTGTGACTGGGAGGAGTGTGACTGGGAGAGGTATGACTGGGAGGAGTGTGACTGGAAGGATTGTAACTTGGAGGGGTGTGACTGGGAGCAGTGTGACTGGGAGGAGAGTGACTGGGAGGAGTGTGATTGGGAGGGTTGTGACTGAGAATGGTGTGACTGGGAGGAGTGTGACTGGGAGGGTGTGACTGGGAGGAGTGTGACTGGGAGGAGTGTGACTGGGAGCATTGTGATTGGGAGGGGTGTGACTGGGAGGAGTGTGACTGGGAGGAGTGTGACTTGGAGGAATGTGACTGGAAGTATTGTGACTCAGAGGGGTGTGACTGGGAGGAGTCTGATTGGGAGGATTGTGACTAGGAGGAGTGTGATTGGGAGAGGTGTGACTGAGAGTGGTGTGACTGGGAGGAGTGTGACTGGGAGGGGTGTGACTGAGAGTGGTGTGACTGGGAGGAGTGTGACTCGGAGGGGTGTGACTGGGAGGAGTGTGACCGGGAGGAGTGTGACTGGGAGGGGTGTGACAGGGAGGAGTGTGACTGGGAGGGTGTGACTGGGAGGAGTGTGACTGAGAGGGGTGTGACTGGGAGGAGTGTGACTGGGACAGGTGTGATTGGGAGGGGTGTGCCTGTTAGGAGTGTGACTGGGAGGAGTGTGACTGGGAGGGGTGTGACTGGAAGGGTGTGATTGGGAGGGGTGTGATTGGGAGGGGTGTGACTGAGAGGGCTGTGACTGGGAGTGGTGTGACTGGGAGGAGTGTGACGGGGAGGAGTGTGACTGGGAGGAATGTGAGTGGGAAGAGTGTGACTGGAAGGATTGTGAGTCAGACGGGTGTGACCGGGAGGAGTGTGACTGGGAGGAATGTGACTGGGAGGGGTGTGACTGGGAGGAGTGTGACTGGGAGGGAGTGAATGGGAGGAGTGTGACTGGGAGGAGTCTGACTGGGAGTGTGACGGGGAGGAGTGTGACTGGGAGGGGTGTGACTGGGAGGGGTGTGACTGTGAGGATTGTGACTGGGAGGTGTGTGACTGGGAGTGTGTGACTGGGAGGAATGTGACTGGGAGTGTGTGACTGGGAGGGGTGTGACTGGGATGCGTGTGACAGGGAGGAGTGTGACTGGGAGTGGTGTGATTGGGAGGAGTGTGACTGGGAGGGGTGTGACTGGGAGGAGTGTGACTGGGAGGGGTGTGACTGGGAGAGATGTGACTCGGAGGAGTGTGACTGGGAGGGGTGTGACTGGGAGTGGTGTGATTGGCAGGAGTGTGACTGGGAGGGGTGTGACTGGGAGGGGTGTGACTGGGAGGGGTGTGACTGGGAGTGTGTGACTGGGAGGAGTGTGACTGGGAGTGGGAGAGTGTGACTGGGAGGAGTGTGACTGGGAGGAGTGTGACTGGGAGTGGGAGAGTGTGACTGGGAGGAGTGTGACTGTGAGGAGGGTGGGTTGGGTGTGACTGGGAGGGGTGTGACTGGGATGGTATGACTGGGAGGAGTGTGACTGGGATTGGGAGGAGTGTGACTGGGAGGAGTGTGACTGGCAGTGGGAGAGTGTGACTGGAAGGAGTGTGACTGTGAGGAGTGTGACTGGGAGTGGGAGAGTGTGACTGGGAGGTGTGTGACTGGGATTGGGAGGAGTGTGACTGTGAGGAGTGTGACTGAGAGTAGATTGGGTGTGACTGGGAGGGGTGTGACTGGGAGTGGGAGAGTGTGACTGGGAGGGGTGTGACTGGGAGGAGTGTGACTGGGAGTGGGAGAGTGTGACTGGGAGGTGTGTGACTGGGATTGGGAGGAGTGTGACTGGGAGGAGTGTGACTGGGAGTGGGAGAGTGTGACTGGGAGGAGTGTGACTGGGAGTGGGAGAGTGTGACTGGGAGGAGTGTGACTGGGAGTGGGAGAGTGTGACTGGGAGGGGTGTGACTGGGATTGGGAGGAGTGTGGGTCGGGTGTGGGTGGGAGTGTGACTGGGAGGAGTGTGACTGGGAGGAGGGTGGGTTGGGTGTGACTGGGAGGAGTGTGACTGGGATTGGGAGGAGTGTGACTGAGAGAGTGGGAGAGTGTGACTGGGAGGAGTGTGACTGGGAGTGGGAGAGTGTGACTGGGAGGTGTGTGACTGGGATTGGGAGGAGTGTGACTGAGAGAGTGGGAGTGGGCTGGCTCTATCGCTCTTGCTATAAATGGGGCAGGAAGGTCTGCTTGTCTGAGAGGAGACGCATTGTTGCGGACGGCGAGGTGAGTAATGTGTCTGTCTGTTTGCACCAGTTGACGGGGCGAGTTCTTCACTAGAAATTATTTGATTTAAAGATTGTGTCACCAACTGAGCAGAACTGGATTAGAGTCCCAGAAATTCGAAGCCTCTCTCAGCGCGACTGAAGCTGAAAGTGTTTTCATATCTCGGTCCACTCACCCGGGACAGTCCGAGTCAGCTCTCTAACAGAAGCGGCTGTCCCGGGCCAGTTTTATCCCGGGATCGGCGATTCACTTCCAAGCAGGTTCCTGACTCAGCTTACCCCCGGACCACGGAGCCTATTCCAGATATGATCCGGCTGCCTTAGGATCTCCCTATTCTTGATGCACTCCTGGATCGGTCTGTCCAGGAACCGTGTCTGTATCAGAACCGACCGTTCCGGGATAGTCCAAGTCAAGGGCACCCGAACCGGCAATCCCAGGACAAATGCAGTCTGGAATGTATCTGAAACAGAAACGGAGGTCCCGGGATAGACCGAGACAGGAGGGTATTTGTAACAGAGCCGGCTGTCCCGTGTTAGGACCGAGTTAGGAATGTGTCTGCAGAAGAACCAGGCTAATGCGTGGAGACGGTGGTCGCTGACCCGAGTAATGATCCTGGTGCAGGTCTCCAGGCGACTCCCTGCTGATCCTGGACCTGGGGCAGTTGGTGGGCTCGGAGGCCGGTCCAGTTACAGAAGGTGGTTGGTCAGGTTAGAGGATGGTTGGGTCAGGGGACAGTCGGGTTAGGGGCTGGTTGGGTTATTGGATTAGAGGCTGGTTGGGTTACTGGGGTAGAGGCTGGTTGGGTTACTGGGGTAGAGGCTGGTTGGGTTATTGGGCTAGAGAGGCTGGTTGGGTTATTGGGTTAGAGGCTGGTTGGGTTATTGGGGTAGAGGCTGGTTGGGTTATTGGGGTAGAGGCTGGTTGGGTAATTGGGGTAGAGGCTGGTTGGGTTATTGGGGTAGAGGCTGGTTGGGTTATTGGGGTAGAGGCTGGTTGGGTTATTGGGGTAGAGTCTGGTTGGGTTATTGGGTTAGAGGCTGGCTGGGTTATTGGGGTAGAGGGTGGCTGGGTTATTGGGGTAGAGGCTGGTTGGGTTATTGGGTTAGAGAGGCTGGTTGGGTTATTGGGTTAGAGGCTGGTTGGGTTATTGGGTTAGAGGCTGGTTGGGTTATTGGGTTAGAGGCTGGCTGGGTTATTAGGGTAGAGGCTGGTTGGGTTATTAGGGTAGAGGCTGGTTGGGTTATTGGGTTAGAGGCTGGCTGGGTTATTGGGTTAGAGAGTCTGGTTGGGTTATTGGGTTAGAGGCTGGCTGGGTTATTAGGGTAGAGGCTGGTTGGGTTATTAGGGTAGAGGCTGATTGGGTTAGAGGCTGGCTGGTTTATTGGGGTAGAGGCTGGTTGGGTTATTGGGGTAGAGGCTGGTTGGGTTATTGGGTTAGAGGCTGGCTGGGTTATTGGGTTAGAGAGTCTGGTTGGGTTATTGGGTTAGAGGCTGGTTGGGTTATTGGGTTAGAGGCTGGCTGGGTTATTGGGTTAGAGGCTGGCTGGGTTATTGGGTTAGAGAGTCTGGTTGGGTTATTGGGTTAGAGGCTGGCTGGGTTATTAGGGTAGAGGCTGGTTGGGTTATTAGGGTAGAGGCTGATTAGGTTAGAGGCTGGCTGGTTTATTGGGGTAGAGGCTGGTTGGGTTATTGGGGTAGAGGCTGATTGGGTTATTGGGGTAGAGGCTGGTTGGGTTATTGGGGTAGAGGCTGGTTGGGTTATTGGGTTAGAGGCTGGTTGGGTTATTGGGGGAGAGGCTGGTTGGCTTATTGGGGTAGAGGCTGGTTGGGTTATTGGGTTAGAGGCTGGTTGGGTTATTGGGGGAGAGGCTGGTTGGGTTATTGGGTTAGAGGCTGGTTGGGTTATTGGGTTAGAGGCTGGTTGGGTTGTTGGGTTAGAGGCTGGTTGGGTTATTGGGAGAGAGGCTGGTTGGGTTATTGGGTTAGAGAGGGTGGTTGGGTTATTGGGTTAGAGGCTGGTTGGGTTACTGGGTTAGAGAGTCTGGTTGGGTTATTGGGTTAGAGGCTGGTTGAGTTATTGGGTTAGAGGCTGGTTGAATTGAAGTGTGGTTTGTCATATTTTTGTAGTTTTACTCAGGATGATCTTGGGTGGAGTTCTGAGTCCAGTGCTTTTTCCAAGCCCTTGTTCCCTGTGACTCGCGGTGTGCTTTTACCTCCCTGATATCCAGGGGATGTGTTTGAGTGCAGACTTGAACAGAAAACCCTGGTTACGGTCTTTCAGCTCCTGGTTATATCACAGGCCCCCAGGCCGTCCTCCCCAACATCCGAAGGTGGAACAAACACTTCCCTGTTCTGTGGCTCAGACTTAGTCTCGGGAAACCAGGAGAGGATGTATTTACAGATGGTTGGTGGGGCGTGGAACATCCCAGAAACTCTGGGGGTAACAGAACCAGAATAGTTTTTAAATGGGATGGAGCGACATATTTGAAAATAGAAAATGTAAAAGGTATGGGGGAAGGACAGTGGAACAGGACTAAGAGGAGACCTATTTCAGAGAGAGAGGGCACAGGGGCGCAATGGGGTTAATTCTTGTTTTCTTGCCTTGTTGGGGCCTGAGCTATTTATAGATCACAAACTGTGCCATGTGTATGAAGTGCCTGCAGTTTAACGAGCTGCTCCTGGCTCCAACGTGGAACACCAGATCAAGGAATAAAATGGAAAGAAAGGATCAGGATTGGGAACAGATGGCCAGAATAAAGCCCAACGATTAATCTGCATCCTTCATACATTCACCCTGTAAAGTATTAAAATCTCCCTGTTGTTCAACTTTCAGGATTACGTGCTTCCCACACCCTCCCTCCGCCTGCCTGGACTCCCACTGGGGCATCGACCACCCCCCGTACCTTCCTGTTACCCGCTTCAGCTTTACCCCTGATACCCTCCTGCATTCAGTATCACCGGGCTCTCCTGTAAAGAAGGTTATTGGGGTAGAGGCTGGCTGGGTTATTGGGGTAGAGGCTGGCTGGGTTATTGGGTTAGAGGCTGGTTGGGTTATTGGGGGAGAGGCTGATTGGCTTATTGGGGTAGAGGCTGGTTGGGTTATTGGGTTAGAGGCTGGTTGGGTTATTGGGGGAGAGGCTGGTTGGGTTATTGGGTTAGAGGCTGGTTGGGTTATTGGGTTAGAGGCTGGTTGGGTTATTGGGGTAGAGAGGCTGGCTGGGTTATTGGGGTAGAGGCTGGCTGGGTTATTGGGGTAGAGGCTGGCTGGGTTATTGGGGTAGAGGCTGGCTGGGTTATTGGGGTAGAGGCTGGCTGGGTTATTGGGGTAGAGGCTGGTTGGGTTATTGTGGTAGAGGCTGGTTGGGTTATTGGGGTAGAGGATGGCTGGGTTATTGGGGTAGAGGCTGGCTGGGTTATTGGGGGAGAGGCTGGCTGGGCTATTGGGGTAGAGGCTGGTTGGGTTATTGTGGTAGAGGCTGGCTGGGTTATTGGGGTAGAGGCTGGCTGGGTTATTGGGTTAGAGGCTGGCTGGGCTATTGGGGTAGAGGCTGGTTGAATTGAAGTGTGGTCTGTCATATTTTTGTAGTTTTACTCAAGATGATCTTGGGTGGAGTTCTGAGTCCAGTGCCTCTTCCAAGCCCTTGTTCCCTGTGACTCGCGGTGTGCTTTTACCTCCCTGATATCCAGGGGATGTGTTTGAGTGCAGATTTGCATTTATATAGCGCCTTTCACAACCACCAGACGTCCCAAAGCGCTTTACAGCCAATGAAGTACTTTTGAAGTGTAGTAGAGTCATAGAGTTATACAGCACAGAAAGAGGCCCTTCGGCCCATCGTGTCCGCGCCGGCCATTAAGCCGCTATTCTAATCCCATTTTCCAGCACTTGGTCCGTAGCCTTGTATGCTATGGCGTTTCAAGTGCTTCTTGAATATTGTGAGGGTTCCTGCCTCTACCACCCTTTCAGGCAGTGAGTTCCAGATTCCAACCACCCTCTGGGTGAAAAAGTTTTTCCTCAAATCCCCTCTAAACCTCTTGCCCCTAATGTAGGAAACGCGACAGCCAATTTGTGCACAGCAAGCTCCTACAAACAGCAGTGTGATAATGATCAGGTCATCTGTTTTAGTGATGTTGATTGGCGGATAAATATTGGCCAGGACACCGGGGAGAACTCCCCTGCTCTTCTTCGAAAAAGTGTCGCCCCAATCCCTCTGTTCTTCCACATCTCGAGCCTGCTCCGATTCACAGTACAATCACTACCGACATTGAATTCAATCTCTTCAAAATACGTCCACTTGAGCGTCTGTTTAACGTCTCATCCAAAAGACAGCCCCTCCGACAATGCAGCACTCCCTCAGCACTGCACTGGAGTGTCAGCCTAGACTTTTGTGCTCAAGTCCCTGGAGTGGGACTTGAAACCCACAACCTTCTAGACTTAGAAGCAGAAAGTGCTACCCACTGAGCCACAGCTAACACTGAGCAGAGCCCACGTCCCCTATGACCAGGAGTTTGCCGTTACTGCGCCCCCGTCTAGTCACATAGAAACATAGAAGATAGGAGCAGGAGTAGGCCATTCGGCCCCTCAAGCCTGTTCTGCCATTCAATGAGATCATGGCTGATCATCCAAATTCAGTACCCTGTCCCTGCCTTCTCCCCATATCCCTTGATCCCTTTAGACTTATTAAATATATTCAAGGAGGAGTTAGATATATTTCTTAAGTTGGCCTCAATTGCCTTCTGTGGTAGAGAATTCCACAGGTTCAGCACTCTCTGGGTGAAGAAATTCCTCCTCATCTCAGTCCTAAATGGCTTACCTCTTATCCTTAGACTGTGACCCCTGGTTCTGGACTTACCCGCCATTGGGAACATCCTTCCTGCATCTAGTCTGTCTAGTCCTGTTAGAATTTTATAAGTTTCAATGAGATCCCCTCTCATTCTTCTAAACTCTAGTGAATATCAGCCTAATCGACCCAATCTCTCCTCATACGTCATTCCTGCCAACCCAGGTATCAGTCTGGTGAATCTTCGCTGCACTCCCTCCATGGCAAGAACATCCTTCCTCAGATAAGGCGACCAAAACTGCACACAATACTCAAGATGTGGTCTCACCAAGGCCCTGTACAACTGCAGCAAGACATCCTTGCTCCTGTACTCGAAACCTCTCGCTATGAAGGCCAGCATACCATTTGCCGCCTTAACCGCCTGCTGCACCTGCATGCTTACCTTCAGCAACTGGTGCACAAGGACACCCAGGTCTCGTTGCACTTCCCCTTCTCCCAATCTATTGCCGTTCAGATAATAATCTGCCTACCTGTTTTTGCCACCGAAGTGGATAACCTCGCATTTATCCATATTATACTGCATCTGCCATGCATCTGCCCAATCGCCCAACCTGTCCAAATCATACTGACAGTGCGGCCCTGAGTCAGTAACAGGTTATATGAACTGCACTCACGAGATCACGCTCACTTCTCAGTGATATTGATAAAGTGGAGGAATGGCCTAAGAATGTCAGATTGAAGTCAATGTCGGTTGTGATTATACTGTGCTTGAGCGCAGGCTCGAGATGTGGAAGAGCAGAGAGATTTAGGGGGCAGGTTCGCAGGTTTTAAAGGGTTGATAAGGCCACTTAAAAAAAAAGTGATTGGAATTAGAAACAGCTTTCAGTGGCAGAAGGGTGGGTAACCAAAGGATGCAGATGTGAGGTAATCGGCAAAAGAACCAGAGGTGAGATGAGCAACGTTGCCCCTAATTTTAAATTTGGGTGCGAGGTCCCTTTAGCGGGCAAAATTTTACATTGGGGAAAAACTGGTCCCGAGCTCCGGGACTGGCAGACTGCTGTGTGGCCGCACCGCTTAGCGGGAACGTCGGAGATGAGAAGAATTTTTTTTAAAGAAAAAAGACTTGCATTTCTATAGTGCCTTTCACGGCCACCGGACGTCTCAAAGAGCTTTACAGCCAATGAAGTACTTTTAAAGTGGAGTCACTGTTGTAATGTGGGAAACGCGGCGGCCAATTAGTGCACAGCAAGCTCCCACAAACAGCACTGTGATAATGACCAGATAATCTGTTTCAGTGATGTTGGTTGGGGGGTAAATATTGGTCAAGACACTGGGGATAACTTCCCCTGCCCTTCTTCGAAATCGTGCCATGGGATCTTTTACGTCCACCTGAGAGAGCAGATGGGGCCTCAGTTTGATGTCACATCTGAAAGACTGCACCTCTGACAGTGCGGCACTCTCTCAGCACTGCACTGGGAGTGTCAGTCTAGCTTTATGTGCTCAAGTCTCATGGAGTGGGACTTGAACCCACAACGTTCTGACTCAGAGGCGAGAGTGCTGCCCACTGAGCCATGACCGACACTGTACACAGCGAGTTGTTGTGATCAGGAATGCGCTGCCTGAAAGAGCGGTGGAATCAGTTTAACCAGCACCTTCAAAGAGCCGGCACAGGGCACGATGGGCCGAATGGCTTCTTCCTGTGCTGTGATTCTTTGAATTCCAGGGGGGAAAATTCAGTTGTTTGCGCCTCCCATTAGCACCTTAACAGGGTGCCAATTGGGACGCAAAGCAACTAGTGCCCGGGCGCGGCGATGTTTGCGCCACTCGCAAAATTAACTAGACATTTTGTGGCGGCACTAAACACTACCGCCACGATCTCCTGCGCCGGCAGATCGTGACGTCAGTCGCGTGCGCAACGCCCCGTTAGTGCCCCGGACCGAATATTGAGTGGCGCCCCCTGCCTTACCGCCTGCCGTTAGCAACGACAGGTTGAGGGGAGCGTTTTGCTGTCAGAAAGGGACTGGGGGGGCGCTATTTAAAGGCGACCGCTTCCTGCCTTTTTTTGCCGGTGACATTTTTGCACCACGCATTCTGAGAGAGAGAGAGAGACTTCTGGAGAGATTCAACACTGTGTGAAGGAGTTTTGAGTACTGAGCAGCACTTTGCAGGTTGATTTTGATTTGCCCTTCCTTGCTTCGCCAGCACTCTGAGGTAACGCCTCGCTCCTCGGTCTTTGCGCCTTAAGACAGGTGTGTAGCGCCTGATTTAGCGCTCCAATCACCTCCAGGGGCGATATAAGTCAAGTTTGCTGTCGGAGGTGTTAATTAGTGCCAGGCGCTGAACTTTGCGCACGGCCAATAACGGTGCCCCAAATTGGGCGATACCGAATTTTTCCCCCTGGGTTTCATCATAAGTTATAGAACATAAAAGCTAAGAGCTAACAATGAGCCTATATAAAACCCTAATAAGACCTCAGTTAGAGTGCTGTGTGCAGTATTGGGCTCCACACTACAAGAAGAATATTGAGGTGCACTGCAGAATCAGTAGAGCCTTGTCATGACTTGAAAAATTGGGGCTTTTTAAAATTTGTTTATGGGATGTGGCAAGGCCGGCATTTATTGCCCATCCCTAGTTGCCCTTGAGAAGGTGGTGGTGAGCCGCCTTCTTGAACCGCTGCAGTCCGTGTGGTGAAGGTACTCCCACAGTTGCTGTTAGGGAGGGAGTTCCAGGATTTTGACCCAGCGACGATGAAGGAACGGCGATATAGTTCCAAGTCAGGATGGTGTGTGTGACTTGGAGGGGAAGTTGGAGGTGGTTTTATATAGGCTCATTGTCAGCTCTTAGCTTTTATGCTCCAGAATTCAAAGAATCACACAGCACAGGACGAGGCCGTTCGGCCCATCACGCCCTGTGCCGGCTCTTTGAAGAGCTCTCCAACGAGTCCCACTTCCCTTGCTCTTTCCCCGTAGCTCCGCAAATTTTTCCCCTTCAAGTATTTATCCAATTCCCTTTTGAAAGTTCCTATTGAATCTGCTTCCACCGCCCTTTCAGGCAGCGCGTTCCAGATCACAACAACTCGCGGCGCAAAAAATTCTTCTCATCTCCAACGTTCCCTCTAAGCCACACAGTCCTGCAGCTGTCCGCCAGTCCCACGCAACCCGGGACCAGTTTCTCCCACGGAGAAATTTGCCGCTAGAATAATAGGAGAGGAATGTTTCAAATGATTGAAGGATGGGGCGGGGTAGATAGAAGCAGACAGTTTCCAGTCGTTGAGGGTCTAGATCGAGGGAACCACAGATACAAGATTAACAAGGAGATTCAGAACCGAGGGCAGGAGAAATGTCTTCACACAGAGAGAGAGAGCTGTGAGGCTGTGGGATTCACTCCCAGGGTTCGTGGTTGAGGCAGGAACTATGTCAACATAGAAAAACATAGAAAAACGGGAGCAGGAGTAGGCCATTCGGAATTTCGAGCCTTCACCGCCATTCAATATGATCATGGCTGATCCTCTATCTCAATACCATATTCCCGCACTCTCCCCATACCCCTAGATGTCTTTTGTGTCTAGAAATCTAACTATCTCTTTCTTAAATATATTCAGTGACTTGGCCGCCACAGCCTTCTGTGGTAGAGAATTCCACAGGTTCACCACCCTCTGAGTGAAGAGATTTCCCCTCATCTCAGTCCTAAATGTCCTTCCCTGTATCCCGAGACTGTGACCCCTCGTTCTAGACCCCCCAGCCAGGGGAAACATTCTCCCTGCATCCAGTCTGTCTAGCCCTGTCAGAATTTTATACGTTTCAATGAGATCCCCCCTCATTCTTCTAAACTCTAGTGAATACAGGCCTAGTCGACCCAATCTCTCCTCATACGACAGTCCTGCCATCCCAGGAATCAGTCTGGTGAACTTTCGCTGCACTCCCTCTAAAGGGGGCAAATGTGCAGGACTACGGGGAAAGAGCGGGGGAGTGGGACTAATTGGGTAGCTCATTCAAAGTGCCGAAACAGGCACGATGGGCCGAATGGTCTCCTTCTGTGCTGTATCATTCTTCTTCTTATTGCTCACAGGTATTCAGTCGCTGAGTGGAATGACGTCCCGGCAAAGCACAATGTCCTGGAGCTTGCTTGCTACCACGGTGCTGACAATCTTCTTATTACCTGGTGAGTGACTCACTTCTGACAGACCCTCCCCCAGCCCCCACCTCACGGTCCGTCCTGCTGGGTACTGGGCCCCGGCACTAACACCAGGGTCAGGTCGGAGTGCGGCAACTCGGCACAGTGACCCTCAGCTGGGCAGAAAATAAATGTTTAAGACAGGAGACAAAGAGGTGGGCAACCTCCCAACATCACCAAGTAAAGCCTCTCCACAGAAACCTCCTGAAAGTCCCTGTGGGTGGCTGGGACTTGGTCAGGACTTTCCCGGGAGTCACGGGCTGTGCGATTACTTTACCATCGGACTCACTCCCCCCGTGCAAACGGGGGTTGAGGAATAACAGAGAACGGGCAACAGGGTCTGGGAGCCGAACAGGGAACGGGGACTGCGAGCAGAACAAGGGATTGAGTCTGGGAGCCGAACAGGGAATGGCGAGTGGAAGGTTACACAGGGATTGTAGGGACTGGGATTACACAGGGATTGTAGGGAATGGGATCACACAGGGATTGAAGGGAATGTGATTATGCAGGGATTGTAGGGAATGGGATTGTAGGGAATGGGATTACGCTGGGATTGCAGGGAATGGGATTGTAGGGAATGGGATTACGCTGGGATTGCAGGGAACGGGATTACACGGATTGTAGGGAATGGGATTACGCTGGGATTGTAGGGAATGGGATTACACGGATTGTAGGGAATGGGATTACGCTGGGATTGTAGGGAATGGGATTATGCAAGGATTGTAGGGAACGGGATTACGCAAGGATTGTAGGGAATGGGATTACACTGGGATTGTAGGGAATGGGATTACACAGCGATTGTAGGGAATGGGATTGCACAAGGATTAAAGGGAATGGGATTGCACAGGGATTGTAGGGGATAGGATTACACAGGGATTGTAGGGATTGGGATTATGCAGGGATTGTAGGGAATGGGATTATGCAGGGATTGTAGGGAATGGGATTATGCAGGGATTGTAGGGAATGGGATTACGCTGGGATTGTAGGGAATGGGATTATGCAGGGATTGTAGGGAATGGGATTATGCTGGGACTGAAGGGAATGGGATTATGCAGGGATTGTAGGGAATGGGATTATGCAGGGATTGTAGGGAATGGGATTATGCAGGGATTGTAGGGAATGGGATTACACTGGGATTGAAGGGAATGGGATTACACAGGGATTGAAGGGAATGTGATTACACAGGGATTGAAGGGAATGGGATTACACAGGGATTGTAGGGAATGGGATTACACAGGAATTGTAGGGAATGGGATTACACAGGGATTGTAGGGAATGGGATTACACAGGGATTGTAGGGAATGGGATTACACAGGGATTGAAGGGAATGGGATTACACTGGGATTGAAGGGAATGGGATTACACAGGGATTGAAGGGAATGTGATTACACAGATTGTAGGGAATGGGATTACACAGGGATTGAAGTGAATGGGATTACACAGGGATTGTAGGGAATGGGATTACACAGGGATTGACGGGAATGGGATTACACAGGGATTGAAGGGAATGGGATTACACAGGGATTGAAGGGAATGGGATTACACAGGGATTGTAGGGAATGGGATTACACAGATTGTAGGGAATGGGATTACACAGGGATTGAAGGGAATGGGATTACACAGGGATTGAAGGGAATGGGATTACACAGGGATTGTAGGGAATGGGATTACACGGATTGTAGGGAATGGGATTACAGAGGGATTGAAGGGAATGGGATTACACAGGGATTGTAGGGAATGGGATTACACAGGGATTGTAGGGAATGGGATTACACAGGGATTGTAGAGAATGGGATTTGGTAGTTAGAGCTTGGTGGTTAGAGCTTTTTATCGTTGTTAGTGTTTTAGTGGTTAGCTGATCAGATTAATAGCTTTAAAGCTAAAAATGAAACCAGTTTGAAATAACTGGTGGCTAACCTGGCAGGAGAGCTGGGCCCCGTCACATGCACACCCTGTGCCGCGTGGGAACTCCAGAGCACTTTGTGTGTCCTGGAAAACCACATATCCCGAAAGTGCCGTCAACTGCTCGAGCTGCGAGCTTCTGAACTTGAGGCGCGGCTGGTGTCACGACGGTGTACGCGGGAAGCTGAGAGTTTCATGGATAGCCTGTCTCAGGAAGTGGACAGCCCGCAGCAACAGAGTTCAGCGGCAACGGGAGAGGCTGCCCACCCGGCAGGCTAGGAGGAAGAGGCAGGCAGTGCAGGAATCCTCATGGCATTTGAAGTTTGAACTCGCACAGCCCGGCATCCAGTGAGGGTGATGACACCTCTGGGACGGGGCGGTGGGGGGGGGGGGGGCGGGGGGAGACTCGGCTGCACAGGGGGTCACAAGAAAGTGTAGCAATGCAGTGGCTATACGGGTTCAATAAATAATAATAATAATAATGGGCAGCACGGTGGCATAGTGGTTAGCACTGTTGCCTCACAGCGCCAGGGACCCGGGTTCAAATCCGGCCTCGGGTGACTGTCTGTGTGGAGTTTGCACATTCTCCCCGTGTTTGCGTGGGTTTCCTCCGGGTGCTCCGGTTTCCTCCCACAGTCAAAAGATGTGTGGGTTAGGTTGATTGGCCATGATAAAAATTGGCCCTTAGTGTTAGGGGGGATTAAATACGTGGGGTTACGGGGATAGGGCTTGGGTGGGATGGCTGTCGGTGTAGGGACCGGGTGCTAGGGTTTGGATGATCAGCCATGATCTCGTTGAATGGCGGAGCAGGCTCGAAGGGCCGAATGGCCTACTCCTGCTTCTATGTTTCTATGTAATAATCAACTTTATTGTCATTGTTAGTGCACAAGTGCAGTACAACGAAATGTAGGCTTGCGGCTCCCAAGAGTGTACATTTAGATTAAGACATTTAAACATTCAACATTCATTTGGCTTGTAATACATTAACATAAACATAACCATAATAAAGTGCATCGGCAGATGTGCAGGCTTTAGAGTTTATTTGTGGAGTTCAGTAGGATGACAGCCCTGGGAAAGAAGCTGTTCCTAAATCTGGTCGTACGGGTGCGAATGCATCTGTAGCATCTCCCAGATGGCAGGAGGGCGAACAGACTGTGGCTGGGGTGGGTAGGGTCTTTGATGATGGTCCGTGACCTCCGTAAACAGCGTTTCTGGTATATGTGCTCTATGGTCGGTAGCCGGGTGCCGGTAATGCGTTGGGCAGTTTTGACTACCCGCTGCAGGGCTTTCCGGTCATAGTAGCTACAGCTGCCATACCATACTGTGATACAATTCGTCAGGATGCTCTCTATTGTGCAGCGGTAAAAGTTAGAGAGGATCAGGGGTGACAGGTTACATCCCTTCAGCCTCCTTAGGAAATATAAGCGCTGCTGGGCCTTCTTCACCAGAGAGGAGGGATTAGTGGGATTAGACTGGCAACCACAGGCGTGAGTCCCAAATGGTGAGTTGCCTCCCTGGTGCCTGGATAAAGGTCCTCACTGAGCAGGTGCAGGACATTCTGCGAAAGCAAAGGGAACAACCAGAATTCATGGTCCATGTTGGAACCGACGACGTAGGTAGGAAAAGGGTTGAGGTCCTTCAGGCAGAGTTTCAGGAGCTAGGAAAAAGACTAAAGAACAGGACATAAAAACATAAGAATTAGGAGCAGGAGTCGGCCATTTGGCCCCTCGAGCCTGCTCTGCCATTCAATAAGATCATGGCTGATCTTCTACCTCATCTCCACTTTCCTGCACTATCCCCATATTCCTTAATATTCAAAAATCTATCGATCTCTGTCTTGAATATACTCAATGGCTGAGCCTCCACAGCCCTCTGGGGTAGAGAATTCCAAAGATTCACCACCCTCTGAGTGAAGACATTTCTCCTCATCTCCTAAATGGCTGACCCCTTATCCTGAGTCTGTGACCCCTGGTTCTAGACTCCCCAGCCAGGGGAAACATCCTCCCTGCATCTACCCTGTCAAGCCCTGTAAGAATTTTGTATGTTTCAATGAGATCACCTCTCATTTTTCTAAACTCTAGAGAATATAGGCCTAGTCTACTCAATCTCTCCTCATAGGACAATCCCCCCACCCCAGGAACCAGTCTGGTGAAGCTTTGTCGCACTCCCTCTATGGTGGTAATCTCAGGATTACTCCCAGTGAGTAATAGTGAGGCTTCCTGTTTCTAGTGAGACTGGAAACAGGAAAATAGTGCAGGTAAATGTGTGGCTGGAGAACTGGTGCAGGAGGGAGGTGCTTCAGATTCCTGGGGCATTGGAATGAGTTCTGGGGGTGGTGGGACCTGTACAAGCCGGACGGGTTGCACCTGAACAGGGCTGGGACCAATGTCCTCGCAGGGAGCATAACTAGGGCTGTGGAGGAGGGTTTAAATTAATTTGGCAGGGGGAGGGGACACCAGGAACAGCAACAGAGCAAAGAATAACATACAAAGAGCAAAGCCGACTAGCATGTTGTGTGCATGCATGTGTGTTACTGCGAGGCATGTTACAAATAACGTTGGTGAGCTTCAGTGCAAGTTGCCACATGGGTTATGATATAGTGGCTATATCGGAGACCTGGCTTAAACATGGGTAGCCATGGGAATGAAATATTCTTGGCTACAATGTATTCAGGAGGAATAGGGAAGGAAAAAGACAGGGGGCAGGATTTTTATTGGGTCGTGGAGGCGGGATTGGAGGCATGTGGTGGTTTAAAATCGCGAAATCGGGGGTCACGAACCCATCCCACCCCCAACCCGCCTCCATGACAGTTTCAAAGGAGGCAGATATCCGACCTGTGCTGGGACCTGCCTACCTGAGGCGGGAAGGGGATTAGTGCCAATTAACTGCCTGTTAACAGGTAATTAACCAGCAGTTTTTAGCCTAATCCCTATTTTCATTGCTGAGGTGTGGGATTCCCGACAGCTCCAAACCACGCCAAGTTAGCGAGGCGGGCCGTCGGGCTGAAGGGCTTGGAGGGGTCGAGATGTCCAGTGTTCTGGTGAGTGATGGGCGCATGAGTTCAGAGGTAAGTGTATTTGGTGTGTGTAAAGTGTTTAAAGAAGTTTTACTTACCTTTACAGCCATCCTTCCCTCAGGTCTCGGGGGTCCCTCATCTCACCGGCACAGAAAGCAGAATGGCCGCGAGCTGTCAAAAGTTGCAGCGTTCAGCTTTCTGTTCTAAATCAGCCTGAGAGGAAGGAATTAACTTGGAGTACAGACTGTCAGTGTTTGACAGCTTCAAATGCTGATATTTCATCTGTCAAAAGCTTTTGACAGATGAAATGTCAACCTGTGACGTCACCTGTTGCCGGCTGGCCCTTAATTGGCCTGCTGAGTCCGCTGGGCGGGCTCAACAAAGTCAATCAAGTGAAAATCGCGTGGGTTGGCCACAACTCGATGGAGGCAGGACTACAACCCCGAAAGTTGTAGTCCCGCCTCCTACATGCCTCCTCAATCAAAATCCAGCCCAGGAGGTGGGCGGGGTCGGTGGCAGTATTGATCAAGGATCAGTTCTACAGAGGGACGGTATACTAGAGGGTTCAAAGACTGAATCTATTTGGTTAGAGTTAAGGAATGGAAAAGGAGCTGTCACATTGCAGCTGTGTTTACTATAGGCCCCCAAATAGTGAGATGGAGATAGAGGGGCAAATCTGTAGGCAAATTTCAGAGAAATGTAAAAATAATAGAGCGGTAATATTAGGAGACTTCAATTCCCCTAATATAGACTGGTAGGAATCAGAGTAAAGGGCAAGGAGAGTGAAGAATTCCTGAAATGTGTACAGGCGAACTTTCTCAATCAGTAAGCTATTAGCTCAACGAGGAAGGAAGCAGTGCTGGATCTAGTTCTAGGGGATGAAGTAGGGCGTGGAGTGTGTTTCAGTGGAAGAGCATCTGGGTGATAGTGATAGAAACATAGAAACATAGAAACATAGAAGATAGGAGCAGGAGTAGGCCATTCGGCCCCTCGAGCCTGTTCCACCATTTAATGAGATCATGGCTGATCATCCAAATTCAGTACTCTGTCCCTGCCTTCTCCCCATATCCCTTGATCCCTTTAGCCTTAAGAAATATATCTAACTCCTTCTTGAATATATTTAATGAATTGGCCTCAACTGCCTTCTGTGGTAGAGAATTCCACAGGTTCACCACTCTCTGGGTGAAGAAATTCCTCCTCATCTCTGTCCTAAATGGCTTACCCCTTATCCTTAGACTGTGACCCCTGGTTCTGGACTCCCCCGCCATCGGGAACAGCCTTCCTGCATCTAGTCTGTCTAGTCCTGTTAGAATTTTATAAGTTTCAATGAGATCCCCTCTCATTCTTCTAAACTCCAGCGAGTACAAGCCCAATCGACCCAATCTCTCCTCATACGTCATTCCTGCCATCCCAGGTATCAGCCTGGTGAATCTTTGCTGCACTCCCTCCATGGCAAGAACATCCTTCCTCAGATAAGGCGACCAAACCTGCACACAGTACTCAAGGTGTGGTCTCACCAAGGCCCTGTACAACTGCAGCAAGACATCCTTGCTCCTGTACGCGAAACCTCTCGCTATGAAGGCCGTAATATAATTAGGTTTAAAGCACTTATGGAAAGGGACAAAGAGAAATCAAGGGTGAACAACTGGAAGAGAGCAAATTTCAGTGATTTGAGAGGGGATCCAGCACAGGTGGACTACAAACACAGATTGGCGAGGAAAACAGGAAATGAGCAGTTACTTCGGGTACAAACCAAGCATATTCCCGTAAGGGGGAAAGATGGGGCATCCAAAGTTAGAGCTCCCTGGATGTTAGAGGAATAAGACGGTAAAATAAAACAGAAAAAGGACAAACGTCAGGTACAGAATACAGTCAAAACCAGGTAGAACACAGAGGGCAGGGGGAAATTGAAAAGGCATGTAAGAAGGGCAAAGAGAGTGTGAGAGAAAAGATTAGCGGGTAACAGAAAAGGGAACCCAGAAATCTTTTATCTCTATTATATTATCTTATATATTATATAATAAAGCGGTTTGTCTCTCTCTTTGTCTGTTTGTCTGTTTGTCTGTCTGTCTGTCCGCTATACACTCAAAGGTTATACAGCGTACCTACATGCATGTTATATCAAAAGAAAGCTTATCATTAGGGGAGTCTAATAGGTGTATTTACTTTATGGTCAGACAAAAATTGTTCGGACAGTATACAAAAAAGGTTAAAAAAACTGCAACATTCCACTCATTAGCGTTGAGTGACGTGATGGTTGACCAATTGTACAGGGGATTAACCTGATGGTTGACCAATCGGTGCATCATGGGGGGCGTTTCATTGCATGTTTGGCGGGCCTAATCCTTCTGAGCTGAGGTGAGTGGTGGCCATCTCGATTCCTAACTCTTGATTTATTTTTCCCACTTTGTGTGTGTGTGGAGGGGATTTTGGGAGCGAGTTGAGGTGGGAAAGGGTTTCCCCGGCAACCGGGCCCGGGCCTGGGCCTCTCTCACAGCCTGTAGCCCCTCAGGAGGGCGGGGGTGGGGGGAAGAAGGTTTTCCCCGGCAACCGGGCCCGGGCCTCTCTCACAGCCTGTAGCCGCTCAGGAGGGGGGGGGGAGGGAGGAGGGTTACCCCGGCAACCGGCGGCGTCTCACTCTCTCCCCCCCCCCCCCGCCACCAGTCTCTCTCTCTCTCTTCCCCGTGCAGCCCGAAAGCCCGGGGGAAGAGGGAAGTGAGCAGGTGAGCGGCGGCGTCTCACTCTGCCCCCCAGTCTCTCTCTCTTCCCTGCGCAGCCCGAAAGCCCGGGGGAAGAGGGAAGCGAGCAGGTGAGCGGCGGCGTCTCTCTCTTCCCCCCCCCACCGCAGCGAAAGGCGCTTGTCTGCCGCCCGGCCGGGTCCAAAGGCCCGCCGCGTTAATGATGAGGAACTCCGGGCTCGCTTTGGATCGATAGGCACCCGGCCTCCCGATGTTGGACTGACTCCGTTCTGGTACCGGAAAGGAGGGAGAGACACGGGGGGGGGAGAGGGGTGAGGAGAGGGGCAGGGAGGGAGAGGAGAGGGGAGGGAGGGAGAGAGAGTAAAGCAGGGAGAGACAGAGGCAGGGAGAGAGAGAGGGTGAAGGAGGGAAAGAGTCAGGGGTTGGGACAGGGAGGGAGAGCTTGCCTTCTTCCTTCCTTCCTTCCTTCGCAGGGGTTGATCAGGCCAGGCCTGAGGTGTTCCTTCCCCCCTCTCTCTCCAGGCTAATCCTGAACTAAATCCACCAGTCTCTCTCTCTCTCCTCCCCCCCGTCTCTCTCTTCTCCCCCAAGTCTCTTTCTCTTTCTCTTCCAACAACAACATGCCCTCAAAAAACCCTCGGCACCACCGGGCACTCCAGCTAGTATATATATATAAAGCGGTTGGTTTGTCTGTTTGTCTGTCTGTCCGCTATACACTCA
The DNA here is from genome assembly GCF_052327205.1 of Somniosus microcephalus. NCBI lineage: Eukaryota > Metazoa > Chordata > Chondrichthyes > Squaliformes > Somniosidae > Somniosus > Somniosus microcephalus. The sequence continues at coordinate 19,202,080 of NW_028225182.1, read as the reverse complement.
AAAGTTATAGAGCGTACCTACACGTATGTTATATCAAAAGAAAGGTTATGATCAGGGGAGTCTAATAGGCATAGTTACTTCTTGGTCAGACAAAAAGTGTTCGGACAGTAGACAAAAAACTTTCAAAAATCCGCTCATTAGCGGTTGACCAATCCTACTGCTCATTAGCGCTGAGTGACGTGATGGTGGACCAATCCTACAGTTCAGTGACCTGATGGTTGACCAATCGGTGTGTCACGGGCGGGACCTAATCCTGCAGCCTCCCGAAACTTCGCCGCCATTTGTTTCATCCACACAGCGACAGCACCAGCCAAACAAACCCCCACATTGCGGCTCCGGGACCGGGAGGTGAGTTGGAGTCACTTGGGCCGCGCCTCACAACCACTCGGCCCGAGACACAGAGCGGGCGGGGGAGCGCCAGCGGCCGGCCATAAACCGCGCCACCCGCGGCGCGGCTCCCTGCCACACCGGGAGCTAAGCTGGGGTCCGTCTTTTCAAAGCCCTTCCCCGGGTGCCAAAAGAGGGGGAGGGAGGGAGGGAGGGAGATGAGGGGGAGAGGGAGAGAGAGAGAGAGAGAGAGAGAGAGGGGACATACAGGGGCAGGGAGAGAGAGGGGTGGAGAGAGAGAGGGGTCAGGGAGAGAGGGGGCAGGGAGAGAGAGGGGGAGGGACAGAGAGGGGGTCAGGCAGGGAAAGAGTGACACAGAGCGCGGGAGCAGCAGTGCCCAGCCGTAAACCGCGCGGCCCAAATTTGCCTTGGCAACGCCGGGCCCCCCCAGCAAGTAAACATATAAAAGCATTTAATGCTCATCCTAATTGCCCTCGAAGGTGGTGGGAGTGGGCTGTCATTTCAGAGGAGCAGTTAAGAGTCAACCACATTGCTGTGGGTCTAGAGTCACATATAGGCCAGACCGGGTAAGGACGGCAGATTTCCTTCCATGAAGGACATTGGTGAACCAGATGGGTTTTTACAACAATCCGGTAGTTTCATGGTCACCATTACTGATACTAGCTTTTTTCTCTGTCTCGCGCTCTCTCTCTCACGCGCTCTCTCTCTCACGCGCTCTCTCTCTCACGCGCTCTCTCTCTCTCACGCGCTCACTCTCTCTCGCGCGCTCACTCTCTCGCGCGCTCTCTCTCTCTCTCTCTCTCACGCGCTCTCTCTCCGTCTCTCGCGCTCTCTCTCCGTCTCTCGCGCTCTCTCTCCGTCTCTCACGCTCTCCCTCTGTCTCTCGCGCTCTCGCTCCGTCGCTCTCGCGCTCTCGCGCTCTCGCTCCGTCGCTCTCGCGCTCTCTCTACGTCGCTCTCGCGCTCTCTCTCTCCGTCGCTCTCGCGCGCTCTCTCTCCGTCGCTCTCGCGCGCTCACTCTCCGTCGCTCTCGCGCGCTCTCTCTCCGTCGCTCTCGCGCGCTCTCTCTCTGTCGCTCTCGCGCGCTCTCTCTCCGCCGCTCTCGCGCGCTCTCTCTCCGTCGTTCTCGCGCGCTCTCTCTCCGTCGCTCTCTCGCGCTCTCTCTCCGTCGCTCTCTCGCGCTCTCTCTCCGCCGCTCTCTCTCTCCGCCGTTCTCTCGCGCTCTCTCTCTGCCGCTCTCTCGCGCTCTCTCTCCGCCGCTCGAGCGCGCTCTCTCTCCGCCGCTCGAGCGCGCTCTCTCTGTCGCTCTCTCATGCTCTCTCGCGCTCTCTTTCTGTCGCTCTCTCGCGCTCTCTCTCTGTCGCTCTCTCGCGCTCTCTCTGTGTCGCTCTCTCGCGCTCTCTCTCTGTCGCTCTCTCGTGCTCTCTCGTGCTCTCTCTCTGTCGCGCTCTCGCGCTCTCTCTCCGTCGCTCTCTCGCGCTCTCTCTCCGTCGCTCTCTCGCGCTCTCTCTCCGTCGCTCTCTCGCGCTCTCTCTCCGTCGCTCTCTCGCGCTCTCTCTCCGTCGCTCTCTCGCGCGCTCCCTCCGTCGCTCTCTCGCGCGCTCCCTCCGTCGCTCTCTCGCGCGCTCCCTCCGTCGCTCTCTCGCGCGCTCCCTCCGTCGCTCTCTCGCGCGCTCCCTCCGTCGCTCTCTCTCGCGCTCCCTCCGTCGCTCTCTCGCGCGCTCCCTCCGTCGCTCTCTCGCGCGCTCCCTCCGTCTCTCTCCCGCGCGCTCCCTCCGTCGCTCTCTCGCGCGCTCCCTCCGTCGCTCTCTCGCGCGCTCCCTCCGTCGCTCGAGCGCGCGCTCCCTCCGTCGCTCGAGCGCGCGCTCCCTCCGTCGCTGGAGCGCGCTCTCCCTCCGCCGCTCGAGCGCGCTCTCTCTCCGCCGCTCGAGCGCGCTCTCTCTCCGCCGCTCGAGAGCGCTCTCTCTCCGTCGCTCTCGCGCGCTCTCTCTCCGTCGCTCTCGCGCGCTCTCTCTCCGCCGCTCTCGCGCGCTCTCTCTCCGTCGCTCTCGCGCGCTCTCTCTCCGTCGCTGTCTCGCGCTCTCTCTCCGCCGCTCTCTCGCGCTCTCTCTCCGCCGCTCTCTCGCGCTCTCTCTCCGCCGCTCTCGCGCGCTCTCTCTCCGCCGCTCTCGCGCGCTCTCTCTCCATCGCTCTCGCGCGCTCTCTCTCCGCCGCTCGAGCGCGCTCTCTCTCCGCCGCTCGAGCGCGCTCTCTGTCCGCCGCTCGAGCGCGCTCTCTCTCCGCCGCTCGAGCGCGCTCTCTGTGTCGCTCTCTCGTGCTCTCTCGCGCTCTCTCTGTGTCGCTCTCTCGCGCTCTCTCTCCGCCGCTCTCTCGCGCTCTCTCTCCGTCGCTCTCTCGCGCTCTCTCTCCGTCGCTCTCTCGCGCTCTCCCTCCGTCGCTCTCTCGCGCTCTCTCTCTGTCGCTCTCTCGCGCTCTCTCTCCGTCGCTCTCGCGCTCTCTCTCCGTCGCTCTCGCGCTCTCTCTCCGTCGCTCTCGCGCTCTCTCTACGTCGCTCTCGCGCTCTCTCTCTCCGTCGCTCTCGCGCGCTCTCTCTCCGTCGCTCTCGCGCGCTCTCTCTCCGTCGCTCTCGCGCGCTCTCTCTCCGTCGCTCTCGCGCGCTCTCTCTCCGTCGCGCTCGCGCGCTCTCTCTCCGTCGCTCTCGCGCGCTCTCTCTCCGCCGCTCTCGCGCGCTCTCTCTCCGTCGTTCTCGCGCGCTCTCTCTCCGTCGCTCTCTCGCGCTCTCTCTCCGTCGCTCTCTCGCGCTCTCTCTCCGCCGCTCTCTCTCTCCGCCGTTCTCTCGCGCTCTCTCTCTGCCGCTCTCTCGCGCTCTCTCTCCGCCGCTCGAGCGCGCTCTCTCTCCGCCGCTCGAGCGCGCTCTCTCTGTCGCTCTCTCGTGCTCTCTCGCGCTCTCTTTCTGTCGCTCTCTCGCGCTCTCTCTCCGTCGCTCTCTCACGCTCTCTCTCCGTCGCTCTCTCGCGCTCTCTCTCCGTCGCTCTCTCGCGCTCTCTCTCCGTCGCTCTCTCGCGCTCTCTCTCCTTCGCTCTCTCGCGCTCTCCCTCCGTCGCTCTCTCGCGCTCTCCCTCCGTCGCTCTCTCGCGCTCTCCCTCCGCCGCTCTCTCGCGCTCTCTCTCCGCCGCTGTCTCGCGCTCTCTCTCTGTCGCTCTCTCGCGCTCACTCTCTGTCGCTCTCTCGCGCTCTCCCTCCGTCGCTCTCTTGCGCTCTCTCTCCGTCGCTCTCTCGCGCTCTCCCTCCGTCGCTCTCTCGCGCTCTTTCTCCGTCGCTCTCTCGCGCTCTCTCTCAGTCGCTCTCTCGCGCTCTCTCTCCGTCGCTCTCTCGCGCTCTCTCTCCGTCGCTCTCTCGCGCTCTCTCTCCGTCGCTCTCTCGCGCGCTCCCTCCGTCGCTCTCTCGCGCTCTCCCTCCGTCGCTCTCTCGCGCGCTCCCTCCGTCGCTCTCTCGCGCGCTCCCTCCGTCGCTCGAGCGCGCGCTCCCTCCGTCGCTCGAGCGCGCGCTCCCTCCGTCGCTCTCTCGCGCGCTCCCTCCGTCGCTCTCTCGCGCGCTCCCTCCGTCGCTCTCTCTCGCGCTCTCTCTCAGTCGCTCTCTCGCGCTCTCTCTCCGTCGCTCTCTCGCGCTCTCTCTCCGTCGCTCTCTCGCGCTCTCTCTCCGTCGCTCTCTCGCGCGCTCCCTCCGTCGCTCTCTCGCGCGCTCCCTCCGTCGCTCTCTCGCGCGCTCCCTCCGTCGCTCTCTCGCGCGCTCCCTCCGTCGCTCTCTCGCGCGCTCCCTCCGTCGCTCGAGCGCGCGCTCCCTCCGTCGCTCGAGCGCGCGCTCCCTCCGTCGCTCGAGCGCGCGCTCCCTCCGTCGCTCGAGCGCGCGCTCTCTCCGCCGCTCGAGCGCGCTCTCTCTCCGCCGCTCGAGCGCGCTCTCTCTCCGTCGCTCTCGCGCGCTCTCTCTCCGCCGCTCGAGCGCGCTCTCTCTCCGCCGCTCGAGCGCGCTCTCTGTCCGCCGCTCGAGCGCGCTCTCTCTCCGCCGCTCGAGCGCGCTCTCTGTGTCGCTCTCTCGTGCTCTCTCGCGCTCTCTCTGTGTCGCTCTCTCGCGCTCTCTCTCCGCCGCTCTCTCGTGCTCTCTCTCCGTCGCTCTCTCACGCTCTCTCTCCGTCGCTCTCTCGCGCTCTCCCTCCGTCGCTCTCTCGCGCTCTCTCTCTGTCGCTCTCTCGCGCTCTCTCTCCGTCGCTCTCTCGCGCTCTCTCTCCGTCGCTCTCGCGCTCTCTCTCCGTCGCTCTCGCGCTCTCTCTCCGTCGCTCTCGCGCTCTCTCTACGTCGCTCTCGCGCGCTCTCTCTCCGTCGCTCTCGCGCGCTCTCTCTCCGTCGCTCTCGCGCGCTCTCTCTCCGTCGCGCTCGCGCGCTCTCTCTCCGTCGCTCTCGCGCGCTCTCTCTCCGCCGCTCTCGCGCGCTCTCTCTCCGTCGTTCTCTCGCGCTCTCTCTCCGTCGCTCTCTCGCGCTCTCTCTCCGTCGCTCTCTCGCGCTCTCTCTCCGCCGCTCTCTCTCTCCGCCGTTCTCTTGCGCTCTCTCTCTGCCGCTCTCTCGCGCTCTCTCTCCGCCGCTCGAGCGCGCTCTCTCTCCGCCGCTCGAGCGCGCTCTCTCTGTCGCTCTCTCGTGCTCTCTCGCGCTCTCTTTCTGTCGCTCTCTCGCGCTCTCTCTCCGTCGCTCTCTCACGCTCTCTCTCCGTCGCTCTCTCGCGCTCTCTCTCCGTCGCTCTCTCGCGCTCTCTCTCCGTCGCTCTCTCGCGCTCTCTCTCCTTCGCTCTCTCGCGCTCTCCCTCCGTCGCTCTCTCGCGCTCTCCCTCCGTCGCTCTCTCGCGCTCTCCCTCCGCCGCTCTCTCGCGCTCTCTCTCCGCCGCTGTCTCGCGCTCTCTCTCTGTCGCTCTCTCGCGCTCACTCTCTGTCGCTCTCTCGCGCTCTCCCTCCGTCGCTCTCTCGCGCTCTCTCTCCGTCGCTCTCTCGCGCTCTCCCTCCGTCGCTCTCTCGCGCTCTTTCTCCGTCGCTCTCTCGCGCTCTCTCTCAGTCGCTCTCTCGCGCTCTCTCTCCGTCGCTCTCTCGCGCTCTCTCTCCGTCGCTCTCTCGCGCTCTCTCTCCGTCGCTCTCTCGCGCGCTCCCTCCGTCGCTCTCTCGCGCTCTCCCTCCGTCGCTCTCTCGCGCGCTCCCTCCGTCGCTCTCTCGCGCGCTCCCTCCGTCGCTCGAGCGCGCGCTCCCTCCGTCGCTCGAGCGCGCGCTCCCTCCGTCGCTCTCTCGCGCGCTCCCTCCGTCGCTCTCTCGCGCGCTCCCTCCGTCGCTCTCTCTCGCGCTCCCTCCGTCGCTCTCTCGCGCGCTCCCTCCGTCGCTCTCTCGCGCGCTCCCTCCGTCTCTCTCCCGCGCGCTCCCTCCGTCGCTCTCTCGCGCGCTCCCTCCGTCGCTCTCTCGCGCGCTCCCTCCGTCGCTCTCTCGCGTGCTCCCTCCGTCGCTCGAGCGCGCGCTCCCTCCGTCGCTCGAGCGCGCGCTCCCTCCGTCGCTGGAGCGCGCTCTCCCTCCGCCGCTCGAGCGCGCTCTCTCTCCGCCGCTCGAGCGCGCTCTCTCTCCGCCGCTCTCGCGTGCTCTCTCTCCGTCGCTCTCGCGCGCTCTCTCTCCGTCGCTCTCGCGCGCTCCCTCTCCGCCGCTCGAGCGCGCTCTCTCTCCGCCGCTCGAGCGCGCTCTCTCTCCGCCGCTCGAGCGCGCTCTCTCTGTCGCTCTCTCGTGCTCTCTCGCGCTCTCTTTCTGTCGCTCTCTCGCGCTCTCTCTCTGTCGCTCTCTCGCGCTCTCTCTCTGTCGCTCTCTCGTGCTCTCTCGCGCTCTCTTTCTGTCGCTCTCTCGCGCTCTCTCTCTGTCGCTCTCTCGCGCTCTCTCTGTGTCGCTCTCTCGCGCTCTCTCTCTGTCGCTCTCTCGTGCTCTCTCGCGCTCTCTTTCTGTCGCTCTCTCGCGCTCTCTCTCTGTCGCTCTCTCGCGCTCTCTCTGTGTCGCTCTCTCGCGCTCTCTCTCTGTCGCTCTCTCGTGCTCTCTCGTGCTCTCTCTCTGTCGCGCTCTCGCGCTCTCTCGCGCTCTCTCTCCGTCGCTCTCTCGCGCTCTCTCTCCGTCGCTCTCTCGCGCTCTCTCTCCGTCGCTCTCTCGCGCTCTCTCTCCGTCGCTCTCTCGCGCTCTCTCTCCGTCGCTCTCTCGCGCTCTCTCTCCGTCGCTCTCTCGCGCTGTCTCTCCGTCGCTCTCTCGCGCTGTCTCTCCGTCGCTCTCTCGCGCTGTCTCTCCGTCGCTCTATCGCGCTCTCTCTCCGTCGCTCTCTCGCGCTCTCTCTCCGTCGCTCTCTCGCGCTCTCTCTCCGTCGCTCTCTCGCGCGCTCCCTCCGTCGCTCTCTCGCGCTCTCCCTCCGTCGCTCTCTCGCGCGCTCCCTCCGTCGCTCTCTCGCGCGCTCCCTCCGTCGCTCTCTCGCGCGCTCCCTCCGCCGCTCTCTCGCACGCTCCCTCCGTCGCTCTCGCGCGCGCTCCCTCCGTCGCTCTCTCGCGCGCTCCCTCCGTCGCTCTCTCGCGCGCTCCCTCCGTCTCTCTCCCGCGCGCTCCCTCCGTCGCTCTCCCGCGCGCTCCCTCCGTCGCTCTCTCGCGCGCTCCCTCCGTCGCTCTCTCGCGCGCTCCCTCCGTCGCTCGAGCGCGCGCTCCCTCCGTCGCTCGAGCGCGCGCTCCCTCCGTCGCTGTAGCGCGCTCTCCCTCCGCCGCTCGAGCGCGCTCTCTCTCCGCCGCTCGAGCGCACTCTCTCTCCGCCGCTCGAGAGCGCTCTCTCTCCGTCGCTCTCGCGCGCTCTCTCTCCGTCGCTCTCGCGCGCTCTCTGTCCGCCGCTCTCGCGCGCTCTCTCTCCGTCGCTCTCGCGCGCTCTCTCTCCGTCGCTCTCTCGCGCTCTCTCTCCGCCGCTCTCTCGCGCTCTCTCTCCGCCGCTCTCTCGCGCTCTCTCTCCGCCGCTCTCGCGCGCTCTCTCTCCGCCGCTCTCGCGCGCTCTCTCTCCGTCGCTCTCTCGCGCTCTCTCTCCGTCGCTCTCGCGCGCTCTCTCTCCGTCGCTCGAGCGCGCTCTCTCTCCGCCGCTCGAGCGCGCTCTCTCTCCGCCGCTCGAGCGCGTTCTCTCTCCGCCGCTCGAGCGCGCTCTCTCTCCGCCGCTCGAGAGCGCTCTCTCTCCGTCGCTCTCTCGCGCTCTCTCTCCGTCGCTCTCTCGCGCTCTCTCTCCGTCGCACTCTCGCGCTCTCTCTCTGTCGCTCTCTCGCGCTCTCTCTCTGTCGCTCTCTCGCGCTCTCTCTCTGTCGCTCTCTCGCGCTCTCTCTCTGTCGCTCTCTCGCGCTCTCTCTCTGTCGCTCTCTCGCGCTCTCTCTCTGTCGCTCTCTCGCGCTCTCTCTCTGTCGCTCTCGCGCGCTCTCTCTCTGTCGCTCTCGCGCGCTCTCGCGTGGTCTCTCTCTGTCGCTCTCGCGCGCTCTCTCTCCGTCGCCCCCTCGCGCGCTCTCTCTCCGTCGCCCCCTCGCGCGCTCTCTCTCCGTCGCCCCCTCGCGCGCTCTCTCTCCGTCGCCCCCTCGCGCGCTCTCTGTCCGTCGCCCCCTCGCGCGCTCTCTCTCCGTCGCCCCCTCGCGCGCTCTCTCTCTGTCGCCCCCTCGCGCGCTCTCTCTCCGTCGCCCCCTCGCACGCTCTCTCTCCGTCGCCCCCTCGCGCGCTCTCTCTCCGTTGCCCCCTCGCGCGCTCTCCCTCCGTCGCCCCCTCGCGCGCTCTCTCTCCGTCGCCCCCTCGCGCGCTCTCTCTCCGTCGCCCCCTCGCTCGCTCTCTCTCCGTCGCCCCCTCGCGCGCTCTCTCTCCGTCGCCCCCTCGCGCGCTCTCTCCGTCGCCCCCTCGCGCGCTCTCTCTCCGTCGCCCCCTCGCGCGCTCTCTCTCCGTCGCCCCCTCGCGCGCTCTCTCTCCGTCGCCCCCTCGCGCGCTCTCTCTCCGTCGCCCCCTCGCGCGCTCTCTCTCCGTCGCCCCCTCGCGCGCTCTCTCTCCGTCGCCCCCTCGCGCGCTCTCTCTCTGTCGCCCCCTCGCGCGCTCTCCCTCTGTCTCGCGCGCTCTCTCTCTGTCGCCCCCTCGCGCGCTCTCCCTCTGTCTCGCGCGCTCTCCCTCTGTCTCGCGCGCTCTCCCTCTGTCTCTCGCGCTCTCCCTCTGTCTCTCGCGCTCTCCCTCTGTCTCTCGCGCTCTCTCTCTGTCTCCCTCGTGCTCTCTCTCTGTCTCCCTCGCGCTCTCTCTCTGTCTCCCTCGCGCGCTCTCTCTGTCTCCCTCGCGCTCTCTCTCTGTCTCCCTCGCGCTCTCTCTCTGTCTCCCTCGCGCTCTCTCTCTGTCTCCCTCGCGCTCTCTCTCTGTCTCCCTCGCGCTCTCTCTCTGTCTCCCTCGCGCTCTCTCTCTGTCTCCCTCGCGCGCTCTCTCTGTCTCCCTCGCGCTCTCTCTCTGTCTCCCTCGCGCTCTCTCTCTGTCTCCCTCGCGCTCTCTCTCTGTCTCCCTCGCGCTCTCTCTCTGTCTCCCTCGCGCTCTCTCTCTGTCTCCCTCGCGCTCTCTCTCTGTCTCCCTCGCGCTCTCTCTGTCTCCCTCGCGCTCTCTCTCTGTCTCCCTCGCGCTCTCGCTCTCGCGCGCTCTCTCTCTCGCGCGCTCTCTCTCTCGCTCTCGCGCGCGCTCTCTCTCTCGCTCTCGCGCGTGCTCTCTCTCTCGCGCACTCTCGCGCTCTCTCTCTCGCGCACTCTCGCGCTCTCTCTCTCGCGCACTCTCGCGCTCTCTCTCTCGCGCACTCTCGCGCTCTCTCTCTGCCGCTCTCTCGCGCTCTCTCTCTGCCGCTCTCGCGCGCTCTCTCTCTGCCGCTCTCTCGCGCTCTCTGTCTGCCGCTCTCTCGCGCTCTCTCTCTGCCGCTCTCTCGCGCTCTCTCTCTCTGCCGCTCTCGCGCGCTCTCTCTCTGCCGCTCTCGCGCGCTCTCTCTCTGCCGCTCTCTCGTGCCCTCGCTCTGCCGCTCTCTCGCGCTCTCTCTCTGCCGCTCTCTCTCTGCCGCTCTCGCGCGCTCTCTCTCTGCCGCTCTCGCGCGCTCTCTCTCTGCCGCTCTCGCGCGCTCTCTCTCTGCCGCTCTCTCTGCCGCTCTCTCTCTGCCGCTCTCGCGCGCCCTCGCTCTGCCACTCTCTCTCTGCCGCTCTCGCGCGCTCTCTCTCTGCCGCTCTCTCGCGCCCTCGCTCTGCCGCTCTCTCGCGCCCTCTCTCTGCCGCTCTCTCTCTGCCGCTCTCGCGCGCCCTCTCTCTGCCGCTCTCTCGCGCCCTCGCTCTGCCGCTCTCTCGCGCCCTCTCTCTGCCGCTCTCTCGCGCGCGCTCTCTGGCGCTCTCTCTCTGGCGCGCTCTCTCTGGCGCTCTCTGGCGCTCTCTCTCTGGCGCTCTCTGGCGCTCTCTCTCTGGCGCTCTCTGGCGCTCTCTCTCTGGCGCTCTCTGGCGCTCTCTCTCTGGCGCTCTCTCTCTGGCGCCCTCTCTGGCGTTCTCTCTCTCACGCTCTCTCACTCGCGCCCTCTCTCTCGCGCTCTCTCTCTCGCGCTGTCTGTCTCTTTGGCGCGCTCTCTCTCCGTCCCTCTGGTGCGCTCTCTCTCTCTCTCCCTCTGGCGCGCTCTCTCTCTCTCCCTCTCGCGCTCTCTCCCTCTCGCGCTCTCTCCCTCTCGCGCTCTCTCCCTCTCGCGCTCTCTCCCTCTCGCGCTCTCTGGCTCTCGCGCTCTCTGGCTCTGTCTCGCGCGCTCTCTCGCTCTGTCTCGCGCGCTCTCTCGCTCTGACTCGCGCCCTCTCTCGCTCTGTCTCGCGCCCTCTCTCGCCCTGTCTCGTGCCCTCTCTCGCCCTGTCTCGCGCCCTCTCTCGCCCTGTCTCGCGCCCTCTCGCGCCCTGTCTCGCGCCCTCTCGTGCCCTCTCTCGCCCTGTCTCGCGCCCTCTCTCGCCCTGTCTCGCGCCCTCTCTCGCCCTGTCTCGCGCCCTCTCTCGCCTGTCTCGCGCCCTCTCTCGCCCTGTCTCGCGCCCTCTCTCGCCCTGTCTCGCGCCCTCTCTCGCCCTGTCTCGCGCCCTCTCTCGCCCTGTCTCGCGCCCTCTCTCGCCCTGTCTCGCGCCCTCTCTCGCCCTGTCTCGCGCCCTCTCTCGCCCTGTCTCGCGCCCTCTCTCGCCCTCTCTCGCGCCCTCTCTCGCGCCCTCTCTCGCGCCCTCTCTCGTGCCCTCTCTCGCGCGCTCTCTCGCGCGCTCCGTCGCGCTCTGTCTCGCGCGCTCCCTCGCTCTCTGTCTCGCGCGCTCCCTCGCTCTCTGTCTCGCGCGCTCCCTCGCTCTCTGTCTCGCGCGCTCCCTCGCTCTCTGTCTCGCGCGCTCCCTCGCTCTCTGTCTCGCGCGCTCCCTCGCTCTCTGTCTCGCGCGCTCCCTCGCTCTCTGTCTCGCGCGCTCCCTCGCTCTCTGTCTCGCGCGCTCCCTCGCTCTCTGTCTCGCGCGCTCCCTCGCTCTCTGTCTCGCGCGCTCCCTCGCTCTCTGTCTCGCGCGCTCCCTCGCTCTCTGTCTCGCGCGCTCCCTCGCTCTGTCTCGCGTGCTCCCTCGCTCTCTGTCTCGCGCGCTCCCTCGCTCTCTGTCTCGCGCGCTCCCTCGCTCTCTGTCTCGCGCGCTCCCTCGCTCTCTGTCTCGCGCGCTCCCTCGCCCTCTGTCTCGCGCGCTCCCTCGCCCTCTGTCGCGCGCGCTCCCTCGCTCTCTGTCGCGCGCGCTCCCTCGCTCTCTGTCGCGCGCGCTCCCTCGCTCTCTGTCGCGCGCGCTCCCTCGCTCTCTGTCGCGCGCGCTCCCTCGCTCTCTGTTGCGCGCGCTCCCTCGCTGTATGTCGCGCGCGCTCCCTCGCTGTCTGTCGCGCGCGCTCCCTCGCTCTCTGTCGCGCGCGCTCCCTCGCTCTCTGTCGCGCGCGCTCCCTCGCTCTCTGTCGCGCGCGCTCCCTCGCTCTCTGTCGCGCGCGCTCCCTCGCTCTCTGTCGCGCGCGCTCCCTCGCTCTCTGTCGCGTGCGCTCCCTCGCTCTCTGTCGCGCGCGCTCCCTCGCTCTCTGTCGCGCGCGCTCCCTCGCTCTCTGTCGAGCGCGCTCCCTCGCTCTCTGTCGCGCGCGCTCCCTCGCTCTCTGTCTCGCGCGCTCCCTCGCTCTCTGTCTCGCGCGCTCCCTCGCTCTGTCTCGCGTGCTCCCTCGCTCTCTGTCTCGCGCGCTCCCTCGCTCTCTGTCTCGCGCGCTCCCTCGCTCTCTGTCTCGCGCGCTCCCTCGCTCTCTGTCTCGCGCGCTCCCTCGCCCTCTGTCTCGCGCGCTCCCTCGCCCTCTGTCGCGCGCGCTCCCTCGCTCTCTGTCGCGCGCGCTCCCTCGCTCTCTGTCGCGCGCGCTCCCTCGCTCTCTGTCGCGCGCGCTCCCTCGCTCTCTGTCGCGCGCGCTCCCTCGCTCTCTGTCGCGCGCGCTCCCTCGCTGTATGTCGCGCGCGCTCCCTCGCTGTCTGTCGCGCGCGCTCCCTCGCTCTCTGTCGCGCGCGCTCCCTCGCTCTCTGTCGCGCGCGCTCCCTCGCTCTCTGTCGCGCGCGCTCCCTCGCTCTCTGTCGCGCGCGCTCCCTCGCTCTCTGTCGCGCGCGCTCCCTCGCTCTCTGTCGCGCGCGCTCCCTCGCTCTCTGTCGCGCGCGCTCCCTCGCTCTCTGTCGCGCGCGCTCCCTCGCTCTCTGTCGAGCGCGCTCCCTCGCTCTCTGTCGCGCGCGCTCCCTCGCTCTCTGTCGCGCGCGCTCCCTCGCTCTCTGTCGCGCGCGCTCCCTCGCTCTCTGTCGCGCGCGCTCCCTCGCTCTCTGTCGCGCGCGCTCCCTCGCTCTCTGTCGCGCGCGCTCCCTCGCTCTCTGTCGCGCGCGCTCCCTCGCTCTCTGTCGCGCGCGCTCCCTCGCTCTCTGTCGCGCGCTCTCTCGTTCTCTGCCTCGCGCGCTCTCTCGCTCTCTGTCGCGCGCGCGCTCTCGCTCTCTGTCGCGCGCGCTCTCTCGCTCTCTGTCGCGCGCGCTCTCTCGCTCTCTGTCTCGCTCTCTGCCTCGCGCGCTCTCTCGCTCTCTGCCTCGCGCGCTCCCTCGCTCTCTGCCTCGCGCGCACTCTCGCTCTCTGCCTCGCGCGCTCTCTCGCTCTCTGCCGCGCGCGCTCTCTCGCTCTCTGCCGCGCGCGCTCTCTCGCTCTCTGCCGCGCGCACTCTCTCGCTCTCTGCCGCGCGCGCTCTCTCGCTCTATGCCGCGCGCGCTCTCTCGCTCTCTGCCGCACGCGCTCTCTCGCTCTCTGCCGCGCGCGCTCTCTCGCTCTCTGCCGCGCGCGCTCTCTCGCTCTCTGCCGCGCGCGCTCTCTCGCTCTCTGTCGCGCGCGCTCCCTCGCTCTCTGCCGCGCGCGCTCCCTCGCTCTCTGCCGCGCGCGCTCCCTCGCTCTCTGCCGCGCGCGCGCTCTCGCTCTCTGCCGCGCGCGCGCTCTCGCTCTCTGCCGCGCGCGTGCTCTCGCTCTCTGCCGCGCGCGGTCTCTCGCTCTCTGCCGCGCGCGTTCTCTCGCTCTCTGCCTCGCGCGCTCTCTCGCTCTCTGCCTCGCGCGCGCTCTCTCTCTCTGCCTCGCGCGCTCTCTCTCTCTCTGTCTCTCGCGCGCTCTCTCTCTCTCTGTCTCTCGCGCGCTCTCTCTCGCTCTGTCTCGCGCGCTCTCTCACTCTGTCTCTCGCGCTCTCTCTCTCGCGTTCTCTCTCCCTCTCTTGCGCTCGCTCTCTCTCTCTCTCTCCGCTCTCTCTCTCTCGCGCTCTCTCTCTCGCGCTCTCTCTCTCTCGCGCTCTCTCTCTCTCGTGCTCTCTCTCTCTCGCTCTCTCTCTCTCGCGTTCTCTCTCTCTCGCGTTCTCTCTCTCTCGCGCTCTCTCTCTCTCGCGCTCTCTCTCTCTCGCGCTCTCTCTCTCGCGCTCTCTCTCTCGCGCTCTCTCTCTCTCGCTCGCGCTCTCTCTCTCCCTCGCTCGCGCTCTCTCTCTCTCTCTCGCGCTCTCTCTCTCTCTCGCGCTCTCTCTCTCTCTCGCGCTCTCGCTCTCTCTCTCTCTCGCGCTCTCTCTCTCGCGCTCTCTCTCTCTAGCTCGCGCTCTCTCTCTCTCTCGCTCGCGCTCTCTCTCTCGCGCTCTCGCTCTCTCTCTCGTGCTCTCTCTCTCTCTCGCGCTCTCTCTCTCTCTCGCGCTCTCTCTCTCTCGCGCTCTCTTTCTCTCTCGTGCTCTCTCTCTCTCTCGCGCTCTCTCTCTCGCGCTCTCTCTCTCGCGCTCTCTCTCTCTCTCATGCTCTCTCTCTCTCTCTCGCGCTCTCTCTCTCTCTCGCGCTCTCTCTCTCCCGCGCTCTCTCTCTCTCTCTCGCGCTCTCTCTCTCGCGCTCTCTCGCGCTCTCTCTTGCGCTCTCTCTCTCTCGCGCTCTCTCTCTCTCTCGCTCTCTCTCTCTCGTGCTCTCTCGCGCGCTCTCGCGCTCTCTCGCGCTCTCTCTCGCTCTCTCTCTCGCGCTCTCTCTCTCTCGCACTTTCTCTCTCTCTCTCTCGTGCTCTGTCTCTTGCTCGCGCGCTCTCTCTCACTCGCGCTCTCCCTCTCGCTCGCGCTCTCTCTCTCTCGCTCGCGCTCTCTCTCTCTCGCTCGCGCTCTCTCTCTCTCTCGCTCGCGCTGTCTCTCTCTTGCTCGCGCTCTCTCTCTCTCTCGCTCGCGCTCTCTCTCTCTCTCGCTCGCGCTCTCTCTCTCTGTCGCTCGCGCTCTCTCTCTCTCTCTCGCTCGCGCTCTCTCTCCCTCTCGCTCGCGCTCTCTCTCTCTCTCTCGCTTGCGCTCTCTCTCTCTCTCGCTCGCGCTCTCTCTCTCTCTCGCTCGCACTCTCTCTCTCTCTCACTCGCGCTCTCTCTCTCGCTCGCGCTCTCTATCTCTCGTGCTCTCTTTCGCGCTCGGTCTCTCTCTCGCCCTCTCTCGCGCTCTCGCGCTCTCGCTCTCTCTCTATCTGGCTCTCGTGCTCTCTGGCTCTCTGGCTCTCGCGCTCTCGCGCTCTCTCTCTCGCTCTGTGGCTCTCGTGCTCTCTGGCTCTCGCCCTCTCGCACTCTCGCGCTCTGTGGCTCTCGCGCCCTCGTGCTCTTGCGCTCTCTGTCTCGCGCTCTCTCGCTCTCTCGCGCTCTTGCGCTCTCACTCTATCTCTCGCGCTCTGTGTCTCTTGCGCTCTCTGGCTCTCGCGCTCTCTCACTCTCTGGCTCTCGCGCTTTCTGTCTCTCTCTCTCTCTCTCTCGTGCGCTCTCTCTCTCTCTCGCGCTCTCTCTCTCTCTCGCGCTCTCGCTCTCTCGCTCTCTCTCTCGCTCTCTCTCTCTCTCTCTCTCGCTCTCTCTCTCTCTCGCTCTCTCTCTCTCGCTCTCTCTCGCACTCTCCCTCTCTCTCATGCGCTCTCTCTCTCTCGCGCTCTCTCTCTCTCTCGCTCTCTCTCTCTCGCGCTCTCTCTCTCTCGCGCTCTCTGTCTGTCTCTCTCTCGCGCTCCCTCTCTCTCCCTCGCGCTCTCTCTCTCTCGCACTCTCTCTCTCTCTCTTGCGTGCGCTCTCTCTCTCTCGCTCTCACTCTCTCTCTCTCTCTCGCGCTCTCTCTCTCTCTCTCTCGCGCTCTCTCTCTCTCTCGCTCTCTCTCTCTCACGCTCTCTCTCTCTCTCGCTCTCTCTCTCTCGCGCTCTCTCTCTCTCTCGCGCTCGCGCGCTCTCTCAATTCAATTCAATTCAATTCAAATGCTTTATTGGCATGAAAGTTTACAGAGAACCATATTGCCAAAGCTTACATAGCAAAAAGGTACATTTTCAAACATTCTGTAGGTGTCAATCGATTTGACATTTGTTGGGTACATACAATATTACTTTTAAACAATATTAATTTTAAACAGTCTTTGTACTTCATTTGGTACGTTCAATATTAATTTTAAACAGTCTTAATTTTAAACAGTCCTCAGGTTGTGACATGTTGTTACATATTTGGCCCCAAGGTATGGTCTGTCTCCTTCTCCCAGGACTAATCTCAATTTTGACAGGTCATCCAATTCCTTGAAATCTGGGGTTGTTTGGCTTAGCTTGTTGAATAATATGTTTCTTGATGTGTTGAATTTTTCGCATTTTAGGAGGAAATGCATTTCTGTTTCAACCTCGCCGGCCAGACATTGATCGCATATTCTATTCTCTCTAGGCTGCCAGGATTTCTTGTATCTGCCTTTTTCAATTTCCAGTTGGTGGTCGCTTAGTCTGTACCTGGTGAGGGTCTGTCTCTGTTTTGTGTCTCTGATGGTCGTGAGGTAGTCTGCCAGTTTATATTCTCTTTTTAGGGCCCGGTAACATTCTAATCTGCTTTGGCTTTCGGTTATTTTGTTCCAATGTTCCAGGTAGGTTTCTTTGCATTGTTTAATGATTTGGTTCACTCGGATTGGTGTTTGGACGGCTGTGTTGGTCTGGGGCTGGTCAGGGTCCGGCTGAGTACTTAGTTTCAGTAGCAGCTGACTCAGGGGACTCTTTTCTGGGTTTAGCACTTGGGTCTGAAAGGCTTTGAAATGAAGGGTGTCTGGGGAGCTAGATTTGAGGTGATTTAGGAAGTTTAGTGCTCGTTTTTGGATGTTTATTATCAGTGGGTATCTGCCTAGTTCAGCTCTGCATGCATTTGTTGGCGATTTTCTTTGGATGCGAAGGATGCTTCAGCAGAATTCTGCATGTAGGGCTTCTATTGTGTGTTTTTCCCATTTAGTGTAGCTTTGGTGATTTAACGGGCCCCATACTTCACTACCGTACAGTGCAATGGGCAGGATTATGCTGTCAAATATTTTGAGCCAGATTTTGATTGGGATTTGGATGTTGTAGAATTTTCTTTTTATTGCATATAGGGCTCTTCGGGCTTTTTCTTTTAGTGCATTCACTGCTATGCTGAAGCTCCCTGATGCTGTAATAGTTAGACCAAGGTAGGTGTAGCTCATAGTGTGTCCTATAGTGGTATCACTGAGGGTAAACTGGTATTTGTTTTCCTGACATCTGGGTCTTTTTTGAAAAATCATGATTTTGTTTTTTTTTAGATTTACTGTTAGAGCCCAATTTTGGCAGTATTTGTCGAGTAGGTCTAGTTGTTGCTGTAATCCCTGTTCTGTGGGAGACAGCAGAACCAGGTCGTCCGCATAGAACAGGGATTTCACTTCTCCATCCAGGAGACGGAGACCTGGTGACTCGCTTTGCTCCAGCATGTCTGCTAATTCATTTATGTATATGTTGAACAGGGTCGGGCTCAAATTGCTCGCTCTCTCTCTCTCTCTCTCGCGCTCTCTCTCTCTCTCTCTCTCGCACTCTCTCTCTCTCCCTCTCTCTCGTGTGCTCTCTCTCTCGCGCTCTCTCTCTCTCGTGCTCTCTCTCTCTCTCATGCTCTCTCTCTCTCTCTCGCGCTCTCTGTCTGTCTCTCTCTCGTGCTCTCTCTCTCTCTCTCTCTCGCGCTCTCTCTCTCTCTCTCGCGCTCTCTCTCTCTCTCGTGCTCTCTCTCTCTCTCTCGCGCTCTCTGTCTGTCTCTCTCTCGTGCTCTCTCTCTCTCTCTCTCGCGCTCTCTCTCTCTCGCACTCTCTCTCTCTGTTGCGTGCGCTCTCTCGCTCTCGCGCTCTCGCTCTCGCGCTCTCGCTCTCGCTCTCTCTCTCGCGCTCTCTCTCGCGCTCTCTCTCGCGCTCTCTCTCGCGCTCTCTCTCTCGCTCTCTCTCGCGCTCTCTCGCGCTCTCTCTCTCGCGCTCTCTCTCGCGCTCTCTCTCTCGCGCTCTCTCTCTCGCGCTCTCTCTCTCTCGCGCTCTCTCTCTCTCGTGCTCTCTCTCTCTCTCTTGCGCTCTCTCTCTCTCTCGCGCTCTCTCTCTCTCTCTCTCGCACTCTCTCTCTCTCTCACGCTCTCTCTCTCTGTCTCGCGCTCTCTCTCTGTCTCGCGCTCTCTCTCTCTGTCTCTCTCTCCCTCTCTCTGTCTCGCGCTCTCTCTCTCTCTCTCTCTCTGTCTCGTGCTCTCTCTCTCTCTGTCTCGCCCTCTCTCTCTCTCTGTCTCGCCCTCTCTCTCTGTCTCGCCCTCTCTCTGTCTCGCCCTCTCTTTGTCTCGCCCTCTCTCTGTCTCGCCCTCTCTCTGTCTCGCCCTCTCTCTGTCTCGTGCTCTCTCTCTCTCTGCCTCGCCCTCTCTCTCTCTCTGTCTCGCCCTCTCTCTCTCTCTGTCTCACCCTCTCTCTGTCTCGCCCTCTCTCTGTCTCGCCCTCGCTCTGTCTCGCGCTCGCTCTGTCTCGCGCTCGCTCTGTCTCGCGCGCGCTCTGTCTCGCGCGCGCTCTGTCTCGCGCGCGCTCTCTCTCTCTGTCTCACGCTGTCTCTCTCTCTCTGTCTCACGCTCTCTCTCTCTCTGTCTCTGTCTCTTTTCCTCGCTCTCTGTCTCTCCCTCTCTCTCCGCCTCCGTCCCTCTCTCTCCGCCACCGTCCCTCTCTCTCCACCTCCGTCCCTCTCTCTCCGCCTCCGTCTCGCTCTCTCCGCCTCCGTCCCTCTCTCTCCGCCTCTCCCTCTCTCACCCTCTGTCCCGTCAGTCTCTCTCGCGCCCTCTGTCCTGTCTGTCTCTCTCTCACCCTCTGTCCTGTCTGTCTCTCTCGCGCCCTCTGTCCTGTCTGTCTCTCTCGCGCCCTCTGTCCCGTCAGTCTCTCTCGCGCCCTCTGTCCTGTCCCGTCTCTCTCTCGCCCTCTGTCCTGTCTGTCTCTCTCGCGCCCTCTGTCCCGTCAGTCTCTCTCGCGCCCTCTGTCCTGTCCCGTCTCTCTCTCGCCCTCTGTCCTGTCTGTCTCTCTCGCGCCCTCTGTCCTGTCCCGTCTCTCTCGCGCCCTCTGTCCCGTCAGTCTCTCTCGCGCCCTCTGTCCTGTCCCGTCTCTCTCGCGCCCTCTGTCCTGTCTGCCTCTCTCGCACCCTCTGTCCTGTCCCGTCTCTCTCTCGCCCTCTGTCCCGTCAGTCTCTCTCGCACCCTCTGTCCTGTCCCGTCTCTCTCGCGCCCTCTGTCCTGTCTGTCTCTCTCGCGCCCTCTGTCCCGTCAGTCTCTCTCATGCCCTCTGTCCTGTCCCGTCTCTCTCGCGCCCTCTGTCCCGTCAGTCTCTCTCGTGCCCTCTGTCCTGTCTGTCTCTCTCGCGCCCTCTGTCCCGTCAGTCTCTCTCGCGCCCTCTGTCCTGTCCCATCTCTCTCTCGCCCTCTGTCCTGTCTGTCTCTCTCGCGCCCTCTGTCCTGTCCCGTCTCTCTCGCGCCCTCTGTCCTGTCTGTCTCTCTCTCGCCCTCTGTCCTGTCCCGTCTCTCTCGCGCCCTCTGTCCTGTCTGTCTCTTTCGCGCCCTCTGTCCTGTCTGTCTCTCTCGCGCCCTCTGTCCCGTCAGTCTCTCTCTCGCCCTCTGTCCCGTCAGTCTCGCCCTCTGTCCTGTCCTGTCTCTCTCTCGCCCTGTCCTGTCTGTCTCTCTCTCTCGCCCTCTGTCCTGTCTGTCTCTCCCTCTCTCTCCGCCTCCGTCCCGCTCTCTCCGCCTCCGTCCCGCTCTCTCCGCCTCCGTCCCTCTCTCTCCGCCTCTCCCTCTCTCACCCTCTGTCCCGTCAGTCTCTCTCTCGCCCTCTGTCCTGTCCCGTCTCTCTCTCGCCCTCTGTCCCATCTCTCTCTCGCCCTCTGTCCTGTCTGTCTCTCTCTCGCCCTCTGTCCTGTCTGTCTCTCTCTCGCCCTCTGTCCTGTCTGTCTCGCCCTCTGTCCTGTCCCGTCTCTCTCTCACCCTCTGTCCTGTCCTGTCTCTCTCTCGCCCTGTCCTGTCTGTCTCTCTCTCTCGCCCTCTGTCCTGTCTGTCTCGCCCTCTGTCCTGTCCCATCTCTCTCTCGCCCTGTCCTGTCTGTCTTGCCCTCTGTCCTGTCTGTCTCACCCTCTGTCCTGTCTGTCTCTCTCTCACCCTCTGTCCTGTCTGTCTCTCTCGCCATCTGTCCTGTCGCCCTCTGTCTGTCTCTTTCTATCTCAGTACAGTCAATTCAATTCAATTCAATTCAAATGCTTTATTGGCATGAAAGTTTACAGAGAACCATATTGCCAAAGCTTACATAGCAAAAAGGTACAGTTTTCCAACATTCTGTAGGTGTCAATCGATTTGACATTTGTTGGGTACATACAATATTACTTTTAAACAATATTAATTTTAAACAGTCTTTGTACTTCATTTGGTACGTTCAATATTAATTTTAAACAGTCTTAATTTTAAACAGTCCTCAGGTTGTGACATGTTGTTACATATTTGGCCCCAAGGTATGGTCTGTCTCCTTCTCCCAGGACTAATCTCAATTTTGACAGGTCATCCAATTCCTTGAAATCTGGGGTTGTTTGGCTTAGCTTGTTGAATAATATGTTTCTTAATGTGTTGAATTTTTCGCATTTTAGGAGGAAATGCATTTCTGTTTCAACCTCGCCGGCCAGACATTGATCGCATATTCTATTCTCTCTAGGCTGCCAGGATTTCTTGTATCTGCCTTTTTCAATTTCCAGTTGGTGGTCGCTTAGTCTGTACCTGGTGAGGGTCTGTCTCTGTTTTGTGTCTCTGATGGTCGTGAGGTAGTCTGCCAGTTTATATTCTCTTTTTAGGGCCCGGTAACATTCTAATCTGCTTTGGCTTTCGGTTATTTTGTTCCAATGTTCCAGGTAGGTTTCTTTGCATTGTTTAATGATTTGGTTCACTTGGATTGGTGTTTGGACGGCTGTGTTGGTCTGGGGCTGGTCAGGGTCCGGCTGAGTACTTAGTTTCAGTAGCAGCTGACTCAGGGGACTCTTTTCTGGGTTTAGCTCTTGGGTCTGAAAGGCTTTGAAATGAAGGGTGTCTGGGGAGCTAGATTTGAGGTGATTTAGGAAGTTTAGTGCTCGTTTTTGGATGTTTATTATCAGTGGGTATCTGCCTAGTTCGGCTCTGCATGCATTTGTTGGCGTTTTTCTTTGGATGCGAAGGATGCTTCGGCAGAATTCTGCATGTAGGGCTTCTATTGTGTGTTTTTCCCATTTAGTGTAGCTTTGGTGATTTAGCGGGCCCCATACTTCACTACCGTACAGTGCAATGGGCAGGATTATGCTGTCAAATATTTTGAGCCAGATTTTGATTGGGATTTGGATGTTGTAGAATTTTCTTTTTATTGCATATAGGGCTCTTCGGGCTTTTTCTTTTAGTGCATTCACTGCTATGCTGAAGCTCCCTGATGCTGTAATCGTTAGACCAAGGTAGGTGTAGCTCATAGTGTGTCCTATAGTGGTATCACTGAGGGTAAACTGGTATTTGTTTTCCTGACATCTGGGCCTTTTTTGAAAAATCATGATGTTGGTTTTCTTTAGATTTACTGTTAGAGCCCAATTTTGGCAGTATTTGTCGAGTAGGTCTAGTTGTTGCTGTAATCCCTGTTCTGTGGGAGACAGCAGAACCAGGTCGTCCGCATAGAACAGGGATTTCACTTCTCCATCCAGGAGACGGAGACCTGGTGACTCGCTTTGCTCCAGCATGTCTGCTAATTCATTTATGTATATGTTGAACAGGGTCGGGCTCAAATTGCAGCCCTGCCGGACGCCTCTTCTCTGGGTGAAGAAATCGGTGCGTTTGTCTCCAATTTTGACCCCGCATTTGTTTTTCAGATACATTGATTTAATAAGGTCATAGACTTTGCCCCCTATTCCACATTGAAGAAGTTTATAATAGAGCCCTTCGTGCCATATAGAGTCAAAGTCTATCTCTCTGTCTCTATCTCTGTCTCTCTGTCTGTCCCTGTACGGTGTGTCTCTCGCTCTCGCTCTCCCTCTCCCTGTCTCTCCCTCTCCCTGTCCCTGTTTCTCCCTCTCCTCCCTGTCTCTCCCTCTCCCTGTCTCTCCCTCTCAGAAGGCTTTCGATAAGGTCCCGCATAAGAGATTAGCGTTTAAAATCAAGGCACATGGGATTGGGGGCAAGGTATTGACTTGGATAGAGAACTGGTTGGCAGATAGAAAGCAAAAAGTTGGAATAAACGGGTCGTTTTCCGAGTGGCAGGCAGTGACTAGTGGGGCACCGCAGGGATCGGTCCTAGGACCCCAGCTGTTCACAATATATATTAATGATCTGGATGAGGGAATTGGATGTAATATCGCCAAATTTGCAGACGACACAAAGCTGGGGGGGAGGGTATGCTGTGAGGAGGATGTCATGAAACTCCAGTACGATTTGGACAGGTTGGGTGATTGGGCAGAAACATGGTAAATGCACTATAATGTGGATAAATGTGAGGTTATCCACTTTGGTGGCAAAAACAGGAAGGCAGATTATTATTTGAATGGCAATAGATTGGGAGAAGGGGAAGTGCAAAGAGACCTGGGTGTTCTTGTGCACCAGTCACTGAAGGTAAGCATGCAGGTGCAGCAGGCGGTTAAGAAGGCAAATGGTATGTTGGCCTTCATAGCGAGAGGGTTCGAGTACAGGAACAAGGATGTCTTGCTGCAGTTGTACAGGGCCTTGGTGAGACCACACCTTGAGTAATGTGTGCAGTTTTGGTCGCCTTATCTGAGGAAGGATGTTCTTGCCATGGAAGGAGTTCAGCGAAGATTCACCAGGCTGATACCTGGGATGGCAGGAATGACGTATGAGGAGAGATTGTGTCGATTGGGCTTATACTCACTGGAGTTTAGAAGATTGAGAGGAGATCTCATCGAAACCTATAAAATTCTGTCAGGCTTGGACAGACTAGATGCATGAAGGATGTTCCCGATGGCCGGGGAGTCCAGAACTAGGGTCATAATCTAAGGATAAGGGGTAAGCCATTTAGTACTGAGATGAGGAGGAATTTCTTCACCCAGCGAGTGGTGAACCTGTGGAATTCTCTGCCACAGAGGGCGGTAGAGGCCAATTCATTAAATATATTCAAGAAGGAGTTGGATATATTTCTTAAGGCTAAAGGGATCAAGGGATATGGGGAGAAAGCAGGGACAGGGTACTGAATTTGGATGATCAGCCATGATCTCATTGAATGGCGGAGCAGGCTCGAGGGGCCGAATGGCCTTCTCCTGCTCCTATCTTCTATGTTTCCTCCCTCTCCCTGTCTCTGTCTCTCCCTGTCTCTGTCTCTCCCTGTCTCTGTCTCTCCCTCTCTCTGTCTCTCCCTCTCTCTGTCTCTCTGTCTCTCCCTCTCTCTGTCTCCCCCTCTCTCTGTCTCCCCCTCTCTCTGTCTCTCCCTCTCTCTGTCTCTCCCTCTCTCTGTCTCTCCCTCTCTCTGTCTCCCTCTCTCTCTGTCCCTCTCTCTCTGTCCCTCTCTCTCTGTCCCTCTGTCTCTGTCCCTCTGTCTCTGTCCCTCTGTATCTCTCTGTCTCTCTGTGTGTCTCAATTCAATTCAATTTGCTTTATTGGCATGACAAGATACATCTTATGTTGCCAAAGCACAGAAAAACATGTATGATTGAACATGTAAACGCAGATCTAGACATAGTGTATAGACAAATTTTCCCATGTATACATAAATATACACACATATAATATGCATATAATCTTTTCTTAGATTTACTGGTCACTGGCTGTCCCTCTGCTTATGGCAAGCTGTGACATAGTTTGCCGCTAAAGTTATGCATTTTGTCTGTTATATAGGTATGGGAGTTTTTGGTGGTCAATCAAATTTTTGAATTCAGGGCATATTTTTGTGAAATTTGGGTAGAAATTCCCCCTTAAGCCCTGATAGTTTCCACAAGCTGTGAGGAAGTGCATCTCTGTCTCCACCACTCCCTGACTGCAGTGAGAGCATATCCTGTCCTCTCTGGGCAGCCAAGTCTGCCTGTGTCTGCCTTTTCTGATGGCCAAGCTATGCTCACTAAGCCTGTACATTGTCAAGGTTTTTCTCAGTTTGCTATCTTTTACCATGGTCAGGTATTCAGCCATGATGTATTGTCTGTTTAGGGCCAAATAGCAATTGAGTTTGTTTTGGGTTTTTGTCGTTTCTGTCCAATATGTCAAGTATTTTTCCTTTTGTTTAATGATAATTGTGTTGGGTCAAATTCTCTATGCTATCATGTCACTGTCCTGGGGCTGATTATTATTAGTAGTGTTAGTAGTTACTTCACTGAGTCCCAGGACCAGTTGACTGAGGGGACTCTTCTCTATGATCATCTCTTGGCATTTCAGGGCTTTGTAATGATAGCAGTGGGGGTTGCTCATTTTTAGGTGTTTCCAAAATTTGATGGCTCTTTTTTGGATATTAATTAGTAGTGGATATTGGCCTAGTTCTGTCCTGCATGCATTGTTTGTGGTTTTCCTCTGAGTCCGGAGGATACTTTTACAGAATTCTGCATGCAGGATCTCAATTGGGTGTTTGTCCCATTTTGCAAATTCTTGTTGTGTTAGCGGACCCCACACCTCACTGCCATAGAGTGCAATTGGTTCAATTACTGATTAAAATTTTTTGAGCCAAATGCCAATTGGAATTTCTATTTGGATTGATTTTTTAATGGCATAGAAAGCCCTTTTTGCTTTCTCTTTCAGTTCATTCACAGCCAATTGAAAATTTCCCGTAGGACTGATTTTTAAGCCTTAGTATGTGTAATTTGTAGTTTGTTCAATTTTAGTTGCTCCTAGTGTGAAGTTTATTCTGGGTCCCTGATGTCTGGATCTTTGCTGGAACACAAGAACTTTGGTTTTTTGGGGGTTTATTGTCAGGGCTCAGGTCTGACAGAATGACTCTAGCAGATCCCGGTTCTGCTGTAGACCCTCCTTAGTTGGTGAGAGCAGAACCAGATCATCTGCATAGAGGAGGAATTTAACCTTGGAGTCATATAGGGCGAGGCCAGGTGCTGTAGATTGTTCAAGTAGTTTTGCCAATTCATTTATGTAAATATTAAAGAGTGTCGGTGAGATAGGTGAGCCCTGCGCCACGCCACGCCCCTGTGAGAAATATTTTGTTTGTTTGTCTCCAATTTTAACTGCACATTTATTGTTTGTATACATTGATTTAATTACACCATATGTTTTTCCCCCTACACCACTTTCGATATGTTTTAAGAATAGACCGTCGTGCCAAATAGAATCGAAAGCCTTCTGGAAATTTATAATGCAGGCAAAAATTTTGCTTTTGTTTTGGTGAACATGTTTGTCAATTAGGGTGTGTAGGGTGAAAATATGATCCGATGTTCTATAATTTGGTAAGAATCCAATTTGGCTTTTACTCAAGACATTGTGCTCCTCAAGGAAGTTTATAAGTCTTTGGTTTATGATACTACAGAATACCTTCCCCAGGTTACTGTTCACACAGATGCCTCGATAGTTATTTGGGTCAACTTTGTCTCCACTTTTGAATATGGGCATTATGAGTCCTTTGTTCCAGATATCAGGGAAGTAACCAACACTCAGAATCAAGTTGAAGAGTTTTAGGATAGCCAATTTCATTTTATCGTCAGTGTGTTTAATCATCTCGTTTAGGATGCCATCTGCACCGCAAGCTTTTCTTGGTCGCAGGTCCTTGAACTTTTCAAATAACACTTTTTCAGTTATTGGGGAATCTAACGGGTTTTGGTAATCTTTTATGGCCAGTTCGAGCTTTTCCAATTCTTTACATATTTCATGGGCAATTCGTCGTGTTGCTTTTTGGGTAATGTATTCCAGTTGTCCCAGAAACAATTAGAATCAATAGATTCCTCAATGGAGCTGAGTTTATTCTTAATATACTGTTCTTTCTTGGTTCTGAGTGTGTTTTTGTATTGTGTTAGTGCCTGACCATAAGTAAGGTGTAATTCCTCGTTTTCTGGTTGCCTGTGTTTTTGGTTTGATATTTTTCTGAGTTTTTTCCTCATGTTATGACAGTCTGAATCAAACCATTTTTTGTGGTTTTGTGTTTTGTGTTTACTCTTGTGAGATTTCAAGTTCGACATTGATGTCAAATTATCAAAAATATTATTTAGGTTATTCACTGCCAGGTTTACGCCTTCTTTATTGTGAGTGTATGTGTTTTCCAGAAAGGTGTCCAAGAGAGATTGAGTTGATTGACTGATAATTGCTTTCTAGTATTTTTCTGTGCTGTTTTGGCCCATCTGTAGGATTTTTTAATGTTGTACAGCTTACTGGGCTGTGTTTCTGTGTTGGTTGTTTCTGTCCTTTTAAGATACGCAGTAATTTGGCTGTGATCTGACAGTGGTGTTAGTGGTTTGACTGTGAATGCTCTGAAAGAGGATGGGTCCAGATGTGTGATCATCTGGTGCTGATGCCAAGAGGTGAAGAATCGATCTTCCTAGGGAGTCTCCTCTGAACCTACCATTGACAATGTACAGACCCAGGCTTCGACAGAGCTGCAGGAGCTGTTTTCCGTTTGCATTTGTCTGTTTGTCGTAGTTATTCCTGTGTGAATGAAAAGGGAGATGAAAATGGTTATTCCCAAATATGTAATTATTCCCCTGAGTACTGATAAAGTCTGGTTCTTCACCAGTTGTTGAGTTGAGGTCACCACAGATCAACTCATTCCCCTGGGCCTGGAAATGGTTAATCTCCCTCTCAATGTTGGAGAAGGTGTCCTCTTTGAAGTACGGGGATTCTATTGGGGGGATATACATAAGAACATAAGAAATAGGAGCAGGAGTAGGCCAATCGGCTCCTCGAGCCTGCTCCGCCATTCAATAAGATCATGGCTGATCTGATCCTAACCGCCAATCTACTATCACAGATTGCAGATTGTGCAAATGAAAACATTTTGCATGCTAGAAATGATGGCCTAGAAATTCATTGTAGCCACTTTTGGGGCGGTAAAGTCGGGCGGCCGCTAAAGTTTGCGCCCGCCGCCAAATCGAGGCCACTTCTCCGATATTCATTAGCTTCGCCTAAGAGTTTGCTCGAGCGCTAAAACTGGCGCTGGACGCCTCTCTTTAGGCGCTAAGCCGGAGGTGCTGAGCGAGAGCGCCCAGGCCGGGCGCAGCGCAGGTGCGGCCATCTCGTGATTGACAGCAGACACCCTGGCGCCGGCCAGCTCTTAAGGGGGAAGGGTCGACTTTGTTTGCTGCCACGCCCTGGATAGTGGAGCCCTCCAGCTAGGCCTGAACACTGCTGCTGGACCCAAATAGCGCCTGAAGCCATGCAGAGGGCCCGTGAACGAGCGCAGCGCTTCTCAGAGCATGATCTGAGTGTGCTGGTTGGTGGTGTGGAGAAGAGGCGCCATATTTTGTACCCGGACAATGGCAGGAAGGCGCCGGTCTGCGCCTACCGGAGAGCCTGGAGGCATGTCGCCAGCAAGGTGTCAGCCAACAGCGAGGTCCCCAGGACCGGTGTCCAATGCCGCAAAAAGTTTAATGACCTCACGCGGATTGTCAGGGTGAGTACCCTTTCCAGTGACCTCCTCATCCTTGCATGTGCACCTCACATTATGGGCAAAGGGACCTGAAAGCCCTAATGGCCAGCCCTCATCCAGCAGCTATGGGACAGGCATGAACATCAATTGCACATTCTGCACTTAACACACTGGCCAGCTATTCCACCATGGGAGGCAGTGCACACAAGATCAGGGCGACACACTGGCCAGGCTATTCCACCATGGGAGGCAGTGCACACAAGATCAGGGCGACACACTGGCCAGGCTATTCCACCATGGGAGGCAGTGCACACAAGATCAGGGCGACACACTGGCCAGGCTATTCCACCATGGGAGGCAGTGCACACAAGATCAGGGCTACACACTGGCCAGGCTATTCCACCATGGGAGGCAGTGCACACAAGATCAGGGCGACACACTGTACTTAGAGGCCATCCTTTCTCTTGCAGGCCAAGCTGGCCAATAACAAGAAGAGCCGGACTGCGACCGGGGGAGGCCGACCCCAGATCCAGCTGCTCACTGAGCTGCAACATCGCATGGAGCGCATCATGGGTGGCCGGGTGATTGGCCCCGTTGCATGTGGAGATGCCGACCCTGTTCTGGGCACCAATGGTAAGGACATCAATGTTTGGACCTCTCTCGTCCCACTTGCGCATCAGATCTACATCCTTTGCCACTGTCCGACCAATGCGCTGAATGCCACCACTCATGCATCCCTTGCTGACGCCCTCTCCTCACTCTAAAGCTACTCTTGTGCCTTCCTGCTTTCAGATGGTGAGGAGGAGGTCCCTGAACTTGCCAGTGACAGCCCCTCAGAAGAGGAGGAGGAGGAGCAAGAGGAAGGCGGCCCATCAGGGGAACCCTCAGCCGTGGCAACCCATGCCAATGTAGGGAACACGTCTTCCCTGGAGGGGAGCGTCGCGGAAGTGTCGGAGGGGAGGGGAGCTCATGGGACCTGCGGCCTGCAGAAACGCGGGAGGGGGGTGCCAGCTCAGCGGCCTTCTCCCCAGAGGGGGGAAGGGTCAGAGGGGAGTCCAATTGCTGGGCCCAGCGGCGTCCAGCAATGCAGGAAGGGTCGGCCAGCTCGGCGGCCTTCTCCCCAGAGGGAGAATCTGGCCTCCAGTCCGGAGATCGTCTTCGCCGAGGAGATGGAACGCCTCGAGGACTTGTCCGTGGACTCGGTGCGCCGGCACACGGAGCTCATGGGGGTAGTGGCATGGTTGCCTGAGGCCATCGAGTCCCTCTCTCGGAGTGTCACCGACGTCGGGGCTTCACAGGCCATCAGTTTGGCGGAATTCGGGGCAGAGCAGGCAGCGAGTCGGGCGGCATTCGTGGCAGATCAGGCAGCGAGTCGGGCGGCATTCGGGGCAGCTCAGGCAGCGAGTGGGCAGCTGATCAGTGGTGCCGTGCAGTCACTGGGTGCTCTGATGAGGTCACTGAACAGGTCAACACGGGCACTCACTGCTGCCACACTCGCTGTGTCAGCCAGGCATTGCCAGGGCACCCGGCGCGCTGCAGCAGCACAGCGGTCTGTCCCTCGGCAGATTGGTGCGCATGCTGCAGTGCTGGCCCGGGCGAGTGCCAGTGTCTCAGGCGACCAGCGAGCGCCTGCCATCCGCCAGCTTGTCCCCATTCCTCCAGCCGCCACTGCCACTCCCCCAGTGGAGCTGCCAGGAGCTGCTGCAGCGACTGATGCTGGCCAGCCACAGCTGCAGCATTCAACAGCCGCCCGCTCGACGGCCAGACCTCGACTAGGCCGACCCCCAAGGGCATCTGCCGTCACGACATGTGCCCCTCTGGAGCCTGCCCCCAGCCTTGCAGCAGCCAATGGCCTTACTTTGAGGAGGAGCAGCAGGGCGGGCAGGGGCCATACAAAGATGGCCAAGGCATCGCCCTAGCGGGCCAAAAAGTCGAATGTGTGGCCAGTTGTGTTTGTTTTTTGAGGCCGAGAATTGGATGTTTGTTTTTTGAGGCCGAGAATTGAATGTTTGTTTTTTGAAGGGCGAGGATGTGATATTTGTATTTTACGAAGGCCGAGGATGACGGCCATTTTAGTTGCACTGTTTTGTTAATCCTCTCCAGGTTGTGGGAGCGAGTAATGTGTTTGAGTGTTTTTTGGGGGTTTCGTCTGTTTTTGGTTTTCATGTGGGAAGGGCCCTGAGATTGTACAATTAAGCATTTTATTTATTAACATTGTCCATGTTTGATCTTTGAAGTGTTTGTTGCCTTAACCGGCTGAGGGCTTGCGGAGCGGCTGCAATCATGTTCTTTCATTGGCACAAGCCATTCCCTGACAGGGGGCCTAGAAGTGACGTTCAATAAGCCGCCGACGGGCGGCCCTTGGACCTTGTGCCTCCCTCCTGGGCTGGTACTCCTCGTCCTCCTCCTCCTCATGCTCCTCCTGCTCCTCCTCCTGAGGTGGGGGTCCAACATGAGGTGGCAGTGCCTGAGTCCTGCGGATAGCCAGGTTGTGCAGCATGCAGCAAACGACGACGAATTGGGAGACTCGCTCCTGCGAATACTGGAGGGCTCCCCCGGAGCGATCGAGACAGCGGAACCATTGCTTGAGGATGCCGATTGTTTGTTCTATGATGTTCCTAGTCGCTTGATGGCTCTCGTTGTATGCCTCTTCAGCAGGGGTCGTGGGCGCGCGGAGCGGGGTCATGAGCCAGGTACACAAAGGATAGCCTTTGTCCCCGATAAGCCATCCTCTTGGGGGAGGCTGTGCCTGGAACATGTCAGTCACAGTTGTCTGTCGCAGGATAAAGGCATCGTGGCTGCTGCCTGGAAAGTGGGTATTGACAGCTAGGATGCGCTGCCTGTGGTCACACACCAGCTGTACATTGAGGGAATGGTATCCCTTCCGGTTGTGGTAATCCTTGGCATGCTCCAGAGGTGCCCGCAAAGCCACATGTGTGCAGTCAATGGCGCCCTGCACCATGGGGAAGCCCGCTATTCTTGCAAATCCCACTGCACGCTGCTGCTGCTTGTCCAGGGTCATGGGGAAGGAGATGAATTGATGTCTCCTTCTGAAAAGGGCTTCGGTCACCTGGCGGATGCAGCAATGCACGGCGAACTGGGAGATGTTAGCGATGTCCCCAGCAGCGGATTGGAAGGAGCCGGTGGCATAGAAGTTGAGAGCCACCGTCACCTTCACTGCCACCGACAGAGACATCCTGCGCATCAGCTGTGGCTGCAGATCTCTCTGAAGCAGCTGGCAGATGTCTGCAACCACCTCCCTTCTGAATCGCAGCCTCCTTACACACATCGTGGCAGACATGGTCAGATAGGAGGACTGCTGGTGGTATACCCTGGGTGGGTAAGGCCTCAGTTGGCGACGCCTGTTGCCCCCTCTGCATCTAGCCAGGGCTGCCACTCTCTCACAGCGTCTGTAAGCCCTTCTGGCATAAGGCTGAAATTCTGCGTTGCCACCCAATGCAGCCCCCATTATATGCTGGCAAACACTGAGCTCTCAATGAAGGCAAAGATAATTGCTAAGCTCTGGCCTGAGCCAAAAAGACCTGTCCTAGTGTTGGTCCAAACCAGTAAGCTCTCCTCCTTGGTCTCTCTCCAAAAAACCGTTGCACAAGAGTGAATGCTGCAAAATGGTTGGCCTTTATAGTGCAGGGTAAGTGCCCTTTAATTAGCGCTCCCCGCGGCCCGCCTCGGCTGTGTACCATTCCACTTCACAGTCGTTAGGGCCGCCCGGCGCACAATGGCCCGGCGCGAGTGAAGTTCCGGTTCGGGGCGCACAAAGGGCGTGGCACTAGTAAATGATGTCATGATCTGCGCGCGCAGCAGGGCGCGCGCTAAGACTTTGCGCCGGCGCTAAATATGTACTGAAGTTGGGGTGAGGCGCAGATCGCTCTGCGCCCGGGCGCTAAGCGCCTAGCGCTCGAGATCTACTCCTCCTAAGGTGCTAATGGCTGGCACGCCCAACTGAATTTCTAGGCCGATGTCTTTCTTAATCTTGAGCCATAAGTGGTTTTCGCCCTTTTTTATAAATTCAATGTAATTCCTAAGCTCTGCTTTAAACCAAATCAGTATGCCTCCAGAATCTCTGCCCTGGGTTACTCCTGGCAGTTTATTGGAGGGGACCACCAGCTCTGTGTACCCAGGGGGACAACCAGTGGGTCCTTCTCCTCTACAGCAGGTTTCTTGCAAAAGGATAATGTCTAGATCTTTGATTTCATCTAGGAACTCTGAGGTCCTGCTCTTCAGGCCAAACAGAAGAGCGTCGGCCTTGGATATTCCAGGTTGAGATGCACAAGGATTTCATGCTAAGATTGGTCTTTTACTGTGATAGGTGTGTGTGTGTTTGTTGTGTCTCTCTCTCTCTGTCTCTCTCTCTCCGTCTGTCTCTGTCTGTCTCTCTCTCTCTTTCACTCTCGCTGTATGCCCTCACTCTCTGTCTCTCTCTCTCTCTGTCCCTGTGCAGTCTCTGTCTCTCTCCCTCTCACTCTGTCCCTGGACGGGGTCTCTCTCTCTCTCCCTCTCTCTCTCACTGTACACATGCTCTCTCTCTCTCTCTCTCTCTCTCTGCCTCTGTCTCTGTCTCTGTCTCTCTCTCTGTCACAGTACACATGCTCTCTCCGCCTCTGTCTCTGTCTCTGTCTCTGTCTCTCTCTCTGTCTCTCTCTCTGTCTCTCTCTCTCTGTCTCTCTCTCTCTCTCTCTCTCTGTCTCTCTCTCTGTCTCTCTCTGTCTCTCTCTCTGTCTCTCTCTCTCTCTGCCTCTCTCCCTCTCACTCTCTCTCTCTCGGTCTGTCTCTCTCTCTGCCTCTCTCTCTCTGTCCCTGTGCGGTCTCTCTCTCTGTCTCTCTCTCCCTCTCCCTCTCCCTGTACGGTCTCTCTCTCTCGCGATGTCTGTTTGTCTGTCTTTCTCTCTCTCTCTGTCTCTGTCTCTGTACAGTGTCTCTGTCTCTCTCTCTCGCTGTACGCCCTCTCTCCCTCTCTAAGAACATAAGAAATAGGAGCAGGAGTAGGCCAATCGGCCCCTCGAGACTGCTCTGCCATTCAATAAGATCATGGCTGATCTGATCCTAACCGCCAATCTACTGTCACAGAACCATCTCCTGAATCTAACAGAATTAGACACACGAAATAGGAGCAGGATCAGGCTACATGGCCCCTGGGCCCGCTCCGCTACCCACAGGGCCATGTCCGATCCGAACCTAGACTCATGTCCAAATTCCTGCCCGCTCCCCGTAACCCTTAATTCCCTTTACTTCTAGGAAACTGTCTATTTCTGTTTTAAATTTATGTAATGATGTAGCTTCTACAGCTTTTTGGGGCAGCATATTCCATGGACCTACCGCCCTCTGAGTGAAGTAGTTCCTCCTCATCTCAGTTTTGAAAGAGCAGCCCCTTATTCTAAAACTATGCCCCCTAGTTCCAGTTTCACCCATCATCGGGAACATCCTCCCCGCATCCACCTGATCCAAACCCTTCACAATCTTATATGTTTCAATAAGATCGCCTCTCATTCTTCTGAACTCCAATGAGTAGAGTCCCAATCTACTCAACCTCTCCTCATATGTCCATCCCCTCATCCCCGGGATTAACCGAGTGAACCTTCTTTGTACTGACTCGAGAGCAAGTATGTCTTTTCTTAAGTATGGACACCAAAACTGTATGCAGTATTCCAGGTGCGGTCTCACCAATACCTTGTACAACTGCAGCAATACCTCCCTATTTTTATATTCTATCCCCCTAGCAATGAAAGCCAACATTCCATTGGCCTTCTTAATCACTTGCTGCACCTGCATACTAACCTTTTGAGTTTCGTGCACCAGGACCCCCAGATCCCTTTGTACTTCAGTACTTTCCAGTTTCTTGCCATTAAGATAATAACTTGCTCTACGATTTTTCCTGCCAAAGTGCATAACCTCACACTTTCCAGTATTGTATTCCATCTGCCAAATCTCTGCCCACTTACTTAGCCTGTCTATGTCCCCTTGCAGGTTTTTTATGTCCTCCTCACTCACTACTTTCCCTCCCATCTTAGTATCATCTGCAAACTTTGATATGTTACACTCGGTCCCCTCCTCCAAATCGTTAATATAGATTGAAAGAGTTGGGGACCCAGCACTGACCCCTGCGGAACACCACTAGTTACTGATTGCCAGTCTGAGAATGAACCATTTATCCCAACTCTCTGCGTTCTGTTAGATAGCCAATCCTCTATCCATGCCAGAATATTACCCCCAATCCCGTGATTTTTTATCTTAAGCAATAATCTTTTGTGTGGCACCTTGTCAAATGCCTTTTGGAAGTCTAAATACACTACGTCCACTGGTTCCCCTTTATCCACCCTATATGTTACTTCCTCAAAGAACTCCAGCAAATTTGTCAAACATGACTTCCCCTTCATAAAACCATGCTGACTTTGTCCTATTAAATTATGATTATCCAAACGTCCTGTTACTGTCTCCTTAATAATGGACTCCAAAATCTTACCTACCACAGATGTTAGGCTAACCGGTCTATAGTTTCCAGCCTTCTGTCTACTGCCCTTTTTAAATAAGGGTGTTACATTAGCAGTTTTCCAGTCTGCCGGGACCTTTGCTGAGTCCAGGGAGTTTTGGAAAATTATTAGTAATGCATCCACAATCCCTACCGCCACTTCCCTCAAGACCCTAGGATGTAAGCCTAGGAGCAACTACTTCACTCAGAGGGTGGTAGGTCCATGGAATATGCTGCCCCAAAAAGCTGTAGAAGCTACATCATTACATAAATTTAAAACAGAAATAGACAGTTTCCTAGAAGTAAAGGGAATTAAGGGTTACGGGGAGCAGGCAGGAATTTGGACATGAGTCTCGGTTCGGATCGGTCATCTCCCTGTGAGCAGCGGAGCGGGCCATGGGGCCGTGTAGCCTGATCCTGCTCCTATTTCGTGTGTCTAATCCTGTTAGATTCAGGAGATGGTTCTGTGATAGTGGATTGGCGGTTAGGATCAGATCAGCCATGATCTTATTGAATGGTGGAGCAGGCTCGAGGGGCCGATTGGCCTACTCCTGCTCCTATTTCTTATGTTCTTATGTAGGTCCAGGTGATTTATCCACCTTGAGTCCCATTATTTTACCGAGTACCACTTCCTTAGTGATTTTGATTGTGTTTAGCTCCTCCCCCCCTATAGCCCCCTGTTTGTCCAGTGTTGGGATATTCTTAGTGTCCTCTACTGTAAAGACTGATACAAAATATTCATTCAGTGTTTTTGCCATCTCCATATTTCCCACCATTAATTTCCCGGTCTCATCCTCTAAGGGACCAACATTTACTTTAGCCACCCTTTTCCTTTTTATATAACTATAAAAACTCTTACTATCTGTTTTTATATTTTTTGCTAATTTACTTTCATAATTTATCTTCCCTTTCTTAATCAATCTTTTTGTTATTTTTTGCTGTCTTTTAAAGTTTTCCCAATCCTCTATCCTCCCACTAGATTTGGCTACCTTATATGCCCTTGGTTTTATTCGAATACTATCCTTAATTTCTTTACTTAGCCACGGATGGCTGTCTTTTCTTTTACACCCTTTTCTTCTCAGTGGAATATATATTTTTTGGAAGTTGTAAAATAACTCCTTAAATGTACACCAATGATCATGTATCGTCTTACCCTTTAATCTATTTTCCCAATCCACTCTACTCAATTCCGCTCTCATACCTTCATAGTCTCCTTTATTCAAGCTTAGCACGCTTGTTTGAGATCCAACCTTCTCACCCTCTAATTGAATATAGAATTCAACCATGTTATGGTCACTTATTCCAAGGGGATCCTTTACTAGGACATTTTTAATTAATCCTGTCTTGTTACACAGGATCTAAGGTTGCTTGCCCCCTGGTCGGTTCAGTTACATACTGCTCCTGAAACCCATCCCTAATACACTCAATGAACTCATCCTCAAGGCAGCCCTGCCCAATTTGATTTGTCCAATTAATATGATAGTTAAAATCCCCCATAATTATAGATGTTCCCTTATTACAAGCCTCAACTATTTCCTGATTGATACTCCGTCCAACAAAGTTGCAACTGTTCAGAGGCCTATAGACTACGCCCACTAATGTTTTTTTCCCCTTATTATTCCTTATCTCCACCCAAACTGTTTCATTATCCTGATCTTTTGACCCAATATCATTTCTCTGTATTACAGTGATTCCTTCCTTTATTAACATAACCACTCCACCTCCCCTTCCTTCCTGCCTGTCCTTCCTGATCATTAAATAACCTGGTATGTTTAATTCCCAGGCATTGTCACCCTGCAGCCATGTTTCTGTAATGGCCACAAGATCATACCCTTATGTAGTTATTTGTGCCATTAACTCATTTATTTTGTTACGAATGCTACGTGCATTCAGATAGAGAACTTTCAAATATGTTTTGTGACACTTAGTTCCTGCTTTTGCCCTTTTTATTACTTTACCTTTTACTCCATACCTTCTGCCCCTTCCTGACATGCTCTGGTTTTTAATTTCCCCACTGCTCCCTAAGTCTATGACCTTCTCTGTTATCATTTTTATTATTTGCTCCCTAGGAACCTCCCCCCCACTAGTTAGTTTAAAGCCCTCTCTACAGCCGTAGTTATATGATCCGCCAGGCTCTAGTCCCAGCACTGGCCAAGTGAAGCCCGTCCCAATGGAACAGCTCCCTCCTGCCCCAGTACTGGTGCCAGTGTCCCAGGAAGCAAAACCCATTTCTCCCACACCAGTCTTTGAGCCACGCATTTAACTCTCTAATTTTATTTGTCCTAGCCAAATTTGCTCGTGGCTCAGGTAATAATCCAGAGATTATGACCCTTGAGGTTCTGTTTTTTAATTTGACCCCTAGCTGCTCATACTCCTTTAACAGAACCGGCTTCCTAGTCCTATCTACGTCGTTTGTACCAACATGGACCATGATAACTGGATCCACCCCCTCCCACTGCAAGTTTCTTTCCAGCCCAGAGGAGATGTCCTTAACCCTGGCACCGGGTAGGCAACACAGCCTTCGGGACTCTCGCTCTCGGCTGCAGAGAACTCTATCTATCCCCCTAATAATACTATCCCCTACCACTACAACATTTCTATTTACTCCCCCCTCTTGAATGGCCCCCCGTTCCACGGTGCTGTGGCCAGGTTGCTCATCCTCCCTGCAGTCCCTGCTCCTGTCCCCACAGGGAGTAAGAACCTCAAACCTGTTGGACAAGGGCAAGGGCTGCGGCTCCTCCAGCTCTACCTCCTGGATCCCCGTACCTGCCTCACTCGTAGTCACACCGTCCTGTCCCTGACCATGGGCTACATCTGAATTAATTAACTTCATTGGTGTGACCACCTCCTGATACACAGAGTCCAGGTACTTCTCCCCCTCCCTGATGTGTCGCGGTGTCTGAAGCTCAGACTCCAGCTCATCAACACGGAGCTGGACTTCCTGTAGCAGCAGACACTTGTCACAGACGTAATCACCATGAGCCTCAATGGGGTCCACCGGCTCCCACATCTCGCAACAGTAACACATCACCTGCTCCATTCTATGTAATTAATTAAATTTTTTATTGTTAGTTATGCACACCCTCTGCCCGATTTTAGATGCTAGTATCCCCTTTAATTAATTGGAATTAAATTAAATCAATCCCTCTAATTACACCAGTTAAATGGTTTACCAACAGTCACTCTGCACCAGAAAGGCCTTATTAACTACAACCCACAGAGTTAAAGTTTGAAAAGAGCACCAAACACCCCACTTACCCTAACTCACACTTACCCAAACTCACAGCACTCTCTGATGACTCGCACTCTATCCCTGTATGGTGTCTGTTTCTCTCTCTCTCTGTTTCTCTCTCTCTCTCTCTGTCTCTCTCTGTCTGTCTCTCTCTCTCTGACCCTGTATGGCCTCTCTCTCACTCGATCTATCCCCGTACTGTCTATCTCTCTCTCTCTCTCTCTGTCTCTCTCCCTTTCACTTTACAGTCTCTCTCTCTCTCTCTCTTTCTCTCGCTGTGTGCCCTCTCTCTCTCTATCCCTGTATAGTCTCTGTCTCTCTCTGTCTCTCTCTGTCTCTCTCTGTCTCTCTCTGTCTCTGTCTCTCTCTCTCTCTCTCTCTCTGTCTCTCTCTCTCTCTGCCTCTCTCTGAATCCCAGTACGGACTCTCCCTCTCTGTCTCTCTCTTTCTTTGTACGGTCTCTCTCGCTCTGTCTCTCTGTCTCTGTCTGTCTCTCTCTCTCTCTCTCTCAATCCCAGTACGGACTCTGTCTCTCTGTCTCTCTGTCTCTCGGTCTCTCTGCCTCTGTCTCTCTCTCTCTCTCAATCCCAGTACGGACTCTCTCTGTCTCTCTCTGTCTCTCTCTCTCTGTCCCTGTTCGGTCTCTGTCTCTCTCTCTCTATCCCTGTACGGTCTGTCTCTCTCTGTCTCTCTCTGGCTCACTCTCTCTCTGTCTCTCTCACTCAGTCTCTCTATCCCAGTACAGCCTTTCTTTCTCTCTCTCTCTCTGTCTCTGTCTCTCTGTCTCTCTCTCTGTCTCTGTCTCTCTCTCTGTCAGTTCAGTTCAGTTCAGTTCAAATGCTTTATTGGCATGAAAGTTTACAGAGAACCATATTGCCAAAGCTTACATAGCAAAAAGGTACAGTTTTCCAACATTCTGTAGGTGTCAATCGATTTGACATTTGTTGGGTATATACAATATTACTTTTAAACAATATTAATTTTAAACAGTCTTTCTACTTCATTTGGTACGTTCAATATTAATTTTAAACAGTCTTACTTTTAAACAGTCCTCAGGTTGTGACATGTTGTTACATATTTAGCCCCAAGGTATGGTCTGTCTCCTTCTCCTAGGACTAATCTCAATTTTGACAGATCATCCAATTCCTTGAAATCTGGGGTTGTTTGGCTTAGCTTGTTGAATAATATGTTTCTTGATGTGTTGAATTTTTCGCATTTTAGGAGGAAATGCATTTCTGTTTCAACCTCGCCAGCCAGACATTGATCGCATATTCTATTCTCTCTAGGCTGCCAGGATTTCTTGTATCTGCCTTTTTCAATTTCCAGTTGGTGGTCGCTTAGTCTGTACCTGGTGAGGGTCTGTCTCTGTTTTGTGTCTCTGATGGTCGTGAGGTAGTCTGCCAGTTTATATTCTCTTTTTAGGGCCCGGTAACATTCTAATCTGCTTTGGCTTTCGGTTATTTTGTTCCAATGTTCCAGGTAGGTTTCTTTGCATTTTTTAATGATTTGGTTCACTCGGATTGGTGTTTGGACGGCTGTGTTGGTCTGGGGCTGGTCAGGGTCCGGCTGAGTACTTAGTTTCAGTAGCAGCTGACTCAGGGGACTCTTTTCTGGGTTTAGCTCTTGGGTCTGAAAGGCTTTGAAATGAAGGGTGTCTGGGGAGCTAGATTTGAGGTGATTTAGGAAGTTTAGTGCTCGTTTTTGGATGTTTATTATCAGTGGGTATCTGCCTAGTTCGGCTCTGCATGCATTTGTTGGCGTTTTTCTTTGGGTGCGAAGGATGCTTCGGCAGAATTCTGCATGTAGGGCTTCTATTGTGTGTTTTTCCCATTTAGTGTAGCTTTGGTGATTTAGCGGGCCCCATACTTCACTACCGTACAGTGCAATGGGCAGGATTATGCTGTCAAAAATTTTGAGCCAGATTTTGATTGGGATTTGGATGTTGTAGAATTTTCTTTTTATTGCATATAGGGCTCTTCGGGCTTTTTCTTTTAGTGCATTCACTGCTATGCTGAAGCTCCCTGATGCTGTAATAGTTAGACCAAGGTAGGTGTAGCTCATAGTGTGTCCTATAGTGGTATCACTGAGGGTAAACTGGTATTTGTTTTCCTGACATCTGGGTCTTTTCTGAAAAATCATGATGTTGGTTTTCTTTAGATTTACTGTTAGAGCCCAATTTTGGCAGTATTTGTCGAGTAGGTCTAGTTGTTGCTGTAATCCCTGTTCTGTGGGAGACAGCAGAACCAGGTCGTCCGCATAGAACAGGGACTTCACTTCTCCATCCAGGAGACGGAGACCTGGTGACTCGCTTTGCTCCAGCATGTCTGCTAATTCATTTATGTATATGTTGAACAGGGTCGGGCTCAAATTGCAGCCCTGCCGGACGCCTCTTCTCTGGGTGAAGAAATCGGTGCGTTTGTCTCCAATTTTGACCCCGCATTTGTTTTTCAGATACATTGATTTAATAAGGTCATAGACTTTGCCCCCTATTCCACACTGAAGAAGTTTATAATAGAGCCCTTCGTGCCATATAGAGTCAAAGGCTTTCTTGAAGTCGATGAAACAGGCGAATATTTTCCCATTTTTTGTTTGGTGTATATGTTTTTCAATGAGGGTGTGAAGGGTATAGATATGGTCGGCGGTGCGGTGTTTTGGAAGAAAGCCTATTTGGTTTTTTCTGAGGATATTATGTTTGTTAAGAAAATCAAGTAATCTACTATTTAGAATACTGCAGAATAACTTCCCTAGACAACTGTTGACACAGATGCCGCGGTAGTTATTTGGGTCTGATTTGTTTCCACTTTTATATATGGGGGAGATTAGTCCTTGGCACCAGATATCGGGAAAACAGCCTGAGCGTAATATGATGTTGAATAGTTTGAGTATCGCACCCTGCATCTCCATATTGCTGAACTTGAGCATTTCATTTTTGATGTTGTCTGGGCCACAGGCTTTCTTTAGGTGGAGAGATTTTGTTTTTGTGGCCAGTTCTTTCCATGTGATTGGGGAGTCTAGAGGGTTTTGGTTGTCTTTAATTGTTGCTTCTAATGTGTGGAGTTTTTCTGTGACCTGATGTTGACTTGGGTTTGTTTTGTTTTTTGGGATGTCTTTGTAGAGGTTTTCAAAATGTGTTCTCCAGATGTCGCCATCTTGGATTGGTAATGCTTGCAATTGTGTTGTACTCAGGTTATTCCACATTTCCCAGAATTGTTTTGGATTGGTGGAGTTTTCAATTTCTTCGAGTATTTTGTGGGTATAGTTTTGTGTTTTGTTCCTAATGGTGTGTTTATATCTTTTGAGGGTTTCATTGTATCTAGTACGTAGGTCCGGATTGTTTGGTTGCCGATGCTTTTGGTTTGATATTTTTCTCAGGTCTTTTCTGGCATTTTTGCATTCGTGGTCAAACCATTTCATATTTTTATTTTGTCTTTTGTGATGCTTCCTCTTCTGTTTCACGAGGTCGGCTTTTACAGCTGCCTCATGGAAGATCATATTTATATCCTCTATGGCCGTGTTTACACCATCTCTGGTGATCTCGTATAGATTTTCTTTAAATTTTGAAATTTTACTTGTGAGATCAGGTGAATTTAGTGCTGTGATGAATTTATCTCCACTGTCTGGGGCCCATCTGTATGTCTGGTTTATTTTATGTAGCTTACTGTGTTCCTTTTTTGTGTCTGTAGTTTGGGCAGAAAGTTTAAGGTACACATTTATTTGGTTATGGTCTGAGAGGGGGGATTGCTGCCTGACAGTGAATGCGTTGATATCGCAGGGGTCCAGGTCAGTGATTGTATAGTCCACCACACTAGACCCAAGAGTTGAGGAGTATGTGAGTCTCCCTAGGGAGTCCCCTCTGAACCTACCATTAACTATGTACAGGCCTAAGGCTCGGCAGAGTTGCACTACCTCCCTACCGCTTTTATTTATTTCACGATCAAGGTTGTTCCGATTTGCGATGGCTGGTGTGACATCTAAAGGGGTCTGGCCAAACACATGGTTGTTTCCCTGTGGGTCTATGAAGTCAGGTTCACAACCGGTCCTTGCATTTAGGTCCCCACATATTATCACCTTTCCTTGGGCCTGGAAATGGCTGATTTCCATGTGGAGAGTATCAAATAACTCCTCTTCGAAATATGGCGAATCTATTGGAGGTATGTAGATCGCACATAAGTAAACATCTTTTTTTGCTATTCCTATATTTTTATCTAGTTTTAGCCATACGTGTGATTTCCCCTGTTTTACCGGTGAGATGTGTTTGTCCAGTTCTCCCTTATACCACACCAATATTCCCCCGGAGGTTCTGCCCTTGCGTGTTTTAGTGTTCTTTACTGAGGGCACAATGATTTCATGGTACATTGGAGGACAGTGGGTCGGCATGTCCTTTTGGCACCATGTTTCTGTTAACACAATTATATCAATGTCTTTTATAGCTTTTAGGAATTCAGGGTCTGTACTCTTCATCCCAAAAGTTGAGGAGCGGAGGCCCTGGATATTCCAGCAGCTTATGTGGAAAGAACGCATTTATATAGTTCAATAAAACGAAATAAAATGGACCTATTTTGTGGGATGAGTGTGGAAACACTATTTTCTATAATGCTAAGTGATGATTTAGTATAAATTTCATGAGGCATGCACATATATCTATCTAATAATAGTAATAATACTGATAAGATAACAATAATGATAATGATAAATAACAATATTAATAAATATCTCTCTGTCTCTCTCTCTGTCTCTCTCTGTCTCTGTCTCTGTCTCTGTCTCTGTCTCTGTCTCTGTCTCTCTCTCTGTCTCTCTCTCTGTCTCTGTCTCTGTCTCTCTCTCTGTCTCTGTCTCTCTCTCTCTCTCTCTCTCTGTCTCTCTCTCTCTCTCTGTCTCTCTCAATTCAATTCAATTCAAATACTTTATTGGCATGAAAGTTTACAGGGAACCATATTGCCAAAGCTTACATAACAAAAAGTACAGTTTTCCAACATTCTGTAGGTGTCAAACAATTTTGACCTTCGTTGGGTACAGACAATATTAATTTAAGCAGTCGTTGACCTTCGTTGGGTACATTCAGTATTAATTTTTAAACAGTCGTTGGGTACATTCGGTATTGATTTAAACATTCTTAATGTTTATATATGCTATGGGTGTGCTCGTTAGTCACTCACTGTTCCTCAGGTTGTGACATGTTGTTACATATTGGGCACAAGGTATGGTCTGTCTCCTTCTCCCAGGGCTAATCTTAATTTTGACAGGTCATCCAATTCTTTGAAATCTGGGGTTGTTTGGCTGAGCTTGTCAAAATATATGTTTCTTGTTTTGTTGAATTTTTCGCATTTTAGGAGGAAGTGCATCTCTGTCTCAACCTCACCGGCCAGACATTGATCACATATTCTATCCTCTCTAGGCTGCCAGGATTTCTTGTATCTTCCTTTTTCAATTGCCAGTTGGTGGTCGCTTAGTCTGTACCTGGTGAGGGTCTGTCTCTGTTTTGTGTCTCTGATGGTCGAGAGATAGTCTGCCAGTTTATATTCTCTTTTTAGGGCCCGGTAACATTCTAATCTGCTTTGGCTTTTGGTTATTTTGTTCCAATGTTCCAGGTAGGTTTCTTTGCATTGTTTAATGATTTGGTTCACTCGGATTGGTGTTTGGAGGGCAGTGTTGGTCTGGGGCTGGTCAGGGTCCGGCTGAGTAGGAGTACTTAATTTCAGTAGCAGCTGACTCAGGGGACTCATTTCTGGGTTCAGCTCTTGGGTCTGGAGGGCTTTAAAATGAAGGGTGTCTGGGGAACTAGACTTGAGGTGATTTAGAAAGTTTAGTGCTCGTTTTTGGATGTTTATTATCAGTGGGTATCTGCCTAGTTCGGCTCTACATGCATTTGTTGGTGTTTTCCTTTGGGTGCGAAGAATGCTTCAGCAAAATTCTGCATGTAGGGCTTCTATTGTGTGTTTTTCCCATTTAGTGTAGCTATGGTGATTGAGTGGGCCCCATACTTCACTACCGTACAGCGCAATCGGCAGGATTATGCTGTCAAATATTATGCTGTCTCTCTCTGTCTCTCTCATTTTCTCTCCCTCTCTCTGTCCCTCTCTCTGTCCCTCTCTCTGTCTCTCTCTCTGTCTCTCTCTCTGTCTCTGTCTCTCTGTCTCTGTCTTTCTGTCTCGCTCTCTCTGTCTCTCTCTCTCTCTCTGTCTCTCTCTCTCTCTGTCCCTCTCTCTGTCCCCCTCTCTGTCTCTCTCACTATCACTCTGTCTCTCTCACTCTCTCTCTCTCTGTGTGTCTCTCTCTCTGTGTCTCTCTCTGTGTCTCTGTCTCTGTCTGTCTCTCTTTGTCACTCGCTGTACGCCCTCACGCTCTGTCTCTCTCTATCCCAGTATGTTCTCTCTGTGTCTTTCTCTCTCCCTCGCTCCCTCTCGCGCTCTCCCCCTCTCTCTCTCTCTCTGTCTGTCTCTCTCTCTCTGACTGTCTCTCTCTCTCTGTCTGTCTCTCTGTCTGTCTGTCTGGCTCTCTGTCTGTCTCCCTCCCCCTCTCCCTCTCCCCCTCTCTCTCTGTCTCTCACTCTGTGTGTGTCTCTCTCTCTCGCTATCTTTCTCTGTACGATCTCGCTCTCTCTCTCGCTATCTGTCTCTGTACGATCTCTCTCTCTGTCTCTGTCTCTCTCTCTCCCTCACTGTCCATGTTCGGTCTCTCTCTCTGTCTCTCTCTGTCCCTGTACGGTTTCTCACTCTATTTCTCTCTCTCTCTGCCTCTCTCCCCCTCACTCACTCACTCTCTCTCTCTCTCTCTGTCTGTCTCTATCTCTGCCCCCCTCTCTCTCTGTCCATGTGTGGCCTCTGTCTCGCTGTCTCTGTCTCTCTCCCTCTCACTCTCTCTCTGTCCCTGGACGGTCTCTCTCTCTCTCTCTCTCTCTCTCTCTCTCTCTCTTTTTGTCTGTCTTTCTCTCTCTCTCTCACTGTCTCTGTCTCTGTACAGTCTCTCTGTGTCTCTCTCTCTCTCTCTGTCTCACTGTACACACGCTCTCTCTCTCTTTCTCTCTGTCTCTCTCTCTGTGTCAGTACACACGCTCGCTCTCTCTTTCCCTGTCTCTCTGTCTCTCTCTGTCTCTCTCTGTCTCTCTCCGTCTCTCTCTCTGACTCTCTGACTCTGTTGTGTCTCCTTGTGTTCTTATTACTATATATATTACAGACACTTTTATTTCATTTTAGTTAGTGCTTTTACTTTGCTGTATTCTTGCTTTTGTTTCTGTGCTGCCGCATGGTGCGGAGTGATACAAGATGTCCGACGCTGCACTGTGCACTGCCTGTGCACAGTGTGCCACATAGCAATATAACTACACCATACCAAAGTTCCATTTAACGATGTGATACTGTAACAATGTAACATCCCTCTTTCTCAAAAAACTAAAACATGAAATTTAACAATTTAAATTAACATTATATCTAAACTATTATCAAGTACAAAAAATCGTGAGTTTTTTTTAATTCATGATATCGCTCAGGTGGTTGGATGTTGTCCCTCCATCTTGTGGATTTGGTGGTGACCATTCCTCTCTGCGGTGTTTTGGTGTGTTCCGCTCTCGTTGTTGTTGTTGCTGTCACCTTTGGGGTTGGAGTGTGCATGCTCGTGGTTGTTTGATTTGTAGCGCTTGTTTCTGGTGTTGTACTGCTTGTGGTAGCTGGTGTTGTCAATGTTGCTGATGTTGTCTGCTGCTTATCCAGTTCAGGTGAAGGTCTGATGTGGAGTCTGTTCCGTCTGTATTGGTTACCAGGTTCAGTCTCTACGAAGTAGGATCTTGGAGTATCAGCTTTTCCAATGACCTTGGCTGGATTCCAGGTTTTTAACACCGGGTCTCGCACATGCACTGATTGTCCATTCAGCAATTCTGGTAGCGTCTTTGCATGTTTATCGTAATGTTTGCTTCCTACGATTTGTGCTTCTGCCAGCTTTTGTCTGAAGTCCTCCTGGTCCTGGGGAGGGTGTATTTTTGCTGGTAGTGTAGTCTTAAACTTCCTCCCATTCAGCAATTCCGCAGGTGATTTCATGTCCGCTTTCAGTGGTGTTGATCTGAGTGATAGGAGGGTAAGGTCTTGGTCT
Source organism: Somniosus microcephalus (assembly GCF_052327205.1). Classification (NCBI taxonomy): domain Eukaryota; kingdom Metazoa; phylum Chordata; class Chondrichthyes; order Squaliformes; family Somniosidae; genus Somniosus; species Somniosus microcephalus. Next base: position 19,157,548 of record NW_028225182.1, on the reverse strand, counting down.
TCCCCCATCTCACTGCTTTTGATGAGAGTTCTCTTGACAGTCTGGATCTGTCTTTCGATGAACCCGTGTCCCCTTGGGAAATGTGGGGATGAGGTTACTATTTTGAACCCATACTTTTCTGCCAGAGCTCTGAATTCACTCGATGTGAACTGGGTTCCATTGTCACAGATGACCTTTTCCGGGATTCCTTGTTCAGTGAACAAGCTCTTTGCAATCCTGGTGGTAGTTGTGGCTCTCAAGTCTTTCATCCTTCGCACAAAAGGAAACTTGGAATAGTAATCTGCCACTATGAGATACCATTCTTGATTGCACATGAAGAGATCTGCCCCAACAGTGTGCCATGGTCTTGACGGTATTTCACTAGGTATCATCTCCTCTTTCTGTTGTGCATTTCTGTATTTCTGGCATATACCACATGCAGAGACCATCTGTTCGATATTTTTGTACATGCCTATCCAGTATACAGCTGATCTGGCTCTCAGCTTGCATTTCTCCATTCCCATGTGGCCTTCATGTATGAGATGGAGAAGTTGTGTCTGCATCGTCTTTGGCACGATGATCCTCGATCCAGCAAGGAGAATACCGTCTTCTACTGCAATATCGTCTTTAATCGTCCAGTATTGACGAATTGTCGCCTGTACCTGCTGGATTCTCTCCGGCCACCCCTGTATTACTTGTGTGAGTAGTTGCAATTCCTCATCTTTGCTAGTCTCATCTCTGATTTGACTGAGCTTTGTAGGGGTAACATTCACTAGGTGGTGGATTTTTACTGTTAGGCCCTCCACCTCGTGTTTCTCATATGGTGACAATCGAGACAACGCATCTGCTAGCACCATTTCCTTTCCTGGCTTATATTTAGGCGTGAAGTCATAGCTTTGGATCCTTAGAAGTAGTCTTTGCAGTCTTGCAGGCGCATTGCACAGATTCTTCTTATAGATCTGTTCTAGTGGACGATGGTCATTCTCTATTGTAAATCGCCTGCCATATAGGTATGTATGGAATTTCTCGCATCCGTACACTACTGCTAATAGTTCTCTTTCTATGTTGGCGTATCTTGTCTCGGCTGACGTCAAGGCCTTTGATGCGAAAGCTATCGGCTTTCCTTCCTGCACCAGAGCTGCCCCTAGTCCTCTGGTAGAAGTGTCTACTTGCAGAGTGACTGGTTTTCTTCTGTCATAATATGACAGACTTGTTTCTTTGCACAACAGTTCTTTAAGTTGTTTGAAATTCCTTTCGTGTGATTCAGACCACTGGTATTCGGCATCTTCTTTCAATAGCTCTCTGAGATTTGTTGTATGTTCCGACATGTGTGGGATGAAAGAACTCATGTATTGGACCAAGCTGAGGTAACTCCTCAGCTCTTTCTTGTCTTTGGGTGGTTTCATTTCAGCAATCGCCGCAATCTTCTCTGGATTTGGCTTGACTCCCTCTGGTGTATAAATCATACTGAAGAATTGGCATTCCTTGACTTTAACTATGCATTTATCTGCATTTAACTTGATGCCAGCCTTCCTGGTACTCTCCATGGCCTCATGTAGGTGCATGTCATGGTCTCTTTCATCTGCTCCATAGATCTGAATATCATCAGCTATTCCTATAGCTCCTTCACAGCCTCTGTATGTCTCGTCTATTTTCTGTTGAAAGATATCTTGACTGACCTTTAGCCCGAATGGTAGCCGCAGGAATTTGTAACGCCCAAATGGAGTGTTGAATGTTGTCAGTGTTGCTGATTCCTCATCCAACTTCACGTTCCAATATCCATTTCTGGCATCTAGTTTTGAGAAAACCTTGGCTCCTGCCAGTGATGGCGTAATCTCCTCTAGCATTGGGGTGGGATAGTGGTCCCTCTTTATCGCCTGGTTTAGATCTTTGGGGTCCAAACATATTCTGAGACGCCCGTTTGGCTTTCCTCGTACCACAATTGAGTTTAACCAGTCTGTGGGTTCAGTGACCATTACGATCACTCCCTTTTCTTCCATCTCCTTTAGCTCTCT
>NW_028225182.1:19145554-19150554 GCF_052327205.1 Somniosus microcephalus | reverse complement strand
TGGGGGCTGCACTCTGAGCTCTTTCCCTGGGCCTCTCCATTGTTCTTTCCAGCAGATTTGATGTACAGGTCTCTCCAGGCCGAGATTCAAGGCTGCAATGAGCAGGATGTGGATGGAGACCAAGATCAACCCTCCCCTTTAAGAACTGGCTGGCGCCAGTGTGTCTGTGTTCCATTGCTGACTGACATCACATGAGCTTCGCCAGCGCTCTGAGGTAGTGCCTCGCTCCTCGGCCTTTGTGCCTTAAGACAGATGTGAAGCACCTGATTTAGCGCTCCAATCACCTCCAGGGGTGATAAAAGCCAAGTTTGCTGTCGGAGGTGATAATTAGCGCCAGGCGCTAAACTTTGCGCATGGCCGATAATAGCGCCCCAAACGGGGCGATACTGAATTTTTCCCCCTGAGATTCTGTCTTCACGGAGGAAGACACAAAAAACCTCCCAGAAATACGAGAAAACCAAGGCTGTGACGAGAATGAGGAACTTAAAGAAATTATTATTAGTAAAAAAAAATGGTACTAGCAAAATTAATGGAACTAAAAGTCGATAAATCCCAAGGACCGGATGACCTACATCCTAGGGTTTTGAAAGAGGTGACCATTGGGATAGTGAACGCATTGGTTGTGTTCTTCCAAAATTCTATAGATTCTGGAACGGTTCCTGCAGATTGGAGGATAGCAAATGTAACCCCGCTATTTAAGAAAAGACCTGTTAGCCTCTCATCAGTAGTTGGGAAAATGCTGGACTCTATTATAAAGGATGCAATAACTGGGCACTTAGAAAGTAATAGTAAGATTGGGCAGAGTCAACATGGATTAATGAAAGGGAAATCCTGTTTGACAAACCTATTGGAGTTCTTTGAGGACGTAACTAGTGGAGTAGACAAAGGGGAACCGGTAGATGTGGTGTATCTGGATTTTCAGAAGTCCTTCGATAAGGTCCCACATAAGAGGTTGGTGAACAAAATTAGGGCCCATGGAATTGGGGGTAATATACTAGCATGGATTGAGAATTGGTTAACAGACAGAAAACAAAGAGTAGGGATAAACGGGTCTTTTTCAGGATGGCAAGCTGTGACTAGTGGGGTACCACAAGGATCGATACTTGGGCCCCAGCTATTCACAATCTATATCAATGATTTGGATGAGGGGACTAAATGTAACATTTCCAAATTTGCTGATGATACAAAGCTAGGTGGCAGTGTCAGTTGTGAAGAGGATGTGAAGAGGCTTCAAGCAGATCTCGACAGGCTCAGTGAGTGGGCGAGAACATGGCAGATGGAATATAATGTGGATAAATGTCAAGTTATCCACTTTGGTAGAAAAAACAGAAAGGCAGAGTATTTCCTAAATGGTGAAAGATTGGGGAATGCAGATGCTCAAAGGGACCTGGGTGTCCTTGTACATGAGTCACTGAAAGTGAATGTGCAGGTGCAGCAAGCCATTAGGAAGGTAAATGGTATGCTGGCCTTCATTACAAGAGGATTTGAGTACAGGAGTAAAGAAGTCTTACTCCAATTATATAGGGCCTTGGTGAGACCACACCTGGAGTACTGTGTACAATTTTGGTTTCCTTACCTAAGGAAGGATATACTTGCCATAGAGGGAGTGCAACAAAGGTTCATGAGATTGATTCCTGGGATGGCAGGACTGTCGTATGAGAAGAGATTGAGTAAACTAGGCCTGTATTCTCTTGAATTCAGAAGAATGAGAGGGGATCTCATTGAAGCATACAAAATTATTACAGGGCTTGATAGGATGTATGCTGGGAGAATGTTTCCCTTGGCTGGGGAGTCTAGAACCAGGGGACACAGCCTCAGGATAAAGGGTCGGCCATTCAGGACTGAGATGAGGAGAAATTTCTTCACACAGAGGGTGGTGAATCATTGGAATTCTCTACCCCAGAGGGCTGTGGAGGCTCAGTCATTGGGTATATTCAAAACAGAAGTCGATAGATTTCTAACCAGTAAGGGCATCAAGGGATATGGCGATAGGGCCGGTGAATGGAGCTGAGGCAGAAGATCAGCCATGATCTCATTGAATGGCAGAGCAGGCTCAAAGGGCCGAATGGCCTACTCCTGCTCCTATTTCTTATGTGCTTATGTTTTCTCTCTTTCTCTCTGTCTCCCTGTCACTCTCTCTCGCTCTGTCTCTCTCTCTGTATCTCTCTTTCTCTCTCTCTGTCCCTGTACGGCCCCCCCCTCTCTCCCTGTCACTCTCTCTCACCGTCTCTCTGTGTCTGTCTCTCTCTTTCTCTGTCTCTCGACGGTCTCTCTTTCTCTCTCTGTCCCAGTATGGTCTCTCTCACTCTGTCTCTCTCTCTTTCTCTCTCTCTCTGTCCCTCTCTCTCTGTCTCTGTCTCACTTTCTCTTTCTCTGTACATTCAATTCAATTCAATTCAAATGCTTTATTGGCATGAAAGTTTACAGGGAACCATATTGCCAAAGCTTAAATAACAAAAAGTACAGTTTTCCAACATTCTGTAGGTGTCAAACAATTTTGACCTTCGTTGGGTACAGACAATATTAATTTAAACAATATTCTCTCTCTCTCCATCTCATTCTCTCTCTCTCTCTTACTCTCTCTGGCTCCCTCTGACTTTCTCTCTCTCTCTCTGTCCCTCTCTCTCTCTCAGTCTCGCTGTCACTTCCTCTTTCTCTGTACGGTCTCTCTCTGTCTCTCTGTCTGTCTCTCTCTCGCTCTCTCTGTCTCTCTCACTGTCTGTCTCTGTCTCTTGCCCTCTGTCTCTCACTGTCTGTCTCTGTCTCTCTCTCTCTAACCCAGTACGTTTTGTTTGTCTCACTCTCTCTGTCACTGTCTCTCTCTCTCTCTGTCACTGTCTCTCTGTCCCTCTCCCTTGCTCTGTCCCTCTCGCTCTCTCCCTCTGTCTCTTACTCTCTCTGCCTCTCTCTCTCTTTCTCTCTCTGTACGGTCCCTCTCTCTCCGTCTCATTCTCTCTTACTCATGTCTGTGTGTGGTCTCTGTCTCTCTGTCTCGCGCTCTGTCTCTCTGTCTCGCGCTCTCTCTCTCTCTCACTGTCTCTCTCTCTCTGTCTCTCTCCCTCGCTCTGTCTCTCTCTCTCTCTCTCTCTCTCTCTCTCACTGTCTCTCTGACTCTTGCGCTCTCTCTCTCTGTCACTGTCTCTCTCTCTCTCTCTGTCCCTCTCCCTTGCTCTGTCCCTCTCGCTCTCTCCCTCTGTCTCTTACTCTCTCTGCCTCTCTCTCACTTTCTCTCTCTGTACGGTCCCTCTCTCTCGGTCTCATTCTCTCTCTTACTCATGTCTGTGTGTGGTCTCTGTCAATTCAATTCAATTCAAATCGCTTTATTGGCATGACAAGGTACATCTTATGTTGCCAAAGCATCGAAAAACATTTATGGTTGAACACATAAACGCAGATCTATTCATACAGTGTATAAACAGATATATCCCTGAGTGTATAAGTATACATTCATGTAATTTGTATATACTCTTTTTTTAGATTTAATGGTTGTCCCTCTGTTTATGGCAAGCTGTAACATAGTGTGCCGCTAAGGCTACACAATTTCTCTGTTCCCCTAGTAGGTATGGGAGTTTTTGGTCGTCATTCAAATTTCTGAATTCAGGGCATATTTTTGTGAATTTTGGGTAGAAATTCTCCCTGATGCCCTGATATTTTCCACAAGCTGTGAGGAAGTGCATCTCTGTCTCCACCACTCCCTGACTGCAGTGAGAGCATATCCTGTCCTCTCTTGGCAGCCGGGTCTGCCTGTGTCTGCCTTTTTTGATGGCCAGGCTATGTTCACTAAGCCTGTACATTGTCAAGGTTTTTCTCAGTTTGCTATCCTTTACCATGGTCAGGTATTCAGCCATGTTGTATTGTTTGTTTAGGGCCAAGTAGCAATTGAGTTTGTTTTGGGTTTTTGTTGTTTCTGCCCAATATGACAGATATTTTTCCTTTTGCTTAGTGACAATTGTGTTGGGTTGAATTCTCTGTGCTACGATGTCACTGTCCTGGGGCTGGTTATTGTTAGTAGTGTTAGTAGTTACTTCACTGAGTCCCAGGACTAGTTGACTGAGGGTCTTCTTCTTAATGGTCCTCTCTTGGCATTTCAGGGCTTTGTAATGATAGCAGTGGGGGTTGCTCATTTTTAGGTGTTTCCAAAATTTGGTGGCTCTTTTTTGGATAGTGATTATTAATGGATATTGGCCTAGTTCTGCCCTGCATGCATTGTTTACGGTTTTCCTTTGGGTCTGGAGGATACTTTTACAGAATTCTGTATGTAGGATCTCAATGGGGTGTTTGTCCCATTTTGCGAATTCTTGTTGTGTTAGCGGTCCCCACACCTCACTGCCATAGAGTGCAATTGGTTCAATTACTGATTTTAAAATTTTGAGCCAAATGCTAATTGGGATTTCTATTTGGATTGATTTTTTAATGGCATAGAAAGCCCTTCTTGCGTTCTCTTTCAGTTCCTTCACAGCCAGATGAAAATTTCCCGTAGAACTGATTTTTATGCCCAAGTATGTGTAGTTAGTGGTTTGTTCAATTTTGGTTGTTCCTAGTGTGAAATTTATTTTGGGTCCCTGATGTCTGGATCTTTGCTGGAACACAAGGACTTTGTTTTTTTGGGGATTTATTGTCAGGGCCCAGGTCTGGCAGAACGACTCCAGCAGATCCAGGTTCTGTTGTAGACCCTCCTTAGTTGGTGACAGCAGAACCAGGTCATCTGCATAGAGGAGGAATTTAACCTTGGATTCATATAGGGTGAGGCCAGGTGCTGTAGATTGTTCAAGTAGTTTTGCCAGTTCATTTATGTAAATATTAAAGAGTGTCGGTGAGATGGGTGAGCACTGCATCGCCCTCCGCCCCTGTGGGAAGTATTTTGTTTGTTTGTCTCCAATTTTAACTGCACATTTGTTGTTTGTATACATTGATTTAATTACATCATATGTTTTTCCCCCTACCCCGCTTTCGATAAGTTTCAGGAATAGACCGTCGTGCCAGATGGAATCGAAAGCCTT
>NW_028225182.1:19110554-19135554 GCF_052327205.1 Somniosus microcephalus | reverse complement strand
TCACTAAGTCTGTACATTGTCAAGGTTTTTCTCAGTTTGCTATCTTTCACCATGGTCAGGTAATCAGCCATGGTGTACTGTCTGTTTAGGGCCAAATAGCAATTGAGTTTGTTTTGGGTTTTTGTTGTTTCTGTCCAAAAGGTCAAATATTTTTCTTTTTGTTTAGTAATAATTGTGTTGGGTCGAATTCTCTGTGCTAGGAAGTCACTGTCCTGGAGCTGATTATTATTAGTAGTGTTAGTAGTTACTTCACTGAGTCCCAGGACCAGTTGACTGAGGGGACTCTTCTCTATGATCAGCTCTTGGCATTTCAGGGCTTTGTAATGATAGCAGTGGGGGTTGCTCATTTTTAGGTGTTTCCAACATTTGATGGCTCTTTTTTGGATATTAATTAGTAGTGGATATTGGCCTAATTCTGCCCTGCATGCATTGTTTGTGGTTTTCCTCTGAGTCCGGAGGATACTTTTACAGAATTCTGCATGCAGGATCTCAATTGGATGTTTGTCCCATTTTGCAAATTCTTGTTGTGTTAGTGGACCCCACGCCTCACTGCTGTAAAGTGCAATTGGTTCAATTACTGATTTAAAATTTTTGAGCCAAATGCCAATTGGAATTTCTATTTGGATTGATTTTTTAATGGCATAGAAAGCCCTTTTTGTTTTCTCTTTCAGTTCATTCACAGCCAACTGCAAATTTCCCGTAGACTGATTTTTAAGCCTAAATATGTGTAATTTGTAGTTTTTTTTTCAATTTTAGTTGCTCCTAATGTGAAGTTTATTCTGGGTCCCCGATGTCTGGATCTTTGCTGGAACACAAGAACTTTGGTTTTTTGGGGGTTTATTTTCAGGGCCCAGGTCTGACAGAACGACTCTAGCAGATCCAGGTTCTGCTTTAGACTCTCCTCTGTTGGTGAGAGCAGAATCAGGTCATCTGCATAGAGGAGGAACCTTGGAGTCATATAGGGTGAGGCCAGGTGCTGTAGATTGTTCAAGTAGTTTTGCCAATTCATTTATGTAAATATTAAAGAGTGTCGGTGAGATAGACGAGCCCTGCGCCATGCCATGCCCCTGTGAGAAATATTTTGTTTGTTTGTCTCCAATTTTAACTGCACATTTATTGTTTGTATACATTGATTTAATTACATCATATGTTTTTCCCCCTACACCACTTTCAATAAGTTTTAAGAGTAGACCGTCGTGCCAAATAGAATCGAAAGCCTTCTGGAAATCTATAAAGCAGGCAAAAATTTTGCTTTTGTTTTGATGAACATGTTTGTCAATTAGGGTGTGTAGGGTGAAAATATGATCCAATGTTCTATAATTTGGTAAGAATCCAATTTGGCTTTTACTCAAGACATTGTGCTCCTTAAGGAAGTTTATAAGTCTTTTGTTTATGATACTACAGAATACCTTCCCCAGGTTTCTGTTCACACAGATGCCTCGGTAGTTATTTGGGTCAACTTTGTCTCCACTTTTGTATATGGGCATTATGAGTCCTTTGTTCCAGACATCAGGGAAGTAACCAACACTCAGAACCAAGTTGAAGCGTTTTAGGATAGCCAATTTCATTTTATCATCAGTGTGTTTAAGCATCTCATTTAGGATGCCATCTGCACCACAGGCTTTTCTTGGTCACAGGTCCTTGAGTTTTTCAAATAGCTCTTTTTCAGTTATTGAGGAGTCTAAAGGATTTTGGTAATCTTTTATGGTCAGTTCTAGCTTTTCCAATTCTTTACATATTTGATCTTGCTCTGGGCTTAGTGTGCTTTTCTGGTATAATTTTTCAAAATGGTTTTACCATATGTCTCCATTGTGTTGCTTTTAGTGTAATGTATTCCAGTTGTCCAAGAAACAATTAGAATCAATAGATTCTTCAATGGAGCTGAGTGTATTCTTAATATACTGTTCATTCTTGGTTCTGAGTGTGTTTTTGTATTGTGTTCGTGCCTGACAATAAGCAAGGCGTAATTCCTCATTTTCTGGTTGTCTGTGTTTTTGGTTTGATATTTTTCTGAGTTTTTTCCTCATGTTATGATAGTCTGAATCAAACCATTTTTTGTGGTTTTGTGTTTTGTGTTTACTCTTGCGAGATTTCAAGTTTGACATTGATGCCAAATTATCAAAAATATTATTTAGGTTATTCACTGCCAGGTTTACGCCTTCTTTATTGTGAGTGTATGTGTTTTCCAGAAAGGTGTCCAAGAGAGATTGAGTTGATTGACTGATAATTGCTTTCTGGTATTTTTCCGTGCTGTTTTGGGCCCATCTGTAGGATTTTTTTAATGTTGTACAGCTTACTGGGTTGTGTTTCTGTGTTGGTTGTTTCTGTCCTTTTAAGATACGCAGTAATTTGGCTGTGATCTGACAGAGGTGTTAGTGGTTTGACTGTGAATGCTCTGAAAGAGGATGGGTCCAGATCTGTAATCATATAGTCTATGGTGCTGATGCCAAGAAGTGAAGAATAGATCGATCTTCCTAGGGAGTCTCCTCTGAACCTACCATTGACAATGTACAGACCCAGGCTTCGACAGAGCTGCAGGAGCTGTTTTCCGTTTGCATTTGTCTGTTTGTCATAGTTATTCCTGTGTGAATGAAAAGGGAGATCAAAATGGTTATTCCCAAATATGTAATTATTCCCCTGAATACTGATAAAGTCTGGTTCTTCACCAGTTCTTGAGTTGAGGTCACCACAGATCAACACATTCCCCTGGGCCTGGAAATGGTTAATCTCCCTCTCAATGTTGGAGAAGGTGTCCTCTTTGAAGTACGGGGATTCTATAGGGGGGATATAGATTGCACAAATGAAAACATTTTGCATGCTAGAAATGATGTCTGTCTTAATCTTGAGCCATAAGTGGTTTTCGCCCTTTTTTATAAATTCAATGTAATTCCTAAGCTCTGCTTTAAACCAAATCAGTATGCCTCCAGAGTCTCTGCCCTGGGTTACCCCTGGCAGTTTATTGGAGGGGACCACCAGCTCTGTGTACCCAGGGGGACAACCAGTGGACCCTTCTCCTCTACACCAGGTTTCTTGCAAAATGATAATGTCTAGATCTTTGATTTCATCTAGGAACTCTGAGGTCCTGCTCTTCAGGCCAAACACAGAAGAGCGTAGGCCTTGGATATTCCAGGTTGAGATGCACAAGGATTTCATGTTAAGATTGGTCTTTTACTGTGATAGGTGTGTGTGTGTTTGTCATGTTAAATGAGGAAAAAAGAACATTTCAAGTGTCTATAAATACTGAGAATATATAACTGCAACTCTTTCTAACAATCATACCCCTTTTTTTTTCTTTTTCTTGTGTGAAAAGGGCTAGTCATTATACTTCCTGTTCCATAAGGCGGGAGCAGATGATGCTGAGCATCTGCTGTATGTCTCTCAATTGATTGTCTCTGCTTGTAGTATTACTTACATCCTGAGCATATTTCAATCTGCTGGGCTGGAGTTCTTGCTGCTGGGGTGGTACTGCTCTCCTGGGGGGCAGGAGTGGTGCAGGTAGGACAGTGGTGCTGTGCTCTGATGGCGTGTATGTGGGGATCCTCTCTGGTCCTAATTGGTGTGGTGCTGGTCTCTCTAGTGGTCCTGGGCTGTACCTCACTGGTCTCTGATGGCCGGGGGGGGGGGTGTCCTTTTCCTCTTGGAGTCTGGGTGTGGTCATGGTTAAGAGCAATGTCCTTCAGGGCCTTAGCAAAGACCGACACTAGCTCCTTGTAGAGATGGATGTGGTCGTAAAGACATTCCACATCGAGGGTGGGATGTTGGGCCAGGTGCACGTTTTGTTTTAATGCACCGTCTCGTAATATGCTGGCATTTATCTTGTGGATTGTTTTGTGGTGAAAGTCTTTTCTCGGCAACAGTGTGGAAACAGTGATTCTAGTGTTTGGGAAGTTGGTGCTTGCCTTCTCAATCACTGTTCGGAGTGACTTTGCCACCCTCTCCTGCTGGGCCCTTAGGTCATTAGTGCCGGTGTGTATTATGATGTGTTTGGGGGAGCCTAAGTGGCTTGTGGACAACATTTCCAGGGCTTTGTCTGATGTTGGGCACCAGAGCTTAACTACTTTATGTTTAGGGAAGAGCTTCTTCTCCTGGAGGAATTTCCCATTTGAGTCTATTAGTAGTACAATGTCAGCCTTGTTGGTGTTTACTGGCTGGTGACTCTCGCCATGGACTCACAGGTTGTGTGTTGGACTGGGGGGGTTGTGTCTGGTGTGTGCGCTCCTCTTGTGAGATGGAAGCTGGGCGGCTCGCCTGTGGTTCCAACGTGGGGTGGGGGGCAGACTGGGCTTCAGTCTGCTGGTTGGTCTGTGTGGCACTCCCTGTAGTGTGGGTCTGCTGCTGTTGCTCAGTGAAAGAGTGCAGCTGCTCAGTAGGGCTCTGCACTGTCTTGTCTCTGGCCTTTAGCTGCTGGGTCAATGTAGCTATCTCTCCCCTGTAGCTCTCCCTGTCTTTCCGCAGCTCTTTCACCTGCTTCCCAAGTGAAGTCAGATCGCTCCTGTAGCTCTCCCTCTCTTGCTTTTGTTCTTGCTTTATTGCTGAAATGCTGCTTTCTTGATCGCTTTTCAGTTTAAGGACATCCTCTTTAAGCTTAACCAGCTCTATCTCCAGCTGGGTGAACTACTCCTTTAATTGTACCGGGGAGCTGTGGGGCCCCAGGGTGTGTGCCTGGTCAGAACTGGGGGGCTCACTCACCTCCTGGCTAGGCTGCTTTACTCCTGGTGAGCTGCAAGTGGTGGGGGGAGTGTGTGTGGCTTTCTCCCTGGTAGTTACACTGGGGCTGGTCTTTCCCTTCTTTACTAATCCTCTCAGTGTCGGGAAGGCCGTTTCAAAGTCTTTGAGGTTGCCTTGCACCATTATTGTCCCGTTTTTGTACATGTTGACAGTTGTCATTTCACTTTCAAGGTCCTCTGATTCCCTTATTTTCAGTTTGAACCCATTAGTGGTTTTCTCATGCTGAACACGTGGATAGTGTGTGGTGATTGCTTTGTGCCAAGCAGCGGACTGACCTGAGTAAAAAAATAAGATTACTTATATTCCCATTTTTGTACAAGTCAGCAAAAAGAGTCTCTGGCTTCGCTCTCATCTGCTGTTGCTTGAACTGTTTTCTTGCATTGTATTTGATGTCAGGGGGAAACTGAAAGAGGTTGCTCACAGTGCAGCACGGGAGCTGCTGCAGCTCTTCTGATTCGCTCATTTCTGAATACCGGCTGTTTTTAGTGTAAAAGTAAAAAATTCTTGTTGACCTTAGAATATGGGGGTGTCCTCCTCAATATTGTTTTACTCACTCAATTCAGATTTTGATAGAAGGCAAGTTTCCTTGAAGTGTTGGTCCTCCTGCTGATTGCTGTTCTGTGAGTGTCGAATCCCATTGAAAGTTTATATTCCTTGATTTTTGTTGTTTTTCCTTAGTTTGACCTCTGTATCCTCCTCTTGTTGCTTTTTTGCCGGGTTCCCGTCTCATTTCTCGGGTCTGTGCCGGTTTCCTCTCTCGGGCCGTGGCCTCCGGGAGTTTCTCTCGGACTGGGGGCCGCTGTTTCCCGGTGTTTCTGGGCCGCTCTCACTCTCAGACCCCGCGGTCTCTGGGCCTCAGCCTCAGGCCTGGTCTCTCGGGTTTTCTCGGGTTTCAGGCCCCGGGCTCGGGTTGTTTCTCTCTCCGGACTTCTCACTCTCCAGGTCCCGTCCTCACTCTCCGGGCTCGGGCTGTTTCTCTCGGGGTTTTTCTCCATTTTTGGGCCTCGCTCCCCCGGTTTTTCCCCGGGTTTATTTTTCTTTTTCTAGCGGTTTTTTTTCTTTTTTGGGGTTTTTTTTTCCTCTGGGTTTTTTTTTTCCGGTCTATGGTTTATGTTGAAAGTAAACTTAAATAAAATAAAATTAAACTTTTTAAACTTGAAATTAAACTTTTAAGCTTGAAATTAACTTGAAATTGAACTTTCCCCATTTTTGACGACAAATAACACAAGTTTCAGGAGCTCATCTTCAGCATGTCTCGCTTTCCTCCCCTCCCCCTTTCTCCAATTCCAATTCAAATGCTTTATTGGCATGAAAGTTTACAGAGAACCATATTGCCAAAGCTTACATAGCAAAAAGGTACAGTTTTCCAACATTCTGTAGGTGTCAATCGATTTGACATTTGTTGGGTACATACAATATTACTTTTAAACAATATTAATTTTAAACAGTCTTTGTACTTCATTTGGTACGTTCAATATTAATTTTAAACAGTCTTAATTTTAAACAGTCCTCAGGTTGTGACATGTTGTTACATATTTGGCCCCAAGGTATGGTCTGTCTCCTTCTCCTAGGACTAATCTCAATTTTGACAGGTCATCCAATTCCTTGAAATCTGGGGTTGTTTGGCTTAGCTTGTTGAATAATATGTTTCTTGATGTGTTGAATTTTTCGCATTTTAGGAGGAAATGCATCTCTGTTTCAACCTCGCCGGCCAGACATTGATCGCATATTCTATTCTCTCTAGGCCGCCAGGATTTCTTGTATCTGCCTTTTTCAATTTCCAGTTGGTGGTCGCTTAGTCTGTACCTGGTGAGGGTCTGTCTCTGTTTTGTGTCTCTGATGGTCGTGAGGTAGTCTGCCAGTTTATATTCTCTTTTTAGGGCCCGGTAACATTCTAATCTGCTTTGGCTTTCGGTTATTTTGTTCCAATGTTCCAGGTAGGTTTCTTTGCATTTTTTAATGATTTGGTTCACTTGGATTGGTGTTTGGACGGCTGTGTTGGTCTGGGGCTGGTCAGGGTCCGGCTGAGTACTTAGTTTCAGTAGCAGCTGACTCAGGGGACTCTTTTCTGGGTTTAGCTCTTGGGTCTGAAAGGCTTTGAAATGAAGGGTGTCTGGGGAGCTAGATTTGAGGTGATTTAGGAAGTTTAGTGCTCGTTTTTGGATGTTTATTATCAGTGGGTATCTGCCTAGTTCGGCTCTGCATGCATTTGTTGGCGTTTTTCTTTGGGTGCGAAGGATGCTTCGGCAGAATTCTGCATGTAGGGCTTCTATTGTGTGTTTTTCCCATTTAGTGTAGCTTTGGTGATTTAGCGGGCCCCATACTTCACTACCGTACAGTGCAATGGGCAGGATTATGCTGTCAAATATTTTGAGCCAGATTTTGATTGGGATTTGGATGTTGTAGAATTTTCTTTTTATTGCATATAGGGCTCTTCGGGCTTTTTCTTTTAGTGCATTCACTGCTATGCTGAAGCTCCCTGATGCTGTAATAGTTAGACCAAGGTAGGTGTAGCTCATAGTGTGTCCTATAGTGGTATCACTGAGGGTAAACTGGTATTTGTTTTCCTGACATCTGGGCCTTTTTTGAAAAATCATGATGTTGGTTTTCTTTAGATTTACTGTTAGAGCCCAATTTTGGCAGTATTTGTCGAGTAGGTCTAGTTGTTGCTGTAATCCCTGTTCTGTGGGAGACAGCAGAACCAGGTCGTCCGCATAGAACAGGGATTTCACTTCTCCATCCAGGAGACGGAGACCTGGTGACTCGCTTTGCTCCAGCATGTCTGCTAATTCATTTATGTATATGTTGAACAGGGTCGGGCTCAAATTGCAGCCCTGCCGGACGCCTCTTCTCTGGGTGAAGAAATCGGTGCGTTTGTCTCCAATTTTGACCCCGCATTTGTTTTTCAGATACATTGATTTAATAAGGTCATAGACTTTGCCCCCTATTCCACACTGAAGAAGTTTATAATAGAGCCCTTCGTGCCATATAGAGTCAAAGGCTTTCTTGAAGTCGATGAAACAGGCGAATATTTTCCCATTTTTTGTTTGGTGTGTATGTTTTTCAATGAGGGTGTGAAGGGTATAGATATGGTCGGCGGTGCGGTGTTTTGGAAGAAAGCCTATTTGGTTTTTTCTGAGGATATTATGTTTGTTAAGAAAATCAAGTAATCTACTATTTAGAATACTGCAGAATAACTTCCCTAGACAACTGTTGACACAGATGCCGCGGTAGTTATTTGGGTCTGATTTGTTTCCACTTTTATATATGGGGGAGATTAGTCCTTGGCACCAGATATCGGGAAAACAGCCTGAACGTAATATGATGTTGAATAATTTGAGTACCGCACCCTGCATCTCCATATTGCTGAACTTGAGCATTTCATTTTTGATGTTGTCTGGGCCACAGGCTTTCTTTAGGTGGAGAGATTTTGTTTTTGTGGCCAGTTCTTTCTATGTGATTGGGGAGTCTAGAGGGTTTTGGTTGTCTTTAATTGTTGCTTCTAATGTGTGGAGTTTTTCTGTGACCTGATGTTGACTTGGGTTTGTTTCGTTTATTGGGATGTCTTTGTAGAGGTTTTCAAAATGTGTTCTCCAGATGTCGCCATCTTGGATTGGTAATGCTTGCAATTGTGTTGTACTCAGGTTATTCCACATTTCCCAGAATTGTTTTGGATTGGTGGAGTTTTCAATTTCTTCGAGTATTTTGTGGGTATAGTTTTGTGTTTTGTTCCTAATGGTGTGTTTATATCTTTTGAGGGTTTCATTGTATCTAGTACGTAGGTCCGGATTGTTTGGTTGGCGATGCTTTTGGTTTGATATTTTTCTCAGGTCTTTTCTGGCATTTTTGCATTCGTGGTCAAACCATTTCTTATTTTTATTTTGTCTTTTGTGACGCTTCCTCTTCTGTTTCACAAGGTCGGCTTTTACAGCTGCCTCATGGAAGATCATATTTATATCCTCTATGGCCATGTTTACACCATCTCTGGTGATCTCGTATGGGTTTTCTTTAAATTTTGAAATTTTACTTGTGAGATCAGGTGACTTTAGTGCTGTGATGAATTTTTCTCCACTGTCTGGGGCCCATCTGTATGTCTGGTTTATTTTATGGAGCTTACTGGGTTCCTTTTTTGTGTCTGTAGTTTGGGCAGAAAGTTTAAGGTACATATTTATTTCTCTCTCTCACTCTCTCTTCCTGTCCCTGTACAGTCTCTCTCTCTCTCTGTCAGTCTTTCTCTCAGTACCTGTACGGTCTGTCTCTCTCTCTCTCTCTCTGTCTCTCACTGGCACTCTCTCTCTTTCTTTCTCTGTCTCTCTCTCTCTCTCTGTCACTCTGTGTGTCTCTCCCTTTCACTGTATGGTCTCTCTCTCTGTCTCTCTCTCTCTGCCTGTCTACAGTTTCTCTCTCTCTCTATCCCAGTATAGTCTCTCTCTCTGTCTCTCCAGGGCACCTCTCTCTGTGTCTATCCCAGTACAGTCTCTGTCTCTCTGTGTCACTCTGCGGTCTCTCTCTCTGTACATTCTCTCTCTGTAACCTGCAGGGCTACGGACCAAGAGCTGGGAAGTGGGATTAGGCTGGATAGCTCTTTGTTGGCCGGCGCGGACATGATGGGCCGAAATGGCCTCCTTCCGTGCTGTAAATTTCTATGATTCTCTGTCTTTCTCTGTCTCTCTCTCTGCCTCTCTGTACAGTCTTTCGCTCTCTCTCGCGCTCTCGCTCTCTGTGTCCCTCTGTATCCCTGTATGGTCTCTCTCCCGCTGTCTCTGTCTTTCTCTCTCTCCTGTCTGTCTGTCTCTCTCTCTCTCCTCATATGGCCTCTCTCTCTCTTTCTCTGTCTCTCTCTCTCTATCCCTGTACATTCTTTCTGTGTCTCTCTCGCTCTCTCTCTATCCCCATACGCTCTCTCTCACTGTCTCTCTCTGTCTCGCTCTCTCTCTTTCTCTCTCTATCTGCCTCTCTCTCTGTCTCTATCTCTGTCTCTCTCTCTTCCTCTCTGTCCCTGTATGGTCTCTCTCTATCTCTTTCTCTATCTTCCTCTTTGTCCCTGTATGGTCTCTCTCTCTCTCTCTCTCTCTCTCTATCCCAGTACAGTCTCTCTCTCTGTCTCTCTCTCTCTCTCTCTCTCTCTCTCTCTCTCGCTCTCGCCCTCTGTCTCTCCCCCGCTCTCTCTGTCTCTCTCACACCCTCTGTCTGTACCTCTCTCTGTCTCTCTCTATCCCAGTAAGGTCGCTCTCTCAGTTCAACTGTAGCAAGCAGACTTGTGTCTCTACCTTTTAGGTGTTCAAAACTTATCATAAAAACAATATAACAGCAGTGCATCTATTTGATGCCATTCTTACGAAGGTCTTCTGTTTGTATCTTTTGCATTCAGAACACCTTACTTAGGATGATCTATGCAATTCTTACCACCTCAGCTGGTTGTACCACAGACTCGTGTCTCGTGTGTTCTAAGTTTAACATAAAAATGATTTGACGGCAGATATTTCTTTTACTTGATGTCATTTTTACAAAGGCACATGTTTCTTTAATTTATGTGATTTCTTTCTGAAGTGTTTAACTGGGTATAGCATTGTGTTCTTTCCAAGGCTTCAGACTTTTTGGAACCTCCAACCTTCTACTTCAATAACGCTATTGTCTCAGTGTCAACAACTTATCTTATCTCAATAGCTTGTATGCTGTTTACAGCTTTAGATTGTTGAGTCTTCCAGACCCAGTATGTCATGTTTTAATAAAGTCAGAATATTTCATAGGATGGTGTATTTTTCTGAATATGGCTATTCCTTCACACCCCCCTCTTGACCAAAAAATGAACTGGAGCATCTAGACAGAGTTTGGTCAATGTTACTAATAATGTTACAATAGCACATTAATTTCACGAGATTCACAAGCATATGCTACATGAAAATTCCTTTTAAATCATCCTAGGACAATGTTTTGCCTTATTTAAAATTGAACACAATTTAAAAGGATGATAGGTATATTGTCATGCAATTAGCGAAACAGCATGTACTTAGAATGTCCAATTGGCAGATGTACGTTCCGTAGAGGTGAGTTATCCATATGAGTCAAGGAGATGTCATTTGGAACAAGCTGAAGCTCGACACGCTGTTCCTTCAATCCGGCGTGTGGACTGATTCTTGTTTTTGTAAAGGCCTTGCCAGACGCTCAGTTGATCCCTTCTTCATCCGCGGTGTCTCCCTCCTTTGTTGAAATAACTCATTGATGTTTCTTTGTTTCGGTTGTTGCTTTTCGTGAATCCCATTCCTGATGTGTTGCCAAGCATCATGTGGAGGAGCCGGCGACACCGTCGTCAGTAATTCGATCGCATCCATTTCCTGTGTCGTGCTCCAAGCTGGGTCTTGAAAGATGGTGTATGACTGCAACTTGTATTGTTCCTGCATTTCGGTATCCCGCAGGACATCTTTTGAGATTGTCTATGGAGACAGTGTTAAGAATATGCTTGCCATTTGGCTGATTAATATGTATTTTAACTGTTCTTTCATTAATAACAGAATGTATTTGAACAGGTTTTTTCCACTTCGGTCTTAAACCAGGTTTTTGCTCGAACTTCTTTTCCTGTACCCATTCTCCTATTAGGGGTTGCCATGCTTTGTTTGTCAATTTTTTCTGCCTATTTGCCTCCCTTATCCTCTGATCAATTTGATGAATCTCCTCTGTTACTTATTTTTAAAAATCTAACTGTTGCTGTTGGGTCAAGGACTGAGTGTAGAGGCAATAAAAGAGCTATGGGTAAGCAGTGTATGCATCTGAACCCCATACATCAGATAATATGGAGTTTTAGGGGGCACTGTCCCTGATTCAGATGTGGGCACATTATTGAGTGATAGCTGCACCTCCGGAATGACGGTGGTTCACTTATTCCCCCTGATTCTCAACAGTTTGACCAATAGCTTTTTTATTTCCTGGTTTTTACGTTCCACCAGCCCCACTGATTGCGGATGACGTGGCGTGCTGTGCTCTAACCCAATCCCCCTTTGTTCGCAGTAGTCTTTGAAGACATTGGAGACAAAGGCTCCGCCTTGATCGGAGTGTAAGATTTTGGGTGCACCAGCTACAGTAATTATGTCAGTAATAGCATTGGCGAGTGCGTTTTCCGAAAGTTTTTGTAGGGACCAGCCAGCAGAAGGAAGTGCATCCATCTGCACAAATGAGAACATGACTGTATCCCAAAGACGGGGGAAGTGGTCCAATAAAGTCAATAAAGAATTTACCCTTTGGCTCATCAGATTTCACAGGAGCCAATGGTGGTGGCTTAATTAGTGATGACTTATTGGTTAAATAGCAGGGCTCACAATTTGCCACGTATATTTTACAGGTCTTAAGCATGCCTGTCTACCAATATAAGGGGGTCAATTTGCAGAATGTTGTTCTGGCACCACAATGTGCTTGACCTATGCCCTCGTGAGCTTCTTTTACAAGCTGTTCTCGTTTGTGTCTCGGGGGTACTTCTCGGTTTCCCTTGGGCAACTTAACTAGTACAATACCCATAGGGGTTTCCGAGTAAAAGTACTTTGGAGGATATCCTGGTGGATTCTCTTTTGTTGGGTCTAATAGCTGAATCAGTTCCTCCTCCTGATTAGCTGCCCGTTCTGCCCTAGTGATTACACTAACATTAGCAGACCCCTCTCGAGGGGGTGTCATGCAGACCGAACGTTTCACTTGTTCGTCTGCAAGACTGTTTCCTTTTGAGTGTACTGTCCCAGTGGTATGCCCGTTTACATGAATCACCTGACAATTCTGTTTCTCCAATCTCGAACGGAGAATGTCTTCCCACAATGACTTATGTTTTATGGGTTTACCCTTATGATTGGTAAAAATGTGTTTGTTCCCAGAAAACTAGACCTTGGTTATATCCTCTTTTACAACAGTCACTATCCGTGCAGATTAGTGTAGGTTTAATAGGGTCTGCCTTGCCTAAAGCATAACGTAATGCTGTGGCTTCAGCATATTGCGCTGTCTTATGGCCAAGGGGTAAGGACAGTAATTCTTCTGGATAAAAAGAATAGGAATCTCAAAGTCCCTACTACTATCCCCATCCCAGCTGAGGATTGTTGGGGTGTCCCTTTTTTAATCGTCATCGAAGATCCATCACAGTAAATAACTTGATGGCATTCTGTCAGCAGTCTCATAGGTATTTGTCTGGCTCCCTCCTCTGTATCATCATCCTCCATGATGGGAAGATGCTCTAAGTCCATTTCCGGGGGGAGAAATTTAAAAATGAGTGGAGGATCATTCAAGAATGATGCCCATTTATCATATCGGATCTGGGTGGCTCTTTTTTCATCAGAGGCCATCCTCAATACTGATCTTAAATCGGGAATCTCAGTATAGATGGTAATGGGGTATTTCCCTTGAAGGGTTTGTGCCTTGATGAGGCATTGGATTACCATAGTCATGACCCTTTCTTTATTAATGTACCTCCTTTCCACATTGGAAGAGTTATAAGAATGGAACTGAATGGGCACTATTCTTTTTTCATTATAGAAAACTGCAACTGCCACTTTAGGTGACGACCTGAGATGAATATTGAGGGGAACTTGTAAGTCCCTCTGTTCCAGGTCTATGGCTTTTTGTACCTCTCGGCATAATTGTTGCAATTTTGAGTAATGGTCTGGTGAAAATATGAATGGTTCTTTTGCTGCCTCACCCACTCTAGCATACAGGGATGCTGAGAGCTCGGCAAAGGTTGGCGTAAAGGATCGAGCAAAATTCAGGAGTCCTAAACTGGCTTGCAGATTTTTCAGAGTTTCAGGATATTGAATGGTGCCTAATTTTTCTTTATAGGCTTGTGTTAATCCTCTACCATTTCCAGTTATTCGCAGGCCCAGAAAATCTACCTCTTCCCTAACTAGTTGACTCTTTTTTATGTTGATTAAGTACCCAGCAGTTGTAAGTCTGGATAAAACACTATCAATGACTTTCAAGTGCTCTTGGAGATTGTCATGTGACAGATATGTATCGTCCACATAAGAATTGATCATTGCGCCTCCAGCATTTAGATAAGATTGAGCTAGTGCCTGTCGGCATTGATTATAATGGATTCTAAGCTGTCTATAGTTTTCTCGAAGATTCTGGTTATTTATTTCATCATGAGTTTGCCACCTTAACAGGAATCCATGGCCCCCAGGAGCATAGGCTGCTCCGGGTCCTGCTATTCGGTCATGGTTGCCACCACCTCGTTGGGCACCGTTCATTAGGCCTCCCAATTGTGCGGGTGTGCACCTTATCATTAAGGAATTTATTGGATTTGGAGTATTTGTTTGAGTATCCCCTGGTTCTGGTGATCCACATTAATCGTGCCATGAGTTCTAACGGCTCCTTCGGCATCAAAGCCTTCTATTTCAAAAATTATCACTTGGTTTTGTGGAGGTACGGGGATAGGATTATTTCCCCCAATAAAGCAATCGTTTGCATTTCCTAATAAAAAGACTTGGCCAATTCCGACAGGGTTTGCCATTTCGTCAGTACCTAACCTCAGTTAGGGTTTAATATTTCGTCAGGACCTAACCTCGGTTAGGAACTTTATAAGAAATTTCTAGACCTCAATGGTATATTCAGGGAGTTCTGATTTAAGTTCTACAAGGCCTGATCAGGGACTTGTCGTCTCTAGAGACTTAAACCTGGGTCTTAGTACCACTGTCAGTAAAACACTCCTTCTATACTTAACAATCTACAAGATGGATATGGATATAAGTATAGGTTCTGTATTAACTCGTTAACACACACGTTGGGCGCCAACTGAAGGGATTATTACTAGTTCTAGTCCCTTTTGGGCTACCCCAGATCAGGCGTATTCCCCAAACGTTCACTTTCAACATAAAGTTAGAGGTAGCTGAATCCTAAAGACGCTCAATTGGATCTAAAGGTCCAGACTATCTCTCCCTAAAGGAAAGGAACAGCCTGAAGATGTTACCATCCTCCAGATAGCACTTTTAATATGTTTAGCCAGACTGTAACCTTCCGGATATTATGAGGGTCGGGAAAACGCCCCCAGAATTCTGCAACTCCTCACCAAAGAGTGTACAGAGATTGAGTTTGTGAGTTTGATACAGAAGTATTATGTGAGACAATTCTAAAAAAAAGATATAGATTTATTAAAGAACCGACATGTAACTAATAGCTGGTGATTCAATCGCAACATGAACAGTTCCAAATACAGAAAACTTACAATTCTATTATCAGAGATCCTTATTCTCAAATCTTAACTTCGTTACATTTTTACATTTCTTAGTCTTATTCCAGGATATTCACCAAAATCAAATACAAGTACCTTGATCCCTGAGATACAAAGAGTTGAAGACTTGCAGAGCTTGCCTCTGAAGCCTGAGAATCGCTTTGCCCCTTCAAGCGAATCTATCTTCCCATTTGAAAGTCCAATTTTTATAATTTTTTCTCAGTGGTATATCCTTTGAAGTTTTCTGCTGATGTAAGCTAATTATCTCGTCATTTTTCTGTTGACCTCTTCTGTTCTTACAGTCAGTTCAGCTGTAGCAAGCAGACTTGTGTCTCTACCTTTAGGTGTTCAAAACTTATCATAAAAACAATATAACAGCAGTGCATCTATTTGATGTCATTCTTATGAAGGACTTCTGTTTGTATCTTTTGCATTTAGAACACCTTATTTAGGATGATCTATGCAATTCTTAATCACCTCAGCTGTTTGTACCACAGACTCGTATCTCCTGTGTTCTAAGTTTAACATAAAAACGATTTGACGGCAGGTGATTCTTTTACTTGATGTCATTTTTACTACTGCTATTGTCTCAGTGTCAACAACTTACCTTATCTCAATAGCTTGTATGCTGTTTACAGCTTTAGATTGTTGAGGCTTCCAGACCCAGTATGTCATGTTTTAATAAAGTAATAATATTTCATAGGATGGTGTATTTTTCTGAAAATGGCTTACCCTTCACATGATCAGTTTGCAGATGACACGAAAATTGGTGGAGTGGTAAATATTGAGGAGGGAAGTCTCAGGCTACAGGATGATATAGACGGGTTGGTCAGATGGGCAGAACAGTGGCAAATGGAATTTAACCCTGAAAAGTGTGAGGTGATGCATTTTGGGAGGACCATCAAAGCAAGGGAATACACAATGAATGGTAGGACCCTAGGAAGGACAGAGGATCAGAGGGACCTTGGTGTGCATGTACATAGATCCCTGAAGGTAGCAGGACAGGTAGATAAAGTGGTTAAAAAGACATATGGGATACTTGCCTTCATTAGCCGAGGCATAGAATATAAGAGCAGGGAGGTTATGATGGAGCTGTACAAAATGCTGGTTAGGCCACAGCTGGAATACTGTGTGCAGTTCTGGTCACCACACTATAGGAGTGATGTGATTGCATTGGAGAGGGTGCAGAGGAGATTCACCAGGATGTTACCTGGGCTGGAGCGCTTCAGCTATGAAGAGAGACTGGGCAGGCTGGGGTTGTTTTCCTTAGAGCAGAGAAGGCTGAGGGGGGACCTCATTGAGGTGTACAAAATTATGAGGGGCATAGATAGGGTAGATAGAAAGGAACTTTTCCCCTTCGTAGAGGGGTCAATAACCAGGGGGCATAGTTTCAAGGTAAGGGGCAGGAGGTTTAGAGGGGATTTGAGGAAAAACTTTTTCACCCAGAGGATGGTTGGAAGCTGGAACTCATTGTCTGAAAGGGTGGTAGAGGCCGAAACCCTCACAACATTCAAGAAGCATTTAGATGAGCACTTGAAATGCCATAGCTTACAAGGCTACAGACCAAGTGCTGGAAAATGGGAATAGAATAGACAGGGCTTGATGGCTGGTGCAGACACAATGGGCCGAAGGGCCTCTTTCTGTGCTGTATAACACTATGGGGGAGAAATTCAGTTGGTTGCGCTTCCCGTTAGCACCTTAAGCGGGTGATAAGTGGGGCACGAGGCGGCTAGCGCCCGGGCACGGCGAGACCTGCGCCTCTCGCGCAATTGAGCGGACATTTAGCGGCGGCGCTAAACCGCAACGCCCGCTCAGCTGCGCGCGCAGATCCGGACATCATTTCATGGTGCAACGCCCTTGGGGCGCCCCGAACTGGAAATTCAGTGGCGCCCCCCTCCTTTCCGCCTGTCGCTCCCAGCGACTGGTTGACTGGAACGGTTCCCAGTCGCTGTGGGGCTGGGGGTGGCGCTATTTAAAGGGGGCTCTTCGTGGCTTCTTTGTGGTAGCCATTTTTGGACCACTCCTTCTGTGAGAGAGAGAGAGATTTTGCAGAGAGACAAAGGGAGAGAGCTTTCTGCATTGAGTCAGCGCTTGCAGAGGTACTTTTGGCTTCTGACCAGAACTTTGTCGTTGATTTGCTTTTTCACTGGCATAACCTTGAGTGGCCACATACTATGGGGGCTGCAATGGGTGGGAACGTTGGGCTTCTCCATTACATTGAGAGGGGGCAGAAACGCCGAGAGTGCCAATCATGGCCAGACGGAGGAGGGCCAACAGGCGTCGGCACACGAGACCTTCCCGTCCCAGGGTTTTCTGCCAACAGTTCTCATACCTCAACATGTCTGAGGAGCAGTGTTTTCGGAGGCTGCAATTCAGCAGGGAGGTGGTCACTGAGCTCTGTCACCTGCTTCAGCCAGATCTGCAGCCTCAACTGAGGAGCAGGACATCTCTGTCGGTGGCAGTGAAGGTCATAGTGGCTCTCAACTTCTATGCCACCGGCTCCTTTCAATCCGCTACTGGGGACATTGCCAATATCTCCCAGTTCGCGGTGCATTGCTGCATCCGTCAAGTCACGAATGCCCTCTTTAAAAGGAGACATCAGTACATTTCCTTCTCCATGGCCCCGGACAAGCAGCAAGAGCGTGTACTGGGATTTGCAAGAATAGCGGGCTTCCCCATGGTCCAGGGCGCCATTGACTGCATGCATGTGGCTTTGCGGGCGCCGCAAGAGAATGCTGAGGATTACCGCAACCGGAAGGGGTTCCATTCGTTGAATGTCCAGTTGGTCTGTGACCACAGACAGCTGATAGTCGCTGTCAATGCCCGCTTTCCAGGCAGCAGCCACGACACCTTCATCCTGTGCCAGACTTCTGTGGCAGATCTTTTCGAGGCCCGGGCTCACCCAGGAGGCTGGCTTCTCGGGGACAAGGGCTATCCTCTGTGCACCTGGCTGATGACCCTGCTCCATTCGCCCAGCACCCCTGCTGAAGAATGGTACAATGAGAGCCATCAAGTGACCAGGAACATCACTGAGCACACAATCGGCGTGCTCAAGCAATGGTTCTGCTGTCTGGACCATTCCGGAGGAGCCCTTCAGTACTCACCTGAGCGAGTCTCCCATTTCGTTGTTGTGTGCTGCATGCTTCATAACCTGGCAATCCTCAGGACTCAGCCACTGCCACCAGACATTGGAGCACCAGCAGAGGAGGAGGAGGAGGAGAAGCACCAAGATGGGAGGGAGGCACAAAGTGCAAGGGCCGTCCGTCAGCTGCTTATAGCAAGTCGGTTCCAGGCCCCCTCTGAGGAAATGGCTTCTGCCATTCAAAGAACATGAATGGAACCGTGCCGCAACCCCTAAGCCGGTCAAGGCAACAAATACTTCAAAGAGCAAACACGCACATTCTGAATAAAGACACTTCTTTATTTAACAAACTGTGTGCCCTTCCCGCATGACAAATAGAGAGAAACCCCAAAAACAGCAGTCAGTCACATAACTGGCTCTCACAACCTGGAGACAATGAACAAAACAGTAACCAAAAAATGACCACGATCCTCGGCCTTCAATAAAACATTTAACAGCATTTTGCCACCTCCTACTTTTTGCCCTTCGAGGGTGATCTGCTTCGCTTGCGAGATTCGCCCCTTCCCACCCTGCAGCTCCTCCGCAATGGGACCCCAGTGGCTGCAGCAAGGCTGGGGGGAAGGCTGCTGAGTGTCAGAAACTGAGACTGCAGATGCCCTTGAGGGACGGCCTGGACCAGCTCTGGGCCTGGAGGGCCCGGCTGCTGACTGCTCCAATTCGGCATGGGTGGCAGCAGTCTGTCCTACAGGTGGTGGCAGCTGCAGTGGAGAAGTGACAGTGTTGGCAGCAGGAATGCTGTCATCCTGACAGAGGACAGCAACTCCCTATTCAGACAACACACTGGCACTCCCACGGGGCAGCACTGCAGCATGTGGAGCAATCTGCTGAAGCACAGACTGCTGGCCTGCTGCGGCGCGGCAAGGGCCCCGGCGATTCGTGCCTGATCCAGCGAGGGTGGCAGCAGTCAGTGCTCATGTGGGCTCAATCTGCGTCTGCATGAGACCAGCCACTGACTGCATTGCAGCACTAAGCACTTGCGTGGCAGCCGCCTGTGCTGCGCCGACGTCCTGGACAATCCTTGCCTGTGCTGTGCCGAAGTCCTGGAGACTCCTTACCTGTGCTGCGCCAAAGTCCTGGAGACTCCTTCCAAGTGACTCAATGGATTCGGGCATCCTTGCCACTGCAGCCATGAGCTCAGTGTGCCTGCGCGCCACCTGGGCGCTCATTTCCACGAGGAGCCGCACCTCTTCTGCGCTCACTGTAGCAGGACTCGAGGCCAGACTCTCCCTCCGGGGAGAAGGCCGCCGAGCTTCCCTACCGCCCCCCCCACGTTGCTGCAGCCCGCTGGGCCCCGGAGCTTCACCCTCCTCAGACTTCTCAGACCTCCTCACCCTCCACCTTCCCCCCTGCTCCCCTCCAGGGAAGACGTGTCCCCATTAAGGCCATGGGCGGCCTCAGCTGAGGGTGGCACTGATGGTCCGGCTTCCTCCTCGTCGTCGCCTTCAGAGTCACTCACAGTGGCAGCTTGAGGGCCCGCCTCCTCACCTGGCAAATCTGCATCTGAAAGCAGGGAGGTACAAGAGTTGCTTTAGCATGACGACAGGGCGGCAGCGAGGGAGGCATGAGTGCTGCAATGTACTGTATTGGTTCGATAGTGGCAAAGGATGCTGGTGTGAGGCACAAGTGGAAGGAGAGAGGTCAAAAAGGTGATGACCTTACCATTGCTGTCTAGAACGGGGTCGGCATCTCCAGTGGCGACGGGGCCAATAATCCGGCCTGCCATAATCCGCTGGACTCGCTGCTTCAGATCGGTGAGGGCTTGAAGGTGAGGCCTGCCTCCCCTGGTCCGTTGCTGCTGCCTCCTGTTATGGGCCAGCTTGCCCTGCAGGAGAAAGGATGGGCTCCTAGTACAGTGTGAAGCCCTTATCTTGGCTGCACTGCCTCCCATGGTCGATTAGCCCTTACAGTGTGAAGCCCTGATCTTGGCTGCACTGCCTCCCATGGTCGATTAGCCCTTACAGTGTGTAAAGTGCTGAATGTGCGTGTGAGTTTCATGAAAGGCCCATAGGTGTTGGATGAGGGCTGAGCATTGGGGCTTTCAGGACCCTTTGGCCATAAAGTGAGGTCGACATGCAGGGATGAAGAGGATTCTGAAAAGGGTACTCACCCTGATGACCCGAGTGAGGTCGTTGAACTTCTTCCTGCATTGCACAGGGGTCCTAGGCACCATGCTGCTGGAGGTCACTCTGAGCCACCTCCCTCCAAGCTTTGCGATAGTCATTGGGCAGCGGCCTCCTGCCACTGTCCGGGAACAGGATAGCTCACCTGTGCTCCACCGCGCCAACCAGAACCAGCAAGGCCCCCTCACTGAACCGCTGCGCTTGCTCCCTAGCCCTCTCCATGGTCCTAGGCGATAGAATGTGGCAGCAGATCTGTCCAGGCCGAGAATCAGGGCTCCGATGCGCAGGGTGTGGCTGTAATCCAAGATCGAACCTCCCCTTTAAGAGCTGACCGGCGCCAGCGTGTCTGCGTGCAATCGCTAACTGGCCGCACCTGCGTGCGCCCGCCCTCGGTGGTAGCGCCTCGCTTCTCAGGCTTAGCGCCTTAAGACAGTCGTGCAGCGCCTGTTTTAGCGCTCCAAGCACCTCCTGGGGCAAAGTAGGTCAACTTACCAGTAGGTGGCGATAATTTGCGCCGGGCGCAAAATTTCGTGCCCGCTCGATACTTATGCCCCAAATGGAGTGGTACTGAATTTCTCCCCCATGACTCTATGACTCAGTGTCTCTCTCTCTCTGTCTCTCTGTCTCTTTCTCTCTCCCTCTCTCTCTGTCCCCGTACGGTCTCTATCTCTCTCTGTCTCTCTGGTCTTTCTCTGTCTCTCACTCTATCTCCTTCTCTGTCCCTGTACGGTCTCACTCTCTCTCTCTCTCTCTGTCCCAGTACAGTCTCTCTCGCTCTCTCTCTGGCTCTCTCTGTCTGTCTGTCTCACTCTCACTCTATCTGTTTCTCGCTCTCTCTCTCTTTCTCTCTCTCTGTCTCTCTCTCTCTGTCCCAGTAGTCTCTCTCGCTCTCTGTCTCTCTCTTGCTCTCTGTCTGTCTCACTCTCACTCTCTCTGTTTCTCACTCTCTCTATCTGTCTCTCTCTCTCCCTCTCACTCTTCCTGTCCCTGTACGGTCTCTCTCTCTGACTGTCTGTCTCTCTCTCCCTCTCTTGGTCTTTCTCTGTCTCTCTCTCGCCCCTGTCTCTATCAGTTCAAATGCTTTATTGGCATGAAAGTTTACAGAGAACCATATTGCCAAAGCTTACATAGCAAAAAGGTACAGTTTTCCAACATTCTGTAGGTGTCAATCGATTTGACATTTGTTGGGTACATACAATATTACTTTTAAACAATATTAATTTTAAACAGTCTTTCTACTTCATTTGGTACGTTCAATATTAATTTTAAACAGTCTTACTTTTAAACATTCCTCAGGTTGTGACATGTTGTTACATATTTGGCCCCAAGGTATGGTCTGTCTCCTTCTCCTAGGACTAATCTCAATTTTGACAGATCATCCAATTCCTTGAAATCTGGGGTTGTTTGGCTTAGCTTGTTGAATAATATGTTTCTTGATGTGTTGAATTTTTCGCATTTTAGGAGGAAATGCATTTCTGTTTCAACCTCGCCAGCCAGACATTGATCGCATATTCTATTCTCTCTAGGCTGCCAGGATTTCTTGTATCTGCCTTTTTCAATTTCCAGTTGGTGGTCGCTTAGTCTGTACCTGGTGAGGGTCTGTCTCTGTTTTGTGTCTCTGATGGTCGTGAGGTAGTCTGCCAGTTTATATTCTCTTTTTAGGGCCCGGTAACATTCTAATCTGCTTTGGCTTTCGGTTATTTTGTTCCAATGTTCCAGGTAGGTTTCTTTGCATTTTTTAATGATTTGGTTCACTCGGATTGGTGTTTGGACGGCTGTGTTGGTCTGGGGCTGGGGCTATCTCTCTCTGACTCTCTCTATATCCCAATGCGATCTCTCTCTCTCGCTTACTCACTGTCTCTCTCTCTCTCTCTCTCTATCTGTCTCTCACTCTGTCCCTCTCTCTCCCTGTTATTGTACGGTCTCTCGCTCTGTCTTTATCTCTGTCTCTCTGTCTGCCTCTCTCTCTGTCTGCCTCTCTCTCTCTCTATCTCTATCCCACTACGGGGTCTCTCTCTCTCTGTCTCTCGCTCTCTTTCTCTCTCTCGCTCTTTCTCGCTCTCTTTCTCTCTCTCTCTCTCTCTTTCTCGCTCTCTTTCTCTCTCTCTCTCTCTGTCTCACTCTCTCTGACTCTATCCCAGTATGGTCTTTCTCTCTCTCTCTTTGTGTGTCTCTCTCTCTCTCTCTCTCTGTCACTGTCGCTCCCTCGCTCCCCGTCAATGTACAGTCTCTCTCTCTCTCTGTCTGTCTATCTTTCACTCTCTCTCTGTCTCTCTCTCTCTTTGTCTTTTTCTCTCTGTCTATTTAAAAAAGGGGGTAGAGAGAAAACTGGGAATTATATGGTGTATTTGGACTTTCAGAAGGCTTTCGATAAGGTCCCGCATAAGAGATTAGCGTGCAAAGTTATCGGGATTGGGGGTAAGGTACTGTCTTGGATAGAGAACTGGCTGGCAGACAGGAAGCAAAGAGTTGGAATAAACGGGTCTTTTTCCGAGTGGCAGGCAGTGACTAGTGGGGTACCGCAGGGATCGGTGCTAGGCCCCCAGCTATTCACAATATATATTAATGATCTAGACGAGGGAACTAGATGTAATATCTCCAAGTTTGCAGACGACACAAAGCTGGATGGGCATGTGTGCTGTGAGGGGGATGCAGAGAAACTCCAGTATGATTTGGACAGGTTGGGTGATTGGGCAGAAGCATGGCAGATGCAGTATAATGTGGATAAATGCGAGGTTATCCACTTCGGTGGCAAAAACAGGAAGACAGATTATTATCTGAATGGCAATAGAATAGATTGGGAAAAGGGGAAGTGCAACGAGGCCTGGGTGTCCTTGTGCACCAGTCGCTGAAGGTAAGCATGCAGGTGCAGCAGGCGGTTAAGAAGGCAAATGGTATGTTGGCCTTCATAGCGAGATGATACGAGTACAGGAGCGAGGATGTCTTACTGCAGTTGTACAGGGCTTTGGTGAGACCACACCTTGAGTATTGTGTGCAGTTTTGGTCGCCTTATCTGAGGAAGATTCACCAGACTGATACCTGGGATGGCAGGAATGACGTATGAGGAGAGATTGGGTCGATTAGGCTTATATTCGCTAGAGTTTAGAAGAATGAGAGGGGATCTCATTGAAACTTATAAAATTCTAACAGGACTAGACAGACTAGATGCAGGAAGGATGTTCCCGATGGCCGGGGAGTCCAGAACCAGGGGTCACAGTCTAAGGATAAGGGGTAAACCATTTAGGACTGAGATGAGGAGGAATTTCTTCACCCAGAGAGTGGTGAACCTGTGGAATTCTCTACTACACAAGGCAGTTGAGGCCAATTCATTAAATATATTCAAGAAGGAGTTAGATATATTTCTTAAGGCTAAAGGGATCAAGGGATATGGGGAGAAAGCAGGGACAGGGTACTGAATTTGGATGATCAGCCATGATCTCATTGAATGGTAGAACAGGCTCGAGGGGCCGAATGGCCTACTCTGGCTCCTATCTTCTATGTGTCTCTCTCTCTCTGTCTCTCTCTCTATCCCAGTACGGTCTGTCTGTCTCTCTGCGCCTCTCTCTCTGCCTCTCTCTCTGTCTGTCTCTCCCTGTACGGTCTGTCTCTCTCTCTCTCTCAATCTATCTCTCCCTGTCTCTGTCTCGCTGTTTCGCTCTCTCTCTCTCCCACTCTCTGTACGGTCTCCGTCTGTCTCTCTCTCTCTCTCTACGGTCTCTCTCTCTATCCAAGTATAAGAACATAAGGAGCAGGAGTAGGCCATTCGGCCCCTCGGGCCTGCTCCGCCATTTAATAGGATCATGGCTGATCCGAACCTAGACTCACGTCCACTTCCCTGCCCACTCCCCGTAACCCCTAATTCCCTTATCAGCTAGGAAACTGTCTATCTCCGTTTTAAATTTATTTAATGTCGCAGCTTCCACAGCTCTATGGGGTAGCAAATTCCATAGATTTACTACCCTCTGAGTGAAGAAGTTTCTCCTCATCTCAGTTTTGAAAGGGCAGCCCCTTATTCCAAGATTATGCCCCCTAGTTCTAGTCTCACCCATCAGTGGAAACATCCTCCCCGCATCCACCCAATCAAGCCCCCTCACAATCTTATATGTTTCGATAAGATCGCCTCTCATTCTTCTGAATTCCAATGAGTAGAGGCCCAACCTACTCAACCTTTCCTCATAAGTCAACTCCCTCATCTCCGGAATCAACCGAGTGAACCTTCTCTGAACTGCCTCGAGAGCAAGTATATCTTTTCTTAAATATGGAAACCAAAACTGTACGCAGTATTCCAGGTGTGGCCTCACCAGTACCCTGTATAACTGAAGCAAGACCTCCCTGTTTTTATACTCCATCCCCCTTGCAATAAAAGCCAAGATTCCATTGGCCTTCCTGATCACCTGCTGTACCTGCATACTAACCTTCTGTGTTTCATGCACCAGGACCCCCAGATCCCTTTGTACTGTAGCACTTTGCAGTTTCTTTCCATTTAGATAATAACTTGCTCTTTGATTTTTTCTGCCAAAGTGCATAACCTCACACTTTCCAACATTATATTCCATCTGCCAAATTTCTGCCCACTCACTTAGCCTGTCTATGTCCTTTTGCAGGTTTTTTATGTCCTCCTCACTCACTGCTTTCCCTCCCATCTTTGTATCGTCGGCAAACTTGGATATGTTGCACTTGGTCCCCTCCTCCAAATCGTTAATATAGATTGTAAAGAGTTGGGGTCCCAGCACTGACCCCTGCGGAACACCACTAGTTACTGATTGCCAACCCGAGAATGAACCATTTATCCCAACTCTGTTTTCTGTTAGATAG
>NW_028225182.1:19068054-19105554 GCF_052327205.1 Somniosus microcephalus | reverse complement strand
TATGGTCTCTCTCTGTCTCTGTACGGTGTCTCTCTCTCTGTGTACAGTCTCGCTCTCTCTCTGTGTATGGTCTCACTCTCTCTCCCTGTGTCCCTCTCTGTCTGTCTCTCTCCTCGTACGTTCTGTTTCTCTCTCTCTCTCTTTGTCTCTCTCTCTCTTTCTCTGTCCCGCTCTCTCTGTCTCTCTCTGTCTCCCTCGCTCTCTCTCCCTCCCTCTGTCCCTCTCTCTCTCTGTCCCTCTCTTTCTCTGTATCTCTCTCTATCTCTCCCTCTCTGTCCCTGTACGGTCTGCCTCTCTCTCTCTCTCTTTGGGCTGGATTTTCATTAAGCTGTCGGGAAGGAGGCGGGACTACAACTTTCGGGTTTTAGTCCCGCCTCCACCGACGTCCGGCCAATCGACGTGATTTTCCCTTGATTGACCTTGTTGAGCCCACCCAGCGGGCTCAGCAGGCCAATTAAGGGCCACCCGGCAACAGGTGACATCACAGATTGACATTTCATCTGTCAAGAGTTTTTGACAGATGAAATATCAGTGTTTCACAGCTGTTTGAAGCTGTCAAACACTGACAGTCTGACTTCTAACCTGAGTCCTTCTACGCAGACTCAGTTAGAACTCTCACCGGCACTGAAAGCTGAAGGCTGTCACTTTTGACAGATCGCAGCCATTCAGCTTTCAGTGCCGGCTGAGTGATGGACTCCCGATGCCTAG
The DNA here is from genome assembly GCF_052327205.1 of Somniosus microcephalus. Taxonomy (NCBI): domain Eukaryota; kingdom Metazoa; phylum Chordata; class Chondrichthyes; order Squaliformes; family Somniosidae; genus Somniosus; species Somniosus microcephalus. The sequence continues at coordinate 19,104,846 of NW_028225182.1, read as the reverse complement.
AGGAAGAAAGGCTGTTAAGGTAAGTACAGGTAATTTAAACTTCTTCACACACTTTAGACACACCAAACACACTTACCTTTGCACTCATGCACCCATCACTCACCTGAACACCGACATCGCGACCCCTCCAACTCCTTCAACCCGACGGCCCGCCTGCTCTAACCTGGCGTGGTTTGGAGCCGTCGGGAATCCCACACGACACCCCTCAAAATAGGGATTAGGCTGAAAACTGCCTGTTAACTACCTGTTAACAGGCAGTTAATTGGCACTAATCCCTTCCCGCCTCTTCGGTGGGTCCCAGTGCAGGGCGGGTACTCGCCTCCTCTGAAACTTAGGTGGAGGCGGGTTTTGGGCGGGATGGTGTCGGGACCCCCGAATTCGGGATTTTTGCCCCCCACATGCCTGAAAGCCCGCCTCACGGCACACTGAAAATCTGGCCCGTCTTTCTCTCCTCTCTCTCTCTATCTGTCTCTCAGTCTAACTCTCTCTCTCGCTCTCTCTCTCTCTGTCTCTCGGTCGCTCTCTGTCTCACTCGCTCTCTCTGCAGTCTCTCTATCGCTCTGTTTCTCTCTCTGTCTCTCTATCCCCATATGGTCTCGCTCTTTCTCTCTCTCTCTCTCAAATTCAAATTCAAATTCAAATTCAAATGCTTTATTGGCATGAAAGTTTACAGAGAACCATATTGCCAAAGCTTACATAGCAAAAAGGTACATTTTCAACATTTTGTAGGTGTCAATCGATTTGACATTTGTTGGGTACATACAATATTACTTTTAAACAATATTAATTTTAAACAGTCTTTGTACTTCATTTGGTACATTCAATATTAATTTTAAACAGTCTTAATTTTAAACAGTCCTCAGGTTGTGACATGTTGTTACATATTTGGCCCCAAGGTATGGTCTGTCTCCTTCTCCCAGGACTAATCTCAATTTTGACAGGTCATCCAATTCCTTGAAACCTGGGGTTGTTTGGCTTAGCTTGTTGAATAATATGTTTCTTGATGTGTTGAATTTTTCGCATTTTAGGAGGAAATGCATTTCTGTTTCAACCTCGCCGGCCAGACATTGATCGCATATTCTATTCTCTCTAGGCTGCCAGGATTTCTTGTATCTGCCTTTTTCAATTTCCAGTTGGTGGTCGCTTAGTCTGTATCTGGTGCATTGTCTCACTGTCTGTCTGTCTCTCTCGCTCTCTCTCCCTCTCTCTGTACAGTCTCTCTCTCGTGCTCTCTATCTGTCTCTCTCGCTCCCTCTATTTCTCTCTCCCTCTTTCTCTATATCTCTCTCCCTCTCTATCCCAGTACGGTCACTCTCTCTCGCTGTCCCTGTACTCGCGCTCTCTCCCTCTCTCTCCGTCTCTCTCTCCCAATGTTCTCTCTGTCTCTGTCTCTATCTCTCCCTCTCTACGGTCTCTCTCTCTCTGTGTACGGTCTCACTCTCTCTCTCTCTCTCTCTCTGTATGGTCTCTCTCTCTCTGTCCCCATTCAGTCTGTGTCTCTCTCTCGCTTTGTCTGTCTCTCTCTCTGTCCCTGTACGATCTCTGTCTCTCTCTCTGTCTCTCACTCTCTCTCTCCCTGTCACTGCACAGTCTATCTCTCCCTCTCTTGCCGTCTCTCTCTATCTGTCTCTCTCTGTCTCTCTCTGTCCCCGTACGGTCTCTCTCGCTCTCTCCCGCTGTCTCTCGCTGTCTCTCTCACTCTGTCTCTTCTCTCTCTCTCCCTCTATCTATCTGTCCCTCTCTCTGTCTCTCGCTCTCTCTGTCTCTCGCTCCCCCTCCCTCTGTCTCTCTCTCTTTCTCTGTATCTCTCTCTTTCTCTGTATCTCTCTCTTTCTCTCCCTCCCTGTCCCTGTACGGTCTGCCTCTCTCTCTCTCTGTGTTTCTCTCCCTCGCTCCCTCTCTCTCTCTTTGTGTTTCTCTCCCTCTCTCTCTCTCTATCTGTCTCGCTCTCTGTCTCTCTATCCCTGTACGGTCTGTCTCTCTCTCTGTCTCGCTCTGTAGTCTCTGTGTGTCCCTGTACGGTCTCTCTCTGTCTCTCTCTCTCTCTATCCGTGTACGGTCTCTCACTCTCTTTGTCTCTGTCTCTCTCCCTCTCGCTGTTCCCGTACGTTCTGTCGCTCTCTCCCTCTCTCTGCACCGTCTCCCTCTCCCTGTACCGTCTGTACGGTCTACCTCTCTCTATCCGTCGCTTTGCGGTGGTCGCCATCCTCGTCCTCGTCCGCTTCCCTCCCCACCCCTCCTCCTCCTCTCTCTCCCCCCCTTCCCCGCCGTTCGGGGTCTCTCTCTCTCTCTCTCTCACCCTCTGGTCTTGTGCTCTCTCTCTCTCTGTCTCGCTCTCTGCTCTCTCTCTCTGTCCCTGTACGGTCTGTTTCTCTCTCACTCTCTGTCTCTCTCTCTATCCCTGTATGGTCTCACTCTCTCTGTCTCTCTCTCTGTCTCTCTCTCTGTCTCTGTCTCTCTCTCTGTCTCTGTCTCTCTGTCCCTGTCTCTCTCTCTGCCCCTGTCTCTCTCTCTGTCCTCTCTCACTCTCTCTCTCACTCTCTCTCTATCCCTGTACGGTCTCACTCTCTCTCTCTCTCTCTCTCTCTCTCTGTCTCGCTCTCTGTCTGTCTGTCTCTCTCCCTCTCCCTCACTCTGCACCGTCTCCCTCTCCATCTCCCTCTTCGTCTCCCGCTCCGTCTCTCTGTCCCTGTACGAGCTCTCTCTCTCTCTCTCTCACTCTCACTCTCACTCTCTCTCACTCTCTCTCTCACTATCCCTGTACGGTCTCTCTCTCTCTCTCTGTCTCGCTCTCTGTCTGTCTGTCTCTCTCTCACTCACTCTTTCTCACTTACTCTCCCTCTCTCTCTCTCCCTCTCTGCATGGTCTCTCTCTCCGTCTCTCTCTCTCTCTGTCTCAATCTCTGTCGGTCTCTCTCCCCCCCTCTCTCTCCCTCTTTCTGCATGGTCTATCTCAATTCAATTCAATTTCAATTCAAATCGCTTTATTGGCATGACAAGGTACATCTTATGTTGCCAAAGCACCGAAAAAACATTTATGGTTGAACACATAAATGCAGATCTATCCATACCCTCTCGCGCTCTGTCCCTCTCGCTGCCTCTCCCTCTCTCTCTGTCCCTCTCTCTTTCTGTGTATCTCTCCCTATCTCTCTGTCTCTCACTCGCTCTCCGTCTCTCCCTCTCTGTCTCTCTCTCTCTCTCTCTGTCTGTCCCTGTACGATCTCTCTCTCTCTCTCTCCTATCTCCTATCCTCTCTGTCTCGTCTGTCTGTCTCTCTCTCACTCACTCTCTCTATGCATGGTCTCTCTCTCTCTCTCCCTCTCCGTCTCTCTCTTTCTGTCCCCCTGTCTCTCTCTATCTCTGTCTCTCTCTATCTCTGTCTCTCTCTCTGTCGCTGTCTGTCTCTCTCAATTTCAATTCAATTCAATTCAAATCGCTTTATTGGCATGACAAGGTACATCTTATGTTGCCAAAGCATCGAAAAAACATTCATGGTTGAACACATAAACGCAGATCTATCCATACAGTGTATAAACAGATATATCCCTGAGTGTATAAATATACATTCGTATAATTTGTATATACTCTATTCTTAGGTTTACTGGTTGTCCCTCTGTTTATGGCAAGCTGTAACATAGTTTGCCGCTAAGGTTACACAATTTCTCTGTTCCCCTAGTAGGTATGGGAGTTTTTGGTCGTCATTCAAATTTTTGAATTCAAGGCATATTTTTGTGAATTTTGGGTAGAAATTCTCCCTTATGCCCTGATATTTTCCACAAGCTGTGAGGAAGTGCATCTCTGTCTCCACCACTCCCTGACTGCAGTGAGAGCATATCCTGTCCTCTCTTGTCAGCCAGGTCTGTCTGTGTCTGCCTTTTTCGATAGCCACTGAGTCTGTACATAGTCAAGGTTTTTCTCAATTTGCTATCTTTAACCGTGGTCAGGTATTCAGACATGTTGTATTGTCTGTTTAGGGCCAAGTAGCAATTGAGTTTGTTTTGGGTTTTTGTTGTTTCTGCCCAATATGACAGGTATTTTTCCTTTTGCTTAGTGACAATTGTGTTGGGTCGAATTCTCTGTGCTACGATGTCACTGTCCTGGGGCTGGTTATTGTTAGTAGTGTTAGTGGTTGCTTCACTGAGTCCCAGGACTAGTTGACTGAGGGTATTCTTCTTTATGGTCCTCTCTTGGCATTTGAGGGCTTTGTAATGATAGCAGTGGGGGTTGCTCATTCTTAGGTGTTTCCAAAATTTGGTGGCTCTTTTTTGGATAGTAATTATTAATGGATATTGGCCTAGTTCTGCCCTGTATGCATTGTTTGCGGTTTTCCTTTGAGTCCGGAAGATACTTTTACAGAATTCTGCATGTAGGATCTCAATTGGATGTTTGTCCCATTTTGCAAATTCTTGTTGTGTTAGCGGTCCCCACACCTCACTGCCATAGAGTGCAATTGGTTCAATTACTGATTTGAAAATTTTGAGCCAAATGCCAATTGGGATTTCTATTTGGATTGATTTTTTAATGGCATAGAAAGCCCTTCTTGCTTTCTCTTTCAGTTCATTCACAGCCAGATGAAAATTTCCCATAGAACTGATTTTTAAGTCCAAGTATGTGTAGTTAGTGGTTTGTTCAATTTTAGTTGTTCCTAGTGTGAAATTTATTCTGGGTCCCTGATAGCTGGATCTTTGCTGGAACACAAGAACTTTGGGTTTTTTGGGGTTTATTGTCAGGGCCCAGGTCTGACAGAACGACTCTAGCAGATCCAGGTTCTGCTGTAGACCCTCCTTAGTTGGTGACAGCAGAACCAGGTCATCTGCATAGAGGAGGAATTTAACCTTGGATTCATATAGGGTGAGGCCGGGTGCTGTAGATTGTTCAAGTAGTTTTGCCAATTCATTTATGTAAATATTAAAGAGTGTCGGTGAGATGGGCGAGCCCTGCGCCACACCACAGCCCCTGTGAGAAGTATTTTGTTTGTTTGTCTCCAATTTTAACTATCTCTGTCTGTCTCTCTCTCTATCTCTGTCTGTCTCTCTCTCTATCTCTGTCTCTGTCTGTCTCTCTCTCTGTCTGTCTCTCTCTCTCTCCTTGTAGGTTCACTCCAATTCCAATTCCAATTTCCAATTCAAATGCTTTATTGGCATGAAAGTTTACAGAGAACCATATTGCCAAAGCTTACATAGCAAAAAGGTACAGTTTTCCAACATTCTGTAGGCGTCAATCGATTTGACATTTGTTGGGTACATACAATATTACTTTTAAACAATATTAATTTTAAACAGTCTTTGTACTTCATTTGGTACGTTCAAAATTAATTTTAAACAGTCTTAATTTTAAACAGTCCTCAGGTTGTGACATGTTGTCTCTCTCTCTATCTCTCTGCACGGTCTCTCTCTCTCGCTGTGACTGTGTCTCTCTCTGTCTCGCTCTCCCTCTCTCTGTATGGTCTCTCTTTCTGTCTCTCTGTACGGTCTCTCTCTCTGTCTATCTGTCTCTCTCTCTCTCTCTCTGTCTCTCTCTATCCCTCTCTGTCTCTCTCTATCCCTCTCGCTCTCTCTGTCCCTGTACGATCTCGCTCTCTCTCTCTCTCTCTATCCCCGTACAGTCTCTCTCTCTCTCTCCCCCCTCTATCTGTCTCTCTCTTCCTCTCTTTCTCTGTCTCTCTCTCTCTCGCTCCCTCTCTTTGTATGGTCTCTCCCTCTGTGTCTCTCTCACTCTCTCTGTCTCTCAATGTCGCTCTCTAGTCCAGTACGGTCTCTCTCGCTCTCTGTCTCTCTCTCTTTCTCTGTCTCTCTCTCGTTCTCTCTGTCTCACTCTCTCTCTCTGTCTCTCTCTCTCTCTATCCAAGTCCGGTCTCTCTCTCTCTCCCTGTCTCTCTCACTCTCTCTCACTCTCTCCGTCTCTGTATATATATCTGTCTCTCTCTGTCTCGCTCTTTCTCTCTCTCTCTCTCTGTCCGTGTACGGTCTCTCTCTCACTCTCTGTCTCTCTCTCACTGTCCGTGTACGGTGTCTCTCGCTCGGTTTCTCTCTCTCTCTGTCGCTGTATGTTCTCTCTCTCAGAGATCTCTCTGTCACTTTCTGTGTGTCTCTCTCTGTCTCTGTCTCTATCCCAGTACGGTCTCTCTCTCTCTCCCTCCCTCGCTTTTACAGTACGGTCTCTCTCTCTCTGTCCCTGTATGGTCTCATTCTCTCTCTCTCTCACTCTGTCTCTTTCTGTCTCTGTCTCTCTCTATCCAAGTACGGTCTCTCGCTCTCTCTCCCGCGTTCTCTCTCAATCTCTCTGTATTTCTCTCTTTCTTTCACTCTCACTCTCTGTACGGTCTCTCTCTCCCTGTCTCTCTCTCTCTCTCTGTCTCTCGCTATCCCAGTATGGTCGGTCTCTCTCTCTCTGTCCCTGTACTTGCGCGCTCTCTGTTTCTCTCTATCCCAGTGCAGTCTCTCTCTCTCTCTGTCTCTCTCCCTCCCTCTGACTCTCTTTCTCTGTCCCTCTCTTTTTCTCTGTATCTCTTTCTCATCCTCTCTCTCTCTCTCTCTGTACGGTCTCTCTCGCACTCTCCGTCTCTCTTCCCCTCTCCCTCTCTCTCTTTCTGTCTCTCTACAGTCTCTCTCACTCTCTATCCCAGTACAGTTGCTCTATCGCTCTCTCCCTCTCACTCCCTCCCTGTGTCTCTGTCTCTCTCTCTCTCTGTCCTTGTACGCTCTCTCTCCCTCTATGTTCCTGTACGGTCTCTCTCTCTCTCTGTCGCTGTATGTTCTCTCTCTCAGAGATCTCTCCGTCTGTCTGTCTCTCTACTGTCTCTCTCTCTGTCTCTCTCCCTCTCTCTCTCTCTCTCCTTGTAGGTTCCCTCTCTCTCTCGCGCTCTCTGTCTCGCTCTCCCTCTCTCTCTACAGTCTCTCTCTCTCTGTCTATCTGTTTCTCTGTCTCGTTCTCTCTGCCTCTCTCTCTCTGTACGGTCTCTCTCTTGCACTCTCCGTCTCTCTTCCCCTCTCCCTCTCTCTCTCTCTTTCTGTCTCTCTACTGTCTCTCTCTCTCTCTATCCCAGTACAGTCTCTCTATCGCTCTCTCTCTCTCACTCCCTCCCCGTGTCTCTCTCTGTCTCGCGCTCTCTCTCTCGTGCTCTCTCCCTCTGTCTCTGTCTCTCCCTCTGTCTGTCACTCTTTCTCTGTCTCTCTATCCCAGTACGGTCTCTGTCTCTCTCTGTCTCGCTCTTTCTCTATCCCTCTACGGTCTACTCTCTCTCTCGCTCTGTCTGTCTCTCTCTCTGTCTGTCTCTCTCTCTGTCTCTCTCTGTCTCTCTCTGTCTCTCTCTCTCTCTCTGTCTCTCTCTCTGTCTCTCTCTCTCTGTCTCTCTCTCTCTGTCTGTGTCACTCTCGCGCTCTCTCTCGCTCTCTCCATCTCTTGCTGTCTCTCTCTCTACCTCTGTCTCTCTCTCCCTCTGTCTGTCACTCTTTCTCTCTTTCTCTGTCTCTCTATCCCAGTACGGTCTCTCTCTCTCTGTCTCGCTCTTTCTCTATCCCTCTATGGTCTGACACTCTCTCTCTCTCTCTGTCTCTCTCTCTTTCTCTCGCGCGCTCTCTCTCTTGCTCCCTGTCCCTGTACGCACTCTCTCTCTCTCCCTCTCTCTGTCTCACTCTTGCGCTCTCTCCCCGTCTCTTGCTGTCTCTCTCACGCAATTCAATTCAATTCAAATTGCTTTATTGGCATGACAAGGTACATCTTGTTGCCAAAGCACCGAAAAAACATTTATGGTTGAACACATAAACGTAGATCTATCCAGTGTATAAACAGATATATCCCTGTGTGTATAAATATACACTCATGTAATATGCATATTCAATTCAATTCAATTCAATTCAATTCAAATGCTTTATTGGCATGAAAGTTTACAGGGAACCATATTGCCAAAGCTTACATAACAAAAAGTACAGGTTTCCAACATTCTGTAGGTGTCAAACAATTTTGACCCTCGTTGGGTACAGACAATATTAATTTAAACAGTCGTTGACCCTCGTTGGGTACATTCAGTATTAATTTGAACAGTCGTTGGGTACATTCGGTATTGATTTAAACATTTTTAGATTATATATGCTATGGGTGTGCTCGTTAGTCACTCACTGTTCCTCAGGTTGTGACATGTTGTTACATATTGGGCACCAAGATATGGTCTGTCTCCCTCCCCCAGGACTATTCTTAATTTTGACAGGTCATCCAATTCTTTGAAATCTGGGGTTGTAAGGCTGAGCTTGTCAAAATATATGTTTCTTGTTTTGTTGAATTTTTCGCATTTTAGGAGGAAGTGCACCTCTGTCTCAACCTCGCCGGCCAGACAGCGATCACATATTCTATTTTCTTTAGGTTGCCAGGATTTCTTGTATCTTCCTTTTTCAATTGCCAGTTGGTGGTCGCTTAGTCTGTATCTGGTGAGGGTCTGTCTCTGTTTTGTGTCTCTGATGGTCGAGAGATAGTCTGCCAGTTTATATTCTCTTTTTAGGGCCCGGTAGCAATCTAATCTGCTTTGGCTTTTGGTTATTTTGTTCCAATGTTCCAGGTAGGTTTCTTTGCATTGTTTAATGATTTGGTTCACTCGGATTGGTGTTTGGAGAGCAGTGTTGGTCTGGGACTGGTCAGGGTCCGGCTGGGTAGGAGTACTTAGTTTCAGTAACCACTGACTCAGGGGACTCTTTTCTTTCTCTCTCCCTCTGTCTCTTGCTGTCTCTCTCACTCTCTCTGTATCTCTCTATCTCCATCTCTCTCTTTCTGTCGCACACTCTCTCTCTCTCTCCCTCTCTGTTCCTGTACAGTCTGCCTGTCTCTCTCTATCTCTCTCTCTCTCTCTCCCTCTCTCTTCCTGTACGGTCTCACTCTCGCTCTGTCTCTCTCTCTGTCCGTGTACGGTGTCTGTCTCTCTCTCTCAAGCCCTGGACGGTCTCTCTCTTTCTCTGTATGTTCTCTCTCTCTCTCTCACTCTCTCTCTCTGTCCCAGTACGGTCTCTCTCGCGCTCTCTCTCTGTCCCTGTATGGTCTCATTCTCTCTTTCTCTCTCTGTCTCCCTCTCTGTCCCTGTGCAGTCTCTCTCTCCCCCTCTCTGTTCCTGTACGGTCTCTCTCTTGCTCTCTCTCTTTGTCCGTGTATGCTCTCTCTCTCTCTCACTCTGTCTCTCTTTCTGTCTCTCTCTCCATCTATCCCAGTACGGTCTCTCTCTGTCTGTCTCTCCCTCTCTCTTTCTATCACTCTGTACGGTCTCTCCCTCTCTCTCTGTCTTCATCTCACGCTCTCTGTCTCTCTCTCTGTCTGTCTCTCTCTCTCTCGCTCTCTCTCTCTCTTTCACTCTCTCTCTCACTCTCTCTATCCCAGTACGGTCTCTCTCTCTCTCTTGCTCTTTCTGTCTCTCTATCCCTGTATGGTCTGTCTCTCTCTGTCTCTTTTTCTCTCTCTCTCTCTCTCTTTCTCTCTAACCCTGTACGGTCTCTCTCTCTCTCTGTCTCTCTATCCCTGTAATGTCTGTCTCTCTCTCTCTCTGTCCCTAAAAAGGATAGATCAGGGAGACAAAGTGGATGACCTCACACTTGCCTATATTGAAATCCATTTGCCACAGTTTTTCCCCATGCAGAGAGAGATTATTGCTTAAGATAAAAAATCACAGGATTGGGGGTAATATTTTGGCATGGATAGAGGATTGGCTATCTAACAGAAGGCAGAGAGTTGGGATAAATGGTTCATTCTCAGACTGGCAATCAGTAACTAGTGGTGTTCTGCAGGGGTCAGTGCTGGGTCCCCAACTCTTTACAATCTATATTAACGATTTGGAGGAGGGGACCGAGTGTAACATATCAAAGTTTGCAGATGATACTAAGATGGGAGGGAAAGTAGTGAGTGAGGAGGACATAAAAAACCTGCAAGGGGACATAGACAGGCTAAGTAAGTGGGCAGAGATTTGGTAGATGGAATACAATACTGGAAAGTGTGAGGTTATGCACTTTGGCAGGAAAAATCGTAGAGCAAGTTATTATCTTAATGGCAAGAAACTGGAAAGTACTGAAGTACAAAGGGATCTGGGGGTCCTGGTGCACGAAACTCAAAAGGTTAGTATGCAGGTGCAGCAAGTGATTAAGAAGGCCAATGGAATGTTGGCTTTCATTGCTAGGGGGATAGAATATAAAAATAGGGAGGTATTGCTTCAGTTGTACAAGGTATTGGTGAGACCGCACCTGGAATACTGCGTACAGTTTTGGTGTCCATACTTAAGAAAGGACATACTTGCTCTCGAGTCAGTACAAAGAAGGTTCACTCGGTTAATCCCGGGAATGAGGGGATGGACATATGAGGAGAGGTTGAGTAGATTGGGACTCTACTCATTGGAGTTCAGAAGAATGAGAGGCGATCTTATTGAAACATATAAGATTGTGAAGGGGTTGGATTGGGTGGATGTGGGGAGGATGTTCCCGATGATGGGTGAAACTAGAACTAGGGGGCATAGTCTTAGAATAAGGGGCTGCTCTTTCAAAACTGAGATGAGGAGGAACTACTTCACTCAGAGGGTGGTAGGTCCATGGAATATGCTGCCCCAAAAAGCTGTAGAAGCTACATCATTACATAAATTTAAAACAGAAATAGACAGTTTCCTAGATGTAAAGGGAATTAAGGGTTACGGGGAGCGGGCAGGAATTTGGACATGAGTCTAGGTTCGGATCGGACATGGCCCTGTGGGTAGCGGAGCGGGCCCAGGGGCCGTGTAGCCTGATCCTGCTCCTATTTCATGTGTCTAATTCTGTTAGATTCAGGAGATGGTTCTGTGATAGTGGATTGGCGGTTAGGATCAGATCAGCCATGATCTTATTGAATGGCGGAGCAGGCTCGAGGGGCCGATTGGCCTACTCCTGCTCCTATTTCTTATGTTCTTATGTAATCTATTAATATCTCTTTGTAATTTTATGCTTCCATCTACACTGCTTATAATGTTGCTTATCTTTGTGTCATTGGCAAACTTGGATATGTGGCTCTCTATTCCATCATCTATGTCGTTAATAAATATGATGAATAGTTGAGGCCCCGACACAGATCCCTGCGGGACACCACGAGTCACATCCTGCCAATTTGAGTACCTGCCCATTATCTCGACTCTGTCTCCTGCCGCTCAGCCAATCTCCTCACCAGGTCAATAATTTGCTTTCAATTCCATGAGCTTCAACTTTAGTTAACAATCTTTTATGAGGGACTTTATTGAATGCCTTCTGGAAGTCTGTATAAATAACATCCATAGACATTCCCCTGTCCACTACTCTAGTCACCTCTTCAAAAAATCCAATCAGGTTTGTCAGACATGACCGTCCCCTTTACAAATCCATGCTGGCTCTTTCTGATCAGCTGAAAATTTTCAAGGTGTTCAGCCACCCTATCCTAAATTATAGACTAGTAATTTCCTGACAACAGATATTAGGCTAACTGGTCTATAATTCCCTGGTTTCCCCCTCTCACCTTTCTTAAATAGTGAGTGACATGCATCATTTTGCAATCTCAAGGAACAGTTCCTGAATCGAGAGTCAGTTGGGCTTGTACTCGCTGGAGTTTAGAAGAATGAGAGGGGATCTCATTGAAACTTATAAAATTCTGGCAGGACTGGACAGACTAGATGCAGGAAGGATGTTCTCGATGGTCGGGGAGTCCCGAACCAGGGGTCACAGTCTAAGGATAAGGGGTAGGCCATTTAGGACAGAAATGAGGAGGAATTTCTTCACCCAGAGAGTGGTGAACCTGTGGAATTCTCTACCACAGAAGGCAGTAGAGGCCAATTCATTAAATATGTTCAAGAAGGAGTTAGATATATTTCTTAAGGCTAAAGGGATCAAGGGATATGGGGAGAAAGCAGGGACAGGGTACTGAACTTGGATGATCAGCCATGATCTCATTGAATGGCGGAGCAGGCTCGAGGGGCCGAATGGCCTACTCCTGCTCCTATCTTCTGTGTTTCTATGAGAGCGCTTTGGAAGATTATACTTGGGGCATCTGCAATGTGCTCACCTACTTCCGTTAAACCCTGGGATGGAAACAGTCTGGTCCTGGGGATTTGTCGCTCTTTGGTGCCATTATTTTCTTCATTACTGTTAACTGGGGTGAGTCCCCGCCTCTGATTCAGTATTAGTTTCTTAGGGATGTCCTCGATTGTAAATACTGACGCAAAGTTTATATTCAACATGTTGGCCATTTCCTTATTTTCATTTACAATATCACCGTTATCAGTTTTTAAGGGACCCACATTGTTCTTAACCACCCTCTTTTTCCTCATGTAATTGTCAAAGTTTTTGTGTTGATTTTGATATTCCTTCCAAGTTTCTTTTCATACTCCTTTTTGTAGCTTTCACCATCTGTTTGGAGTGGGCCTTTGGTGTAGCAGTAGCATCCCCGCCGCTGGGCCAGAAGGTGTAGGGTTTCGAACCCCGCTCCGGACAGTCCCAGCAAGTGGAGTCGGAGCTCCGGCTCTAAATTCTGGGTTGACATCCAGCGGGATACTTGTGGGTGTGGGTGGCACCCCCCCCTCGTATGGGTTGTGGGAGCCCGTAAAACCCTCCCGCCATAGGACTAACCACCCTAATGGCTGGTACGTAAATGGTTACGGTCACGGAAGGAGTGTTAACGTGGCCAGAAATCCTTCCACCACTTCATACAGTTCCCCAAAGGGAACAGTGTGAAGACACGTCTGATGACGACCATCTGTTTGATTGCCTCTTTGTATCTCTCCATCGCCAGGATCTGTGCTAGTTTCTGCATGTTTATATAATTTTTCTTTCAGTTTTATCTTGACTCTGCCTCTTCCGCCATCCATGGCTGGGTTTTTTGAGTAATTACAGCTCTTGCCCCACAGGGGTATAAACTGCTTCTGTATCACATTCAGTTATTTTTTGAACACCTCCCACTGATCTTCGGTCATTTTACCCATTAACAGATTTACCCAGTTTACTGTGGACAGTCTCTGCCTCATCGTTTTGTAGTCAGCCTTACCTAAATCTAGAATCTTAGTAGCTGTTTCGCCTTCCTCCCTTTCAAACACAATGTTGAAATCAATCATTTTATGATCGCTATGGGATAAATGTTCACGCACCATTAGACTGTTAACTAAATCTGTCTCATTACTCATTATTATATCCAATATGGCCTGCCCCCTTGTTGGTTCTGGGACATATTGTTTCAGAAAACTATCCTGAGCACACTCAAGAAATTCACTACCTTTCTGACATGAGCTCATCTATTTATCCCAATCTATGTGAACGTTTAAATTCCCCATTAAAGCCACTGTCATTACTACATGCTTGTCTCATCTCTGCATTAACGCATTCTGCCACTTCACAGCTGTCTGTCCCTGCACATAGACACTCTCTCTCTCTCTGTCTGTCTGTCTGTCCCTGCACACACACAGTCTCTCTGACTCTGTCTCGCTCTCTGTCTGTCTCTCTCTCTCTCTGCCTGTCCCTGCACACACTCAAATTCAAATTCAAATGCTTTATTGGCATGAAAGTTTACAGGGAACCATATTGCCAAAGCTTACATAACAAAAAGTACAGGGTTTCCAACATTCTGTAGGTGTCAAACGTTTTTGACCCTCGTTGGGTACAGACAGTATTAATTTAAACAGTCATTGGCCCTCGTTGGGTGCATTCAGTATTAATTTAAAACAGTCGTTGGGTACATTCGGTATTAATTTAAACATTTTTAGAGTATATATGCTATGGGTGTGCTCGTTAGTCACTCACTGTTCCTCAGGTTGTGACATGTTGTTACATATTGGGCACCAAGATATGGTCTGTCTCCCTCCCCCAGGACTATTCTTAATTTTGACAGGTCATCCAATTCTTTGAAATCTGGGGTTGTAAGGCTGAGCTTGTCAAAATATATGTTTCTTGTCTTGTTGAATTTTTCACATTTTAGGAGGAAGTGCACCTCTGTCTCAACCTCGCCGGCCAGACAGTGATCACATATTCTATTTTCTTTAGGTTGCCAGGATTTCTTGTATCTTCCTTTTTCAATTGCCAGTTGGTGGTCGCTTAGTCTGTATCTGGTGAGGGTCTGTCTCTGTTTTGTGTCTCTGATGGTCGAGAGATAGTCTGCCAGTTTATATTCTCTTTTTAGGGCCCGGTAGCATTCTAATCTGCTTTGGCTTTTGGTTATTTTGTTCCAATGTCCCAGGTAGGTTTCTTTGCATTGTTTAATGATTTGGTTCACTCGGATTGGTGTTTGGGGAGCAGTGTTGGTCTGGGACTGGTCAGGGTCCGGCTGGGTAGGAGAACTTAGTTTCAGTAACATCTGACTCAGGGGACTCGTTTCTGGGTTCAGCTCTTGGGTCTGGAGGGCTTTAAAATGAAGGGTGTCTGGGGAACTAGATTTGAGGTGATTTAGAAAGTTTAGTGCTCGTTTTTGGATGTTTATTATCAGTGGGTATCTGCCTAGTTCGGCTCTACATGCATTTGTTGGTGTTTTCCTTTGGGTGCGAAGAATGCTTCGGCAAAATTCTGCATGTAGGGCTTCTATTGTGTGTTTTTCCCATTTAGTGTAGCTATGGTGATTGAGTGGGCCCCATACTTCACTACCATACAGCGCAATGGGCAGGATTATACTATCAAATATTTTGAGCCAGATTTTGATTGGAATTTGGATGTTGTAGAATTTTCTTTTTATTGCATATAGGGCTCGTCGGGCTTTTTCTTTTAGTGCATTCACTGCTATGTTGAAGCTCCCTGATGCTGTAATGGTTAGACCAAGGTAAGTGTAGCTCATAGTGTGTCCTATGATGGTATCACTCTCTCTCTCTCTGTCTGTCTGTCTCTCTCTGTCCCTGCACACACTCACAGTCTCTCTGTCTCTTTCCCTGTACACACTATGACTCTCACATTGTGTTTGTGTTTCTATATTTCGGTCTGGACCTCCTGTGTTTTGTTACTCATGGGCTCACATTCCTTTCCCATCCGTTTGTAATCTTGGGTCTAATTTTGGTTGTTTTACAGGGCTCCTGCCAGGGGCTGGAAAGCAGATGCCTGTGGCCAGGTTGGGACCTGCGACAGGCGGGGTTTATGTAACAGTGGGTGGGACAGTCCCTGATGGAGCCGGTGTCCGACCGTGGACGTCCGTTGATGGGGTGTTGGTTCCAGTGGCTGTTTGATTTATCTTGAACTCCGCCCGGTGCCGGTCTCTGTAACAAAGTTCATGTCATTCTCTTACAGATCGAATCCAGGCTGGGAGTCTACGGGATCTCTTCAGACCAGGTGGGATACAACTCGCAACCTTCAGATTAACCTGCTGCCCGGGGGAGGGGGGGAGAGAGAGAGAGAGAGACGGAGAGGGGGGGGGAAGAGAGACAGAGAGGGGGGGGGGAAAGAGAGGGGGAGAGAGAAAGGGAGGAGGGGGAGAGAGAGGAGGGGGAGAGAGAGGAGGGGGAGAGAGAGGAGGGGGAGAGAGAGGAGGGGGAGAGAGAGGAGGGGGAGAGAGGGGGGGGGAGAGAGAGAGGGAGAGTGAGGGGGGGAGAGAGAGGAGGGGGAGAGAGAGAGGGGGGGAAGAGAGGGGGGTGAGGGGAAGAGAGGGGGGGAGGGGGGAGAGAGAGAGAGGGGGGGAGGGGGGAAGAGGGGAGAGAGAGAGAGGGGGGGAGAGAGAGGGGGGAAGGGGAAAGAGAGGGGGGAGGGGGAGAGAGGGGGAGGGAGGGAGTGAGGGGGGAGAGAGAGGGGGAGCGAGAGAGAGGGGGAGGGAGGGGGGAGAGAGAGGGGGAGGGGGAGGGAGTGGGGAGAGAGGGGGAGGGAGTGGGGAGAGGGGGAGGGGGAGGGAAGAGAGGGGGGAGGGGGAGAGAGAGAGGGGGGGAGGGGAGGGGGAAGAGAGGGGAGAGAGAGGGGGAGAGAGAGGGGGGAGAGGGGGAGGGGGAGGGAGTGGGGAGAGAGGGGGAGGGAGGGGGGAGGGGGAGAGAGAGGGAGGGGAGGGAGAGAGAGCGAGGGGGAGGGATGGTTAGAGGGAGGGGGAGGGGGCAGAGAGAGGGAGGGAGCGGGAGGGCATAGGGAGGGAGGGGGAGGGTGAGAGAGGGAGGGAGGGGGCGAGGGCGAGAGAGGGAGGGAGGGAGGGGGAGAGAGGGAGGGTGGGGGTGAAGACCATTGACCAGAAACTTAACTAGACCAGCCACTTAAATACAGAGGCTGGGTATTCTGGGGCGAGTGTCTCACCTCCTGACTCCCCAAAGCCTTTCCACCATCTACAAGGCACAAGTCAGGAGTGTGATGGAATACTCTCCACTTGCCTGGATGAGTGCAGCTCCAACAACACTCAAGAAGCTCGACACCATCCAAGACAAAGCAGCCCGCTTGATTGGCACCCCATCCACCACCTTAAACATTCACTCCCTCCACCACCGGCGCACCGTGGCTGCAGTGTGTACCATCTACAAGATGCACTGCAGCAACTCGCCAAGGCTTCTTCGGCAGCACCTCCCAAACCCGCGACCTCTTCCACCTAGAAGGTCAAGGGCAGCGGGCGCATGGGAACACCACCACCTCCAAGTTCCCCTCCAAGTCTCACACCATCCTGACTTGGAAATATATCGCCGATCCTTCATTGTCACTCGGTCAAAATCCTGGAACTCCCTCCCTAACAGCACTGTGGGAGCACCTTCACCACACGGACTGCAGCGGTTCAAGAAAGCGGCTCACCACCACCTTCTCGGGCAATTAGGGATGGGAAATAATAGCTGGCCTTGCCAGCGACGCCCATGTCCCATAAACGAATAAAAAAGACGGATGGAGGGTGGGTGGAAAAGGAGAGGGGGGAGGGGAAGACAGACAGAGAGGGAGAGGAAGAGTGAGGGGATAACCATGTGGAGGGGGAGAAGGGAGGGGTGAGGTGAAGAGGGTGAAAGAGAAATGGAGGAGGAGGAGGAGGTGGGAGAGACATGGAGGGGAGAGGTTTAGAGATGGGGAAGGGAGAGAGACAGAAGAGGAGGGGGAGAGACAGGGGGAGAGGGAATAGGTGGGGTGGGGAAGGGAAATGCGGAGAAGGGTTGGGGAGGAGGGTGGGGGAAGGGGGGGAAGGAGAGGGAGAGACTTGGGGGAGGGACTAAGAGAGGAGCAGGGAGGGAGAAAGGGAGAGAGATGGAGGGCGAGACAGGGAGGGGGAGAGGGAAGAAGGGTGTGCGAGGGGCGGGTCTTCGGTCTCTGCCTTAATCTCCGTTCCTTAGCCACGGTCTCGGGCTGAACCAGACTCTTCTCTCCTTGGTTTCGACCACATGTCCACCCCATCACCAAGACAACCTCCTTGCACCTCCGTAACCTCGCCCGGCTCCGCCCCTGCCTCAGCTCATCCGTTGCTGAAACCCTCATCCATGCCTTTGTTACCTCTAGACTCGACCATTCCACCGCATTCCTGGCTGGCCTCCCACATTCCACCCGACGTAAACATCCAAAACTTGGCTGCCCGTGTCCTAACTCGTACCAAGTTCCATTCGCCCATCACCCCTGTGCTCGCTGACCTACATTGACTCCCGGTTAAGCAACGCCTCGATTTCAAAATTCTCATCCTTGTTTACAAATCCCTCCATGGCCTCGCCCCTCCCCATCTCTGTAATCTCCCCGCCTTCAGCTGGTAAGGCCCAGAGCTCTGGAATTATCTCCCTAAACCTCTCCGGCTCTCTACCTCTCTCTCCTCCTTTAAGATGATCTTTAAAACCTACATCCTATCTGTCCTAATATCTCCTTATATGGCTCGGTGTCAAATTTTGTTTGATAACGCTCCTGTGAAGTGCCTTGGGATGTTTTACGATGTTTAAGATGATATATCAATACAAGTTGTTGTTGGGAGTGCGTGTGTCATGTAGATCTGTGCGAGGTGTTGCTGTGGGTGTCTGAGGTGTGGGTGTGGGTGTGTGAGGTGCATGTGTGAGTGACATTGGCGTGCGCGAGGGGAGGGTGCGTGCGAGGGGAAGGCTTGTGAGAGGGGCGGGTGGGCGAGGGGAGGGGAGGGCATGGGGAGGGCGCGGGCAAGGGGAAGGCTTGTGTGAGGGGGCGGTGTGCGAGGGGAGGGCACGTGAGAGGTGGTGTGTGCGAGGGGCGGGGGCACGTGCGAGGGGAGGGGCGCGTGCGAGGGGAAGGGGCGCGTGCGAGGGGAAGGGGTGTGTGCGAGGGGAGGCAAGGGGAAGGGTGCGCGAGGGGTGGGCGTGCGAGGGGTGGTGTCTGCGCGAGGGGTGGTGTGTGCGCGCGCGAGGGGTGGTGTGTGTGCACGCGCATGCGCGAGGGGAGGGGGCGTGCGCGAGGGGAGGGGCGTGCGCGAGGGGAGGGGGCGCGTGAGAGGGGAGGGGGTGCGTGCGAGGGGAAGTGTGTGCGAGGGGCGGGGGCGTGTGCGAGGGGAGGGGGCGCGTGCGAAGGGAAGTGTGCGCGTGGGAAGGGAAGTGTGCGCGAGGGGAGGGGGCGCGTGCGAGGGGAGGGGGCGCGTGCGAGGGGAGGGCATTATCTTCACTGTCGATGAACTCGCGCCTCTCACACTATCCGTTACTCTAACAGCGAAAGGAGATGATGCGATCACGCTGGAATCACACGATGCTACAGACTTCCTGCGAACCGCGTCCACACGAATCAAACGCCACGCCAAGTGGTACCAACAGAACCCGGACTTCCAGTCCTGGTACAAGTATTACCAGAAAATTGGCCACACTGAAGGGGTGAGCACCACCACTGGGGGTCAGAAGGGGTAAATGTCCTGACTGGGGGTCTGTGCCACTGTGGGTTTGAAGATTCAGTGTCGAGACTGGAGTCACGGGAAGTCTGGCGTTTGACGGGCCTTTCCAACATCAAAACTACTAGAGACCATTGTCAAGGACAAAGTTCATTGTCACTTGGAGACTCATGGGTTAATGAGGGACAGCCACCATGGATTTGTTAAAGGCAAATCATGTCTAACTAACCCGACTGAGTTCTTTGATGAGGTAACAAAAAGGGTTGATGAGGGTAGTGCGGCTGATTTTGTGTAAATGGACTTTCAAAAGGCGTTTGATAAAGTGCCCCGTCTTAGGCTTGTTCAGAAAATAGAAGCATATGTGATTAAAGGACGGTGGTAACTTGGGTACGTAATTGACTAAAGGACAGGAGGCAGAGAGTAGTGGTGAGCGGAGGTGGTCCTGACTATGCAGTGGGGTCCCCCCAGGGGTCAGTATTGGGACCATTGCATTTCTTGTTATATATAAATGACCTGGGGTTTGGTACAATTTTGAAGTTTGCGGATGATACAAAACTTGGCAACGCAGTAAATAGTGAGCAGGGTAGTAGCAGACTTCGGGAGGACATTGGCAGACTGGTGAAATGGGGGCAGGCATGTGGCAGATGCAGTTTAGTGCGGATAAGTGTGAAGTGATGCAGTTTGAGAGGAACAACATGGAGAGGCTGTATAATCTAAATGGTACTATTTTGAAGGGGATTCAAGAAGAGAGGGACCTGGGGGTGCCAAGTCACAAATCTTTGAAAGTGGCAGGGTATGTTGATAAGGTGGTTAAGAAAGCATTTGAGTTACTTGGCTTTGTAAATAGGAACATTGAACAGAAAAACAAGGAAGTCAAGCTAAACCTGTACAAATCACAGGTTAGGCCTCAGCTGGAGAATTATGTACAATTCTGGGCATCACACTTCAGGTACAGAGGCAGTTTACCAGGATGATACCAGGGATGAGGGAGTTCAGTTATGAGGTTATGGGGAAAGAGCAGGGCGAGTAGGACTAGGTAGCTCTTTCACAGAGCCGGAACAGGCAAGGTTGGCCTCCCTCTGTGCTCTATGATTCTATTTCCCAATGTTGGGATTCATGGGACTCTCCCAAATGTTGCATTTATAGGAACTTCCCAGTGAGGAGAGATATGGGGACATCCCAGTGAGGAGAGATATGGAGACATCCCAGTGAGGTGAGATAGGGAGACATCCCAGTGAGGAGAGATATGGAGACATCCCAGTGAGGAGAGATATGGAGACATCCCAGTGAGGAGAGATATGGAGACATCCCAGAGAGGCGAGATATGGAGACATCCCAGTGAGGGGAGATGGGGAGACATCCCAGTGAGGGGAGATAGGGAGACATCCCAGTGAGGAGAGATATGGAGACATCCCAGTGAGGGGAGATATGGAGACATCCCAGTGAGGGGAGATATGGAGACATCCCAGTGAGGGGAGATATGGAGACATCCCAGTGAGGGGAGATAGGGAGACATCCCAGTGAGGGGAGATAGGG
The DNA here is from genome assembly GCF_052327205.1 of Somniosus microcephalus. Taxonomy (NCBI): domain Eukaryota; kingdom Metazoa; phylum Chordata; class Chondrichthyes; order Squaliformes; family Somniosidae; genus Somniosus; species Somniosus microcephalus. The sequence continues at coordinate 19,084,621 of NW_028225182.1, read as the reverse complement.
AGACATCCCAGTGAGGTGAGATATGGAGACATCCCAGTGAGGGGAGATATGGAGACATCCCAGTGAGGGGAGATATGGAGACATCCCAGTGAGGGGAGATATGGAGACATCCCAGTGAGGAGAGATATGGAGACATCCCAGTGAGGAGAGATATGGAGACATCCCAGTGAGGAGAGATATGGAGACATCCCAGTGAGGAGAGATATGGAGACATCCCAGTGAGGGGAGATATGGAGACATCCCAGTGAGGAGAGATATGGAGACATCCCAGTGAGGGGAGATAGGGAGACATCCCAGTGAGGAGAGATATGGAGACATCCCAGTGAGGAGAGATATGGAGACATCCCAGTGAGGGGAGATATGGAGACATCCCAGTGAGGGGAGATATGGAGACATCCCAGTGAGGAGAGATATGGAGACATCCCAGTGAGGGGAGATAGGGAGACATCCCAGTGAGGAGAGATATGGAGACATCCCAGTGAGGAGAGATATGGAGACATCCCAGTGAGGGGAGATATGGAGACATCCCAGTGAGGAGAGATAGGGAGACATCCCAGTGAGGGGAGATATGGAGACATCCCAGTGAGGGGAGATATGGAGACATCCCAGTGAGGGGAGATATGGAGACATCCCAGTGAGGGGAGATATGGAGACATCCCAGTGAGGGGAGATATGGAGACATCCCAGTGAGGGGAGATAGGGAGACATCCCAGTGAGGGGAGATATGGAGACATCCCAGCGAGGGGAGATAGGGAGACATCCCAGTGAGGGGAGATAGGGAGAGATCCCAGCGAGGGGAGATAGGGAGACGTCCCAGCGAGGGGAGATAGGGAGACGTCCCAGCGAGGGGAGATAGGGAGACATCCCAGTGAGGGGAGATATGGAGACATCCCAGTGAGGGGAGATATGGAGAGATCCCAGTGAGGGGAGATATGGGGATATCTCAGCGAGGGAAGATAGGGAGACATCCCAGCGAGGGGAGATAGAAACATAGAAGATAGGAGCAGGAGTAGGCCATTCGGCCCTTCGAGCCTGCTCCGCCATTCAACGAGATCATGGCTGATCATCCAAACCCTAGCACCCGGTCCCTACACCGACAACCATCCCACCCAAGCCCTATCCCCGTAACCCCACGTATTTAATCCCCCCTAACACTAAGGGTCAATTTTTATCATGGCCAATCAACCTAACCGGCACATCTTTGGACTGTGGGAGGAAACCGGAGCACCCGGAGGAAACCCACGCAAACACGGGGAGAATGTGCAAACTCCACACAGACAGTCGCCCGAGGCCGGATTTGAACCCGGGTCCCTGGCGCTGTGAGGCAACAGTGCTAACCACTATGCCACCGTGCTGCCGAGATATGGGGACGTCCCAGTGAGGGGAGATATGGAGACATCCCAGTGAGGGGAGATAGGGAGACATCCCAGTGAGGGGAGATAGGGAGTGCAGGGAAGTGAGGAGGAATGGGGACAACAACAACAGTTTGCATTTATATAGCGCCTTTAATGCAGTAAAACATTCCAAGGCTATTCACAGGAGCGTGATCAGGCAAAGTCTGACACCGAGCTACCCAAGGAGATATTAGGGCAGGTGACCAAAAGCTTGGTCAAAGAGGTAGGTTTTAAGGAGCGTCTTAAAGGAGGGAAGAGAATTCCAGAGCCTATGGCCCAGGCAGCTGTAGGCACGGCCACCTATGGTGGAATGATTAAAACTGTTGATGCTCAAGAGGCCAGAATTGGAGGAGCGCAGCGATCTCGGAGGATTGTACAGCTGGCGTAGGTTAGAAAGAAAGACTTGCATTTCTGCAGCGCCTTTCACAACCTCAGGACATCCCAAAGCACTTCACAGTCAATGAAGTAGTTTTGAAGTGCAGTCACTGTTGTAATGTAGGAAACACAGCAGCCAATTTGTGCACAGCAAGCTCCCACAAACAGCAATGTGATAATGACCAGATAATCTGTTTTTGTTATGTTGATTGAGGGATAAGTATTGGCCCCAGGACACCGGGGAGAAACTCCCCTGCTCTTCTTCAAAATCGTGCCATGGGATCTTTTACGTCCAGCTGCAAGAGCAAACGGGGCCTGGGTTAAACGTCTCATCCGAAAGACGGCACCTCCGACAGTGCAGCACTCTCTCAGCACGGCACTGGGAGTGTCAGCCTAGCTTTCTGTGCTCAAGTCTCTGGAGTGGGACTTGAACCCACAACCTTCTGACTCCGAGGCGAGAGAGTGCTGCCCACCTAGCCACAGCTGACACTGCAGAGATAGGGAGGGGCGAGGCCATGGAGGGATTTGAAAACAAAGATGAGAATTTTTAAATCGAGGTGTTGCCGGACTGGGAGCCAATGAATGTGAGTGAGCACAGGGATGGTGGGTGAACGGGGCTTGGCACGAGTTAAGATACGGGTAGCAGATTTTTGAATGAGCTTACGTTTATGGGGGGTGGAAGCTGGGAGGCCAGGAGAGCGTTGGAATAGTCAAGTCGAGTGGTAATAAAGGCATGGATGAGGGTTCCAGTAGCAGATGAGCTGAGGTAGGGGCGGAGTCCAGCGATGTTACGGAAGTGGAAGTAGGCGGTCTTGGTGATGGAGAGGATGTGTGGTCGGAAGCTCAGCTCAGGGTCAAATAGGACACCAAGATTGTGAATGGTGTGGTTCAGCCTCAGACAGTAACCAGAGAGAGGGGTGGAGTCGATGGCTAGGGAACGGAGTTTGGGACGGGGGACCGAAGAAAATGCCTTCGGTCTTTCCAATATTTATTTGTAGGAAATTTCTGCTCAGTCGGATAACAGTGTGACAAATCAGAGACAGTGGAGGGGTTGAGAGAGGTGGTGGTGAGGTAGAGCTGGGTGTCATCAGCGTACATGTGGAAACTGACGTCGTGTTTTCGGATGATGTCGCTGAGGGGCAGCATGTAGATGAGAAATAGGAGGGGCCAAGGAGAGATTCCAGAGGTAACAACGCGGGAGCGGGAAGAGAAGCCGTTGCAGGTGATTCTCTGGCTACGATTAGATAGATAAGAATGGAACCAGACCAGTGCAGTCCCACCCAGCTGGACGATGGTGGAGAGGCGTTGGAGAAGGATGGAGTAGTTAACCATGTCAAAGGCTGCAGCCAGGTCGAGAAGGATGAGAAGGGAAAGTTGACCTTTTGTCAGATTCACATAGGATGTCATTTGTGAGTTTGATAAGAGCTATTTCAGTACTATGGCAGGGGCAGAAACCCACTTGGAGGGATTCAGTCATGGAGTTCTGGGAAAGATGGGTATGGATTTGGGAGCTGACAACACATTGGAAATGAATTTGGAGAGGGGGCTGTAGTTTGCAAGGACAGAGGGGTCAAGGGTTGTTTTTCTGAGGAGGGGGTGATGATGGCAGGTTTGTTAAGGAAGTGGTATCAAGTCACATGATTAGGCAGAGTCAACATGGTTTTATGAAAGGGAAATCGTGTTTGTACAATTTTATTAGAGCTTTTTGAGGATGTAACTATCAGGGTAGATAAAGGGGAACCAGTGGATGTAGTATATTTAGATTTCCAAAAGGCATTCGATAAGGTGCCACATAAAAAATTACACAAGATTAGGGCTCATGGGGTTGGGGGTAATATAGTAGCATGGATAGAGGACTGGCTAACTGACAGAAAACAGAGAGTAGGGATAAACGGATCTTTTTCAGGTTGGCAGGCTGTAACTAGTGGGGTGCCGCAAGGATCAGTGTTGGGGCCTCAGCTATTTACAGTCTATGGCCTAGAAATTCACTGGCCTTAGCGCCGCTTTTGAGGCGCTAGAGGGCCTAGCGCCGAAGTTATGGCCAGTCTAGAAATTGACAGGGGCCCTAAATCGGCGTTAGGCCGGTAGCGCTGCGCCGGCACCGATGACGTCATCGGTGTGCGCAGCGTCCCGGTTGCCATGGTAACCCGCCCGAACTCGGAAATTGAGTTGCGGCCGCCTCGCCCGTGGCAGCCGCAAGCAACGTTCTGGCAGAGGTGCCTTACAGAACTTTGCGCCGGCGCATTAAAGGCCCCGCGGCGGCCGGCCGCTTTCCCGCCGGCCGCCTGGCCGCAGCTCCCTCCCCGGACTTCCCCCCCCCGGAACAGAAGCAAGCCCGGCACTTGTCCGAGGTGCCGGGCTCATTTTTAAAAAGATTATCGCGGGCCGCGGCCGGGTGCAGGCAGCTCCTCCTTAACGGAAAGAGGAGGCCTGCACTTCCCGAGCCTGCCGCACCGCAGCGGGCGCCGCAGCGCTGGAAGAGCGCCGCAATGCGGCGCCAGTTTTGAGGCGCTGAGACCCCTCAGTAGCGCCGGCAGCCGTTTGGGCGCGGCGCTGCTGAATTTTTGGCGCGCGCAGGGGGACTTAGCGCCGGCACTAACTTCCGGCGCTAAAGCCCTCGCTGCGCCAAAACCGAATTTCTAGGCCCATATCAATGACCTAGATGAAGGGACCGAGTGTAATCTATCCAAGTTTGCTGATGATACAAAGCTAGGTGGGACAGTAAGCTGTGAGGAGAACACAGTCTGCAAAGGGATATAGATAGACTGAGTGAGTGGGCAGTAAGGTGGCAGATGGAGTATAATGTAGTGAAATGTGAGGTTATTCACTTTGGTAGGAAGAATAGAAAAACAGAATATTTTTTAAATAGTGAGAAACTTTCAAATGTTGGTGTTCACAGAGATTTAGGTGGCCTCGTGCAAGAAAGCGAGCGTGCAGGTACAGCAAGCAATAAGGAAGGCAAATGGCATGTTGGCCCTTATTGCAAGGGGGTTGGAGTATAAGAGTAAGGAAGTCTTGCTACAATTGTACAGGGCCTTGGTGAGACCACACCTGGAGTACTGGGCACAGTTTTGGTCTCCTTATCGAAGGAAGGATATACTTGCTTTGGAGGCGGTGCAACGAAGGTTCACTAGATTGATTCCTGGGATGAGAGGGCTGTCCTATGATGAGAGATTGTGTAGAATGGGCCGATACTCTCTGGAGTTTAGAAGAATGAGAGGTGATCTCATTGAAACATACAAGATTCTGAGGGGGATTGACAGGGTCGATGCTGAGAGGCTGTTTCCCCTGGCTGGAGTGTCTAGAACTAGGGGGCATAGTCTCAGGATAATGGGTCGGCCATTTAAGACTGAGATGAGGAGGCATTTCTTCACTCAGAGGGTTGTGAATCTTTGGAATTCTCTGCCCCAGAGGGCTGTGAATGCTGAGTCGTTGAGTATATTCAAGGCTGAGATCGATTTTTGGACTCTAGGGGAATCAAGGGATTTGGCGATCGGGCGGGAAAGTGGAGTTGAGGTTGATGATCAGCCGTGATCTTATTGAATGGCGGAGCAGGCTCAAGGGCCCGTATGGCCTACTCCTGCTCTTACTTCTTATGTTCTTATGTTTGAAGGGGAGGGGGAACCGTTAACAGTATCAGCTAGCAAAAGGGCCAGGAAGGGAAGTTGAGTGGTCAGCAGTTTAGTGGGAATAGAGTCGAGGGAGCAGGAGGCGGGTCTGATGGACAAGTTGAGCTCGGAGAGGGCATGAGGGGAGATAGGGGAGAAACTAGAGAAAGATGCAAGTTCAGGGCTAGGGCAGGGGGAAACCTTAGAGGAAGTTTAGCCCAGTGGGCTAGGGGAAGGAAGGGAAGTGGCAGAGGCAGCTGAACGGTTGGTCTCAATCTTAGTGACAAAGAACTCCATGAGTTCCTCGCTCTTGTTGGAGGCGAGGTTGGAGGAGACAGGGGAGAGGGGTTTAAGAAAACGGTTTGCAGTAGAGAAGAGAAGCTTCTTTAGGGAGCGGAAATGAGGGCTGTACCAGAGAGAATGACCAGGGTGAGAGAGAGTAATGGTTTTAATGGGGACAGGTGGAGGTGAGGGTGTGATTAAGCAGATTGGTAGCTACGGAAATGTCGTGGTGAATGGAGGGCCAAAGGCTGGTCAGTTGGGAGTTTGAAAGTGCTGTTGTAAGACACTTGGGAGATCGTTATTTCCCAGTGGCAGACAAAAAGGAATTGAGATTGTGGTGTGGGGGGAATGTGGGTGGAGAGCGACACAAGGAAGTGCTCAGAGATGGCCTTATCTGTGATTGACACAGTGGAAGGAGCTTAGGCCACGTGAGATGGCGAGGTCAAGGGGATGGCTGTGAATATGGGTTGAGGAGTTTACATGGAGGGAGAGATTAAGGGAGGATAGGGAGGCAGTGAACTCCGAGGAAAGCGAGCGCTTGGCGAGTTGAGATGGAGGTTGAAAGCACCGAGGACGAGAAGTTGCTTGGTGTGGAGGCGGAGGGAGGAAAGCAGTGAGGATATCTTGGTGAGAAACGTGACAGTGAGGGGGTCCCAGGCCAGAGAGGGGTGGGGGGTCCCAGAGTGGAGTCGCAGGGCGGGGTGGGGGGTGCGGAGGTCCCAGAGCAGGGAGTGGTGGGGAGGGGGCAGTCCCAGGGCAGAGAGGGGGTGGGTCCCAGGGTAGAGAGGGGGTGGGTCCCAGGGCAGAGAGGCGAGTCCCAGAGCAGGAGGGGGGCCCAGGGCAGGGAATGTGGGGGTTGGGGGGGTCCCAGGGCAGAGGGGGTGGATTGGGGGGGGGGGGGTCCCAGGGCAGAAAGGGGGGCGGGTCCCAGGGCAGAGAAGGTGGATGGGGCGGGGGGTCCCAGTGCAGAGGAGGGCGGGTCCCAGGGCAGAGAAGGTGGAGGGAGTCTCAGGTCAGAGAGGGGGACGGGTCCCAGGGCAGAGAGGGTGGAGGGGGCGGGGTGGGTCCCAAGGCAAAGAGTGGGGGGGTGCGGAGTTCCCAGGGCAGAGAGGGGGCGGGTCCCAGAGCAGGAGGGGGGCCCAGGGCAGAGAATGTGGAGGGTGGGGTGTGGTTCCAGGGCAGAGAGGATGGAGGGGGCGGGGGGAGTCTCAGGTCAGAGAGGGGGGCGGGTCCCAGGGCAGAGAGCATGGGGGGGGGGGGTAAGGTCCCAGGACAGAGTGCAGGAGGGAGGTCCCATAGCAGAGAGTGTGGGGGGGTGGGGGGGAGGGCGCGTGTGGTCCCGGGACACAGTGGGGTGTCCCAGGCCAGTGAAGAGGTGGGTTGCAGGGCAGAGTGCAGGAGGGAGGTCCCAGGGCAGACAGTGGGGGGGGGGGGCGGGGTGGTCCCAGGTCGGAGAGGCGGGTCCCAGGGCGGAGAGCATGGGGGGGGGGTGCGCGTGGTCCCGGGGCACAGTGGGGTGTCCCAGGCCAGTGAAGAGGTGGGTTGCAGGGCAGAGTGCAGGAGGGAGGTCCCAGGGCAGACAGTGCGGGGTGGTCCCAGGTCGGAGAGGCGGGTCGCAGGGCAGAGAGCAGGAGGGAGGTCCCAGGGCAGACAGTGCGGGGTGGTCCCAGGTCGGAGAGGCGGGTCGCAGGGCAGAGTGCAGGAGGGAGGTCCCAGGGCGGAGAGCATGGGGGGGGTGCACGTGGTCCCGGGGCACAGTGGGGTGTCCCAGGCCAGTGAAGAGGTGGGTTGCAGGGCAGAGTGCAGGAGGGAGGTCCCAGGGCGGAGAGCATGGGGTGGGGGGGGGGGGGGTCCGCGTGGTCCCGGGGTATCCCAGGCCAGTGAAGAGGTGGGTCACAGGGCAGAGTGCAGGAGGGAGGTCCCAGGGCGGAGAGCATGGGGGGGGGTGCGCGTGGTCCCGGGGCACAGTGGGGTGTCCCAGGCCAGTGAAGAGGTGGGTTGCAGGGCAGAGTGCAGGAGGGAGGTCCCAGGGCGGAGAGCATGGGGTGGGGGGGGGGGGTCCGCGTGGTCCCGGGGTATCCCAGGCCAGTGAAGAGGTGGGTCGCAGGGCAGAGTGCAGGAGGGAGGTCCCAGGGCGGAGAGCGCGTGGTCCCAGGGCACAGTGGGGTGTCCCAGGCCAGTGAAGAGGTGGGTCGCAGGGCAGAGAGCAGGAGGGAGGTTCCAGGGCGGAGAGCATGGGGGGGTGCGCGTGGTCCCGGGGCACAGTGGGGTGTCCCAGGCCAGTGAAGAGGCCAATCTCCAGATGATTTCTCACTATTCCATCTCCCCTTTTCTTCATTGATACAGCTGTATGAAATCGACCGGATTCGGTTAATCTATCTGCAGATGAGACATCTGGAGGACGTTTATGGTAAGGATGCTCCGTTCTATCAGTACACTATTGGCCTCGCGCCAACACATGGGAATGTCAAAGGGGTATCCGTACCCTCCTGTGACCCCAAGACAGATCGGAACTGTAAGTCGCAGCCTCCAGCCCCTAAGGCCCCTGTGGCCCAGCCTCCGCCTGCACCCCCTAAGGCTCAGTATCAGACGTCACCTCAGCTGTCCTGTAACACTCATGATCCAGCATGTCTTCTACAATATTTCTACTACTTCATGGGAAACATTCAGAAAGACGCTGACTGCAATCCCAAAACCGATCCCAAGTGCTCACGGGGAGCAAGAGCACTGCCCTGTGACCCCAAATATGATTCTACCTGTGCTCCTTCCAAACCTGCAGCAAGACCCTACAAGCCCACGGAGTATGACTGCAACCCCATGTACGATCCCGATTGCAATGAAGAGGAAGACAACAGAGGAGGCCAGCGACCAGGACCTGCACCGACTGACTTCGAGGTCCCAGAGGATGATGAGGAATCGGAGGACGAAGATGAAATTGACCCCTATGATCCACATTATCCTGGTTCCTATTATTATAATCCACACGGTGCGTCTCCATATGGAAATCCACACGGTGCGTCTCCATATGGAAATCCACACGGTGCGTCTCCATATGGAAATCCACACGGTGCGTCTCCATATGGAAATCCACACGGTGCGTCTCCATATGGAAATCCACACGGTGCGTCTCCATATGGAAATCCACACAGTGCGTCTCCATATGGAAATCCACACGGTGCGTCTCCATATGAATCTCCTCATAACTCCCCATATGAATCACCTCGTAACTCCCCATATGAATCTCCTCATAACTCCCCATATGAATCACCTCGTAACTCCCCATATGAATCTCCCTATGGTGCGCCATATGCATCTCCCTATAACTCACCATATGGATCTCCTCATAACTTCCCATATGAATCTCCTTATGGCCCTCAATATGGTCACGAAGATGAAGATGAGGATGAGGAGGATGACGAGTATTAACTGTGCTAATACAACTGTATTCCAAGACAGCAGGACAAGAGACCGTGAATGCGTTCTCCCCCTTACGCTTCACTATAATGTGTGATTTTAAAAATATATGTATTATTCTGATCAGAGACAGGCTCGCGTTGTGATTTACAAAGGAATCCGTGAGGTTGTGAGGAATTAGGCCGGGCCCCTGGGCTCCAACACATGCCCACTTGGAGACAGCAGTCTCGGGCTCCCAGGTCTCTCCCCTCTACTCCTTACTCATAACAGGCTCGAATCATGGCTACAAGACAGAAAATTGTCTTCTGCTCATTTTCTTCAGTATGGTTTAAAGAACAGTAAATGCCCATGTCACTTTGGATTGGGCTGCAGTGTAGCTTGCTTGGGAATATCACAGGACAGAACATAAACACAAGAACATAGTTCGGAGCAGGAGTAGGCCACAAGGCCCCTCGAGCCTGTTCCGCCATTCAATAAGATCATGGCTGATCATCTATCTTAAGTCCACTTTCCCAGATTCACAACCCTGAGTGAAGAAATTCCTCCTCATCTCGGTCTTAAATGGCCGACTCCTTATCCTGAGACTCTGCCCCCTAGTTCTAGACTCTCCAGCCAGGGGAAACAACCTCTCTACCCTGTCAATCCCCCTCAGAATCTTATATGTTTCAATGAGATCGCCTCTCATTCTGCTAAACTCCAGAGAATCGGCCCATTCTACACAATCTCTCCTCATAGGACAGCCCCCTCATCCCAGGAATCAATCTAATGAACCTTCGTTGCACCGTCTCCAACACAAGTATCTCCTGTCTGAGATAAGGAGACCAAAACTGTGCCCAGTACTCCAGGTGTGGTCTCACCTGTACAAGACTTCCTTACTCTTATACTCCAACCCCCTTTGCAATAAAGGTCAACATGCCATTTGCCTTCCTAATTGCTTGCTGTACCTGCGTGCTAGCTTTCTGTGTTTCCTGTACGAGGACACCCAAATCTCTGTAACAAGGTACTGCTGCCTTCTTACCAGGTTATTACATTAAACAGACCAGACAAGACATGTTCCTAGTAATGGATGGACAGTGGGAGGTGCAGGCTTCACAGGGCTAGGAAGTGTGTAAAAATGGGGAAGGTAGCCAAAGGGACCTGGATTCTGTGCTGAGATCAGGTCGAGCTGCAGGAGGCAGCCTGTACAGTCCCTGAATGGGGTGAGTGGGGCTGATGTAGCGCTCCTGCCTCATGTAATTCATGACTTTTTCCACATTATTTAACTAGCAGGGACAGGGTACTGAGTTTGGATGATCAGCCATGATCTCATTGAATGGTGGAGCAGGCTCGAGGGGCCGAATGGCTTACTCCTGCTCCTATCTTCTATGTTTCTATGCAACTAAAACTTGCCCCACCCCCCTACCCCGAGGCTGTCCACTTTGAAGGGGCAGTTAGGGAACAGTGGGCAGGTTCCTGAGCAATCTGAAGCCGGACACACGTCAGTCGGGGGCCGGATTACTGGGCCAAGGCTGCCAAGGATCCGGTCTCCGAGTCCAATACCTTTTTGCACAGGTCTCTTCGCTTGAAATATAAAGGCTATTTTTATACATTTCTGGCTATACTCAGCCTCCCAAGTGCAGCTCTGAACCCAGACCGTCAGTGAGCCAATCGTAGCCAAAACCTACCTAGCCTTCTCGTCTGTGTATAGGGAGGGGTGCGGGGAGGAAGGGTTGGTTTGGGAAGAACTGGGCCCGGCCTCCCCATTGCATGACTGTCAGGAGAACTCCGCAGGACTCAGGTCAGTGAATCAGCTGGGTCCCTCCCATCCCGGGTCCGTGAATCAGCTGGCTCCCTCCCATCCCGGGTCAAACAGCTGGCTCCCTCCCATCCAGAGTCAAACAGCCGGCTCCCTCCCATCCATCCACCCCGGGGAAGGGGCACGGGGGCGTAAAGGGCCCGGCTCTCAGCTGGCTGTGGCAGTACCTTTCGCAGTGCTTGGGGAGAAGGTCCTGTGTCCTGCTGTCTTGGAGTTCACTTTGTTTCATATCATTCTATTGTTAAAATGTGATATTAAAAGAGTATTTGTTGGTTGTATAAAAGCTAAGTTCGCTCGCCGACGAGTGAGAAGTACAGAGCATTCTGTTTCAATCAGACTCCGATCGTCCCGTCCAGTCAGACTCCGATCGTCCCGTCCCATCCAGTCAGACTCCGATCGTCCCGTCCAGTCAGACGCCGATCGTCCCGTCCCGTCCAGTCAGACTCCGGTCGTCCCGTCCAGTCAGACGCCGATCGTCCCGTCCCGTCCAGTCAGACTCCGATCGTCCCGTCCCGTCCAGTCAGACTCCGATCGTCCCGTCCCGTCAGACTCCGATCGTCCCGTCCCGTCAGACTCCGATCGTCCCGTCCCGTCCAGTCAGACTCCGATCGTCCCGTCCCGTCCAGTCAGACGCCGATCGTCCCGTCCCGTCCAGTCAGACTCCGATCGTCCCGTCCCGTCAGACTCCGATCGTCCCGTCCAGTCAGACTCCGATCGTCCCGTCCCGTCCAGTCAGACTCCGATCGTCCCGTCCCGTCCAGTCAGACGCCGATCGTCCCGTCCCGTCCAGTCAGACGCCGATCGTCCCGTCCCGTCCAGTCAGACTCCGATCGTCCCGTCCCGTCCAGTCAGACTCCGATCGTCCCGTCCAGTCAGACTCCGATCGTCCCGTCCAGTCAGACTCCGATCGTCCCGTCCCGTCCAGTCAGACTCCGATCATCCCGTCCAGACTCCGATCGTCCCGTCCAGTCAGACTCCGATCGTCCCGTCCCGTCCAGTCAGACTCCGATCGTCCCGTCCAGTCAGACTCCGATCGTCCCGTCCCGTCCAGTCAGACTCCGATCGTCCCGTCCCATCCAGTCAGACTCCGATCGTCCCGTCCAGTCAGACTCCGATCGTCCCGTCCCGTCCAGTCAGACTCCGATCGTCCCGTCCAGTCAGACTCCGATCGTCCCGTCCAGTCAGACTCCGATCGTCCCGTCCAGTCAGATTCCGATCGTCCCGTCCCGTCAGACTCCGATCGTCCAGTCAGACTCCGATCGTCCCGTCCCGTCCAGTCAGACTCCGATCGTCCCGTCCAGTCAGACTCCGATCGTCCCGTCCCGTCCAGTCAGACTCCGATCGTCCCGTCCCGTCCAGTCAGACTCCGATCGTCCCGTCCAGTCAGACTCCGATCGTCCCGTCCAGTCAGACTCCGATCGTCCCGTCCCGTCCAGTCAGACTCCGATCGTCCCGTCCCGTCCAGTCAGACTCCGATCGTCCCGTCCAGTCAGAATCCGATCGTCCCGTCCCATCCAGTCAGACTCCGATCGTCCCGTCCCGTCCAGTCAGACTCCGATCGTCCCGTCCCGTTCAGTCAGACGCCGATCGTCCCGTCCCGTCCAGTCAGACGCCGATCGTCCCGTCCCGTTCAGTCAGACGCCGATCGTCCCGTCCCGTTTGATTCAGATGCTGATTTACTCAATGTTGGGAGCAATCTGTCTCGCTGCTGCCAGTTGTTGCTGTAACTGTACTTGGCTATTGTTGTGATCAATAAATTCCGCTGTACACCAGCCGCTATCTGTCTGCTTTGTACTGGGCTTCGCGCGATCACCAGCACCCCGGCAGCATTCTGCAGTGTGATATCAGGGTCACACTGACTGTACAGAGATCAGGGGCTGTGATTTCAGGTTCACACTGACTGAACAGAGATCGGGCGCCGTGGTATAGAGTCATAACGGCACAGAAGGAGGCCATTCGGCCCATCGAGTCCGTGCCAGCTCTCTGCAGAGCAATCCAGTCAGTCCCATTCCCCCGCTCTATCCCCGTAGCCCTGCAAGTTTATTTCCCTCAAGTGCCTATCCAGTCTCCCCTCGAAAACATTGAGTGTCTCCGCTTCCACCACTTCTGTCGGCAGCGAGTTCCAGGTCCTCACCACTCGCTGCGTAAAAAAGTTTTCCCTCACATCCCCCCTGTATCTCTTGCCCAAAACCTTAAATCTGTGTCTCCTAGTCCTTGTACCATCAACTAGTGGGAACAGCCTTTCCCCGTCTAGCCTACCCAAACCCGTCATAATCTTGTACACCTCTATCAAATCACCCCTCAACCTCCTTTGCTCTAATGAAAACAAATCCAGCTTCTCCAACCTGTCCTTGTAGCTAAGATCCCCCATCCCCAGAACCATTCTGGTAAATCTCCTCTGCACCCTCTCAAGGGCCTTCACATCCTTCCTAAAGTGTGGTGACCAGAACTGGACGCAATACTCCAGTTGTGGCCTAACCAGCGCTTTATAAAGGTTCAGCATAACTTCTCTACTTTTGTACTCAATACCTCTATTTATGAAGCCCAAGATCCCATATGCTTTGCTAACCACTCTCTCAATATGTCCTGCCACCTTCAGGGACCTATGCACATTAACTCCCAGGTCCCTCTGTCCCTGCACACTCTTTAAAACTGTGCCATTAAGTGTATATTGCTTCTCCCTGTTCCTTCTGCCAAAATGTATCACCTCACACTTCTCTGTATTAAATTCCATCTGCCACTTGTCTGCCCATTCTGCTAGCCTTTCTGTCCTGTTGCAGTTGACTGGTATCATCCTCACTGTTTGCCACACCCCCAAGTTTGGTGTCATTGGCAAATTTAGAAATTCTACACTGTATTCCAATATCCAGGTCATTATATATATCAAAAAAAGCACTGACCCTTGGGGAACACCATTGTCTACCATCCTCCAGTCTGAAAAACAGCCATTTACCACAACTCGCTGTTTTCTGTCCTTAAGCCAATTCCTTATCCAAGCTGCCACTGACCCACCTATTCCATGAGCCTCAATTTTGTTAACCAGCCTTCTATGTGGTACTTTGTCAAACGCCTTCTGAAAATCCATGGAGACAACGTCCATTGCATTCCCTTCATTAATCCTCCCTGCCACTTCATCAAAAAATTCAATTAGATTAGTCAAACACGATCTTCCTTTTACAAATCCGTGTTGGCTCCCCTTAATTAGCTTAAACCTCTCCAAGTGCCCGTTAATTTTTTCCTTGACTATTGTTTCTAGAACTTTACCCACCACTGATGTTAAACTGACCGGCCTGTAGTTACTAGGTTTATCCTTACACCCTTTCTTGAACAGTTCTTGCATCTCTCTTTAATTTCTCTGCAAATTTGCTTCTCCATATTTCCCCACTAGTTGGTGGCCTATACGGAGATCAAGGGGGGGGGCCACGATATCAGGGTCACATTGTACGGAGATCAAGGGGGGGGCCACGATATCAGGGTCACATTGTACGGAGATCAAGGGGGGGGCCCCGATATCAGGGTCACATTGTACGGAGATCAAGGGGGGGGCCACGATATCAGGGTCACATTGTACGGAGATCGAGGGGGGGGTGCCACGATATCAGGGTCACATTGTACGGAGATCAAGGGGGGGGCCACGATATCAGGGTCACACTGTACGGAGATCAAGGGGGGGGTGCCACGATATCAGGGTCACATTGTACGGAGATCAAGGGGGGGGGAGGGGCCACGATATCAGGGTCACATTGTACGGAGATCAAGGGGGGGGCCACGATATCAGGGTCACATTGTACGGAGATCAAGGGGGGGGGTGATATCAGGGTCACATTGTATGGAGAACAAGGGGGGGGCCACGATATCAGGGTCACACTGTACGGAGATCGGGGGGGGGAGGGGCCACGATATCAGGGTCACACTGTACGGAGATCGGGGGGGGGGGGCCACGATATCAGGGTCACATTGTACGGAGATCAAGGGGGGGGCCACGATATCAGGGTCACATTGTACGGAGATCGAGGGGGGGGTGCCACGATATCAGGGTCACATTGTACGGAGATCAAGGGGGGGGCCACGATATCAGGGTCACATTGTACGGAGATCAAGGGGGGGGGGTGATATCAGGGTCACATTGTATGGAGAACAAGGGGGGGGCCACGATATCAGGGTCACACTGTACGGAGATCGGGGGGGGGAGGGGCCACGATATCAGGGTCACATTGTACGGAGATCAAGGGGGGGGCCACGATATCAGGGTCACACTGTACGGAGATCGGGGGGGGGGGGGGCCACGATATCAGGGTCACACTGTACGGAGATCGGGGGGGGGGGGGCCACGATATCAGGGTCACACTGTACGGAGATCGGGGGGGGCCACGATATCAGGGTCACACTGTACGGAGATCGAGGGGGGGGGGGCCACGATATCAGGGTCACATTGTACGGAGATCGGGGGGTGGGGGGGAGGGCCACGATATCAGGGTCACATTGTACGGAGATCGAGGGGGGGGGTGCCACGATATCAGGGTCACATTGTACGGAGATCAAGGGGGGGGCCACGATATCAGGGTCACACTGTACGGAGATCGGGGGGGGGGCACGATATCAGGGTCACACTGTACGGAGATCGAGGGGGGGGGGGGCCACGATATCAGGGTCACATTGTACGGAGATCGGGGGGGGGGGGGGGGGGAGGGCCACGATATCAGGGTCACACTGTACGGAGATCGGGGGGGGGCACGATATCAGGGTCACACTGTACGGAGATCGAGGGGGGGGGGGGCCACGATATCAGGGTCACATTGTACGGAGATCGGGGGGGGGGGGGGGGAGGGCCACGATATCAGGGTCACACTGTACGGAGATCAAGGGGGGAGCCACGATATCAGGGTCACACTGTACGGAGATCAAGGGGGGGGGTGATATCAGGGTCACATTGTATGGAGAACAAGGGGGGGGCCACGATATCAGGGTCACACTGTACGGAGATCGGGGGGGGGGAGGGGCCACGATATCAGGGTCACATTGTACGGAGATCAAGGGGGGGGCCACGATATCAGGGTCACACTGTACGGAGATCGGGGGGGCACGATATCAGGGTCACACTGTACGGAGATCGGGGGGGGGGGGGCCCACGATATCAGGGTCACACTGTACGGAGATCGGGGGGGGGCCACGATATCAGGGTCACACTGTACGGAGATCGAGGGGGGGGGGGCACGATATCAGGGTCACATTGTACGGAGATCGGGGGGGGGGGGAGGGCCACGATATCAGGGTCACACTGTACGGAGATCGAGGGGGGGGGTGATATCAGGGTCACATTGTACGGAGATCAAGGGGGGGGCCACGATATCAGGGTCACACTGTACGGAGATCGGGGGGGGGGGGGGCCACGATATCAGGGTCACATTGTACGGAGATCGAGGGGGGGGGTGATATCAGGGTCACACTGTACGGAGATCAAGGGGGGGGCCACGATATCAGGGTCACATTGTACGGAGATCGAGGGGGGGGGTGATATCAGGGTCACATTGTACGGAGATCAAGGGGGGGGCCACGATATCAGGGTCACATTGTACGGAGATCGGGGGGGGGGCCACGATATCAGGGTCACACTGTACGGAGATCGAGGGGGGGGGTGGTATCAGGGTCACACTGTACGGAGATCGGGGGGGGGGGGGCCACGATATCAGGGTCACATT
>NW_028225182.1:19043855-19067554 GCF_052327205.1 Somniosus microcephalus | reverse complement strand
GGTTCAGCTCTTGGGTCTGGAGGGCTTTAAAATGAAGGGTGTCTGGGGAACTAGATTTGAGGTGATTTAGAAAGTTTAGTGCTCGTTTTTGGATGTTTATTATCAGTGGGTATCTGCCTAGTTCGGCTCTACATGCATTTGTTGGTGTTTTCCTTTGGGTGCGAAGAATGCTTCGGCAAAATTCTGCATGTAGGGCTTCTATTGTGTGTTTTTCCCATTTAGTGTAGCTATGGTGATTGAGTGGGCCCCATACTTCACTACCATACAGCGCAATGGGCAGGATTATACTATCAAATATTTTGAGCCAGATTTTGATTGGAATTTGGATGTTGTAGAATTTTCTTTTTATTGCATATAGGGCTCGTCGGGCTTTTTCTTTTAGTGCATTCACTGCTATGTTGAAGCTCCCTGATGCTGTAATGGTTAGACCAAGGTAAGTGTAGCTCATAGTGTGTCCTATGATGGTATCACTCTCTCTCTCTCTGTCTGTCTGTCTCTCTCTGTCCCTGCACACACTCACAGTCTCTCTGTCTCTTTCCCTGTACACACTATGACTCTCACATTGTGTTTGTGTTTCTATATTTCGGTCTGGACCTCCTGTGTTTTGTTACTCATGGGCTCACATTCCTTTCCCATCCGTTTGTAATCTTGGGTCTAATTTTGGTTGTTTTACAGGTCTCCTGCCAGGGGCTGGAAAGCAGATGCCTGTGGCCAGGTTGGGACCTGCGACAGGCGGGGTTTATGTAACAGTGGGTGGGACAGTCCCTGATGGAGCCGGTGTCCGACCGTGGACGTCCGTTGATGGGGTGTTGGTTCCAGTGGCTGTTTGATTTATCTTGAACTCCGCCCGGTGCCGGTCTCTGTAACAAAGTTCATGTCATTCTCTTACAGATCGAATCCAGGCTGGGAGTCTACGGGATCTCTTCAGACCAGGTGGGATACAACTCGCAACCTTCAGATTAACCTGCTGCCTGGGGGAGGGGGGGAGAGAGAGAGAGAGAGAGAGAGAGAGAGAGAGAGAGAGAGAGAGAGAGACGGAGCGGGGGGGGGGGAAGAGAGACAGAGAGGGGGGGGGAAGAGAGGGGGAGAGAGAAAGGGAGGGGGGAGAGAGAGGAGGGGGAGAGAGAGAGGAGGGGGGAGAGAGAGGAGGGGGAGAGAGAGGAGGGGGAGAGAGAGGAGGGGGAGAGAGAGGAGGGGGAGAGAGAGGAGGGGGAGAGAGAGAGGGGGGGGAAGAGAGGGGGGGGGAAGAGAGGGGGGGGAAGAGAGGGGGGGAAGAGAGGGGGGGAAGAGAGGGGGGGAAGAGAGGGGGGGGAAGAGAGGGGGGAGGGGGGAGAGAGAGAGAGGGGGGGAGGGGGGAAGAGAGGGGGGAGAGAGAGGGGGGGGAGAGAGAGGGGGGGAGGGGAAAGAGAGGGGGAGGGGGGAGAGAGGGGGAGAGAGGGGGAGGGAGGGAGTGAGGGGGGAGAGAGAGGGGGAGCGAGAGAGAGGGGGGGAGGGGGGAAGAGAGGGGGGAGAGAGAGGGGGGGAGAGAGAGGGGGGGAGGGGAAAGAGAGGGGGGAGGGGGAGAGAGGGGGAGGGAGGGAGTGAGGGGGGAGAGAGAGGGGGAGCGAGAGAGAGGGGGAGGGAGGGGGGAGAGAGAGGGGGAGGGGGAGGGAGGGGGGAGAGGGGGAGGGGGAGGGAGGGGGGAAGAGAGGGGGGGAGGGGGAGAGAGAGAGGGGGGGAGAGAGAGGGGGGAAGGGGAAAGAGAGGGGGAGGGGGAGAGAGGGAGTGAGGGGGGAGAGAGAGGGGGAGCGAGAGAGAGGGGAGGGAGGGGAGGGGGGAGAGGGGAGAGAGGGGGAGGGAGTGGGGAGAGAGAGGGGAGGGAGTGGGGAGAGGGGGAGGGGGAAAGAGAGGGGGGGAGGGGGAGCGAGAGAGGGGGGGAGAGAGAGGGGGAAGGGGGAAGAGAGGGGAGAGAGAGGGGGAGGGGGAGGGAGTGGGGAGAGAGGGAGGGAGAGGGGGAGAGAGAGGGAGGGGAGGGAGAGAGAGCGAGAGAGAGTGGGGGGGAGGGATGGTTAGAGGGAGGGGGAGGGGGCAGAGAGAGGGAGGGAGGGGGGCAGAGAGAGGGAGGGAGGGGGCAGAGAGAGGGAGGGAGCGGGAGGGCATAGGGAGGGAGGGGGAGGGTGAGAGAGGGAGGGAGGGGGCGAGGGCGAGAGAGGGAGGGAGGGAGGGGGAGAGAGGGAGGGTGGGGGTGAAGACCATTGACCAGAAACTTAACTAGACCAGCCACTTAAATACAGAGGCTGGGTATTCTGGGGCGAGTGTCTCACCTCCTGACTCCCCAAAGCCTTTCCGCCATCTACAAGGCACAAGTAAGGAGTGTGATGGAATACTCTCCACTTGCCTGGATGAGTGCAGCTCCAACAACACTCAAGAAGCTCGACACCATCCAAGACAAAGCAGCCCGCTTGATTGGCACCCCATCCACCACCTTAAACATTCACTCCCTCCACCACCGGCGTACCGTGGCTGCAGTGTGGACCATCTACAAGATGCGCTGCAGCAACTCGCCAAGGCTTCTTCGACAGCACCCCCCAAACCCGCGACCTCTTCCACCTAGAAGGTCAAGGGCAGCGGGCGCATGGGAACACCACCACCTCCAAGTTCCCCTCCAAGTCTCACACCATCCTGACTTGGAAATATATCGCCGATCCTTCATTGTCACTGGGTCAAAATCCTGGAACTCCCTCCCTAACAGCACTGTGGGAGCACCTTCACCACACGGACTGCAGCGGTTCAAGAAAGCGGCTCACCACCACCTTCTCGGGCAATTAGGGATGGGAAATAATAGCTGGCCTTGCCAGCGACGCCCATGTCCCATAAACGAATAAAAAAGACGGATGGAGGGTGGGTGGAAAAGGAGAGGGGGGAGGGGAAGACAGACAGAGAGGGAGAGGAAGAGTGAGGGGATAACCATGTGGAGGGGGAGAAGGGAGGGGTGAGGTGAAGAGGGTGAAAGAGAAATGGAGGAGGAGGAGGAGGTGGGAGAGACATGGAGGGGAGAGGTTTAGAGATGGGGAAGGGAGAGAGACAGAAGAGGAGGGGGAGAGACAGGGGGAGAGGGAATAGGTGGGGTGGGGAAGGGAAATGCGGAGAAGGGTTGGGGAGGAGGGTGGGGGAAGGGGGGGAAAGGAGAGGGAGAGACTTGGGGGAGGGACTAAGAGAGGAGCAGGGAGGGAGAAAGGGAGAGAGATGGAGGGCGAGACAGGGAGGGGGAGAGGGAAGAAGGGTGTGCGAGGGGCGGGTCTTCGGTCTCTGCCTTAATCTCCGTTCCTTAGCCACGGTCTCGGGCTGAACCAGACTCTTCTCTCCTTGGTTTCGACCACATGTCCACCCCATCACCAAGACAACCTCCTTGCACCTCCGTAACCTCGCCCGGCTCCGCCCCTGCCTCAGCTCATCCGTTGCTGAAACCCTCATCCATGCCTTTGTTACCTCTAGACTCGACCATTCCACCGCATTCCTGGCTGGCCTCCCACATTCCACCCGACGTAAACATCCAAAACTCGGCTGCCCGTGTCCTAACTCGTACCAAGTTCCATTCGCCCATCACCCCTGTGCTCGCTGACCTACATTGACTCCCGGTTAAGCAACGCCTCGATTTCAAAATTCTCATCCTTGTTTACAAATCCCCCCATGGCCTCGTCCCTCCCCATCTCTGTAATCTCCCTGCCTTCAGCTGGTAAGGCCCAGAGCTCTGGAATTATCTCCCTAAACCTCTCCGGCTCTCTACCTCTCTCTCCTCCTTTAAGATGATCTTTAAAACCTACATCCTATCTGTCCTAATATCTCCTTATATGGCTCGGTGTCAAATTTTGTTTGATAACGCTCCTGTGAAGTGCCTTGGGATGTTTTACGATGTTTAAGATGATATATCAATACAAGTTGTTGTTGGGAGTGCGTGTGTCATGTAGATATGTGCGAGGTGTTGCTGTGGGTGTCTGAGGTGTGGGTGTGGGTGTGTGAGGTGCATGTGTGAGTGACGTTGGCGTGCGCGAGGGGAGGGCGCGTGCGAGGGGAAGGCTTGTGAGAGGGGCGGGTGGGCGAGGGGAGGGGAGGGCATGGGGAGGACGCGGGCAAGGCTTGTGTGAGGGGGCGGTGTGCGAGGGGAGGGCACGTGAGAGGTGGTGTGTGCGAGGGGCGGGGGCACGTGCGAGGGGAGGGGCGCGTGCGAGGGGAAGGGGCGCGTGCGAGGGGAAGGGGTGTGTGCGAGGGGAGGCAAGGGGAAGGGTGCGCGAGGGGTGGGCGTGCGAGGGGTGGTGTCTGCGCGAGGGGTGGTGTGTGCGCGTGCGAGGGGTGGTGTGTGTGCACGCGCATGCGCGAGGGGAGGGGGCGTGCGCGAGGGGAGGGGCGTGCGCGAGGGGAGGGGGCGCGTGAGAGGGGAGGGGGTGCGTGCGAGGGGAAGTGTGTGCGAGGGGCGGGGGCGTGTGCGAGGGGAGGGGGCGCGTGCGAAGGGAAGTGTGCGCGTGGGAAGGGAAGTGTGTGCGAGGGGAGGGGGCGCGTGCGAGGGGAGGGGGCGCGTGCGAGGGGAGGGCATTATCTTCACTGTCGATGAACTCGCGCCTCTCACACTATCCGTTACTCTAACAGCGAAAGGAGATGATGCGATCACGCTGGAATCACACGATGCTACAGACTTCCTGCGAACCGCGTCCACACGAATCAAACGCCACGCCAAGTGGTACCAACAGAACCCGGACTTCCAGTCCTGGTACAAGTATTACCAGAAAATTGGCCACACTGAAGGGGTGAGCACCACCACTGGGGGTCAGAAGGGGTAAATGTCCTGACTGGGGGTCTGTGCCACTGTGGGTTTGAAGATTCAGTGTCGAGATGTTGTTGAACACATGGGAGTACGATATTGTTGCCATCACGGAGACATGGTTGAGGGAGGGTCAGGACTGGCAGCTCAATATTCCGGGGTATAGAATCTTCAGGCGAGACAGAGGGGGGTGTAAAAGGGGAGGGGGTGTTGCGATATTAATTAAGGAGTCAATTACTGCTGTAAGGAGGGATGATATATTAGCGGGTTCCTCAAATGAGGCCATATGGGTAGAACTTAAAAACAAAAAGGGGGCAAGCACCTTGCTGGGAGTGTACTATAGGCCCCCAAACAGTCAGGGGGAGATAGAGGAACAGATATGTAGGCAAATCTCAGAGAAGTGTGAAAATAATAGGGTAATAATAGTGGGGGATTTCAACTTCCCCAATATAAATTGGGATAGTCAGAGTGTGAAAGGCTTAGAGGGTGCAGAATTCTTAAAGTGCATCCAGGAGAGCTTTTTGAGCCAACATGCAGAAAGTCCTACAAGAGAGGGGGCGGTACTGGACCTAATTCTGGGGAATGTAGCCGGGCAAGTGGTGGAAGTATCAGTAGGAGAGCATTTTGGCGACAGTGACCATAATTCGGTGAAATTTAAGGTGGTCATGGAAAAAGACAAAGACGGCCCGGAAATAAGGGTTCTAAATTGGGGGAAGGCCGATTTTAATATGATAAGGCAGGATCTGGCCAAAGTGGACTGGGAGCAGCTACTTATAGGAAAATCCACATCAAAACAGTGGGAGACTTTCAGAAGGGAAATAGAGAGAGTACAGCGCCAACATGTTCCTGTAAAGGTCAAGGGTGGGACCAACAAGCAAAGGGAACCTTGGATGACAAGGGAGATACAAAAATGCATTAGAAATAAAAGGGGGGCTTTTGGCAGTTACAAAAGACTAAAGACAGAAGAAGCCCTAGAGGAGTATAAAAAGTGCAGGGGCATACTTAAAAAAGAAATTAGGAGGGCGAGGAGGGGCCATGAAATAACACTGGCGAGCAAAATAAAGGAAAATCCTAAGATGTTTTATAAGTATATTAAGGGCAAGAGGATAACCAGGGAAAGGGTAGGGCCCATTCGGGACCAAAGTGGCAATCTGTGTGTAGAACCAGATGATGTAGGCGGGGTTTTAAATGAATTTTTTGCATCTGTGTTCACTATGGAGAAAGACGATGCAGACATAGAAATCGGGCAAGGGGATTGTGACATACTTGAACATATTAGCATCGAGAGGGAGGAGGTGCTAGCGGTTTTAGCAGGCCAAAAAGTCGATAAATCCCCAGGCCCGGACGAGATGTATCCCAGGTTGCTGTGGGAGGCAAAGGAGGAGATTGCAGGGGCTCTGACACAAATTTTCAGAACCTCTCTGGTCACAGGGGATGTACCAGAGGACTGGAGAACAGCTAATGTAGTACCATTATACAAGAAGGGTAGCAGGGATAAACCAGGGAATTACAGGCCAGTGAGCCTAACATCTGTGGTAGGGAAATTATTGGAAAAAATTCTGAGGGACAAAATTAGTCTCCACTTGGAGAGGCAAGGATTAATCAGGGATAGTCAGCATGGCTTTGTCAAGGGTAAATCATGTCTGACAAATCTGATTGAATTTTTCGAGGGGGTGACTAGGGAGGTGGATGAGGGAAATGCTGTGGATGTGGTTTACATGGACTTCAGTAAAGCTTTTGACAAAGTCCCGCATAGGAGACTGGTCAAGAAGGTAAGAGCCCATGGGATCCAGGGTGCCTTGGCGCGTTGGATCCTAAACTGGCTGAGTGGCAGGAGGCAGAGGGTGATGGTCGAAGGTTGCTTTTGTGACTGGAAGCCTGTGTCCAGTGGGGTACCTCAGGGATCGGTGCTGGGTCCCTTGTTGTTTGTGATCTACATAAATGATTTGGATGAGAATGTAAAAGGGATGATCAGTAAGTTTGCAGATGACACGAAAATTGGTGGGGTGGTAAATTGCAAGGGGGAAAGCCTCAGGCTACAGGACGATATAGACGGGTTGGTCAGATGGGCGGAAAAGTGGCAAATGGAATTTAACCCTGAAAAGTGCGAGGTGATGCATTTTGGACGGACAAATAAGGCAAGGGAATACACAATGAGTGGTAGGACCCTAGGAAGTACAGAGGGTCAGAGGGACCTCGGTGTACATGTACATAGATCTCTGAAGGCAGCGGAACAAGTAGATAAGGTGGTTAAAAAGGCATATGGGATACTTGCCTTCATTAGCCGAGGCATAGAATATAAGAGCAGGGAGGTTATGATGGAGCTGTACAAAACGCTGGTGAGGCCACAGCTGGAGTACTGTGTGCAGTTCTGGTCGCCTCACTATAGGAAGGATGTGATTGCTTTGGAGAGGGTGCAGAGAAGATTCACCAGGATGTTACCTGGGATGGAGCGCCTCAGCTATGAAGAAAGACTAAACAGGCTGGGGTTGTTTTCCTTGGAGCAAAGAAGGCTGAGGGGGGACCTGATTGAGGTGTACAAAATGATGAGGGGCATAGATAGGGTAGACAAAGAGGAACTTTTCCCCTTAGTAGGGGGGTCAATAACAAGGGGGCATAGATTCAGGGTAAGGGGCAGGAGATTTAGAGGGGATTTGAGGAGGAACTTTTTCACCCAGAGGGTGGTTGGAATGTGGAACTCAATGCCTAAAAGGGTGGTAGAGGCAGGAACCCTCACAACATTCAAGAAGCATTTGGATGAGCACTTGAAATGCCATTGCATACAAGGCTATGGACCAAATGCTGGAAAATGGGATTAGACTGGACAGGGATGGATGGGCGGCGCAGACACGATGGGCCGAAGGGCCTCTTTCTGTGCTGTAAAACTCTATGACTCACGGGAAGTCTGGCGTTTGACGGGCCTTTCCAACATCAAAACTACTAGAGACCATTGTCAAGGACAAAGTTCATTGTCACTTGGAGACTCATGGGTTAATGAGGGACAGCCACCATGGATTTGTTAAAGGCAAATCATGTCTAACTAACCCGACTGAGTTCTTTGATGAGGTAACAAAAAGGGTTGATGAGGGTAGTGCGGCTGATTTTGTGTAAATGGACTTTCAAAAGGCGTTTGATAAAGTGCCCCGTCTTAGGCTTGTTCAGAAAATAGAAGCACATGTGATTAAAGGACGGCGGTAACTTGGGTACGTAATTGACTAAAGGACAGGAGGCAGAGAGTAGTGGTGAGCGGAGGTGGTCCTGACTATGCAGTGGGGTCCCCCCAGGGGTCAGTATTGGGACCATTGCATTTCTTGTTATATATAAATGACCTGGGGTTTGGTACAATTTAGAAGTTTGCGGATGATACAAAACTTGGCAACGCAGTAAATAGTGAGCAGGGTAGTAGCAGACTTCGGGAGGACATTGGCAGACTGGTGAAATGGGGGCAGGCATGTGGCAGATGCAGTTTAGTGTGGATAAGTGTGAAGTGATGCAGTTTGAGAGGAACAACATGGAGAGGCTGTATAATCTAAATGGTACTATTTTGAAGGGGATTCAAGAAGAGAGGGACCTGGGGGTGCCAAGTCACAAATCTTTGAAAGTGGCAGGGTATGTTGATAAGGTGGTTAAGAAAGCATTTGAGTTACTTGGCTTTGTAAATAGGAACATTGAACAGAAAAACAAGGATGTCAAGCTAAACCTGTACAAATCACAGGTTAGGCCTCAGCTGGAGAATTATGTACAATTCTAGGCATCACACTTCAGGTACAGAGGCAGTTTACCAGGATGATACCAGGGATGAGGGAGTTCAGTTATGAGGTTATGGGGAAAGAGCAGGGCGAGTAGGACTAGGTAGCTCTTTCACAGAGCTGGAACAGGCAAGGTTGGCCTCCCTCTGTGCTCTATGATTCTATTTCCCAATGTTGGGATTCATGGGACTCTCCCAAATGTTGCATTTATAGGAACTTCCCAGTGAGGAGAGATATGGGGACATCCCAGTGAGGGGAGATATGGAGACATCCCAGAGAGGAGAGATAGGGAGACATCCTAGTGAGGGGAGATAGGGAGACATCCCAGTGAGGGGAGATAGGGAGACATCCCAGAGAGGAGACCCATGGAGGTATCCCAGTGAGGAGAGATATGGAGACATCCCAGTGAGGAGAGATATGGAGACATCCCAGAGAGGAGAGATATGGAGACATCCCAGTGAGGGGAGATAGGGAGACATCCCAGTGAGGGGAGATAGGGAGACATCCCAGTGAGGGGAGATAGGGAGACATCCCAGTGAGGGAGATATGGAGACATCCCAGTGAAGGGAGATAGGGAGACATCCCAGTGAGGGGAGATAGGGAGACATCCCAGTGAGGGAGATATGGAGACATCCCAGTGAGGGGAGATAGGGTGACATCCCAGTGAGGGGAGATAGGGAGACATCTCAGTGAGGGGAGATATGGAGACATCCCAGTGAGGGGAGATATGGAGACATCCCAGTGAGGGGAGATATGGAGACATCCCAGTGAGGGGAGATATGGAGACATCCCAGTGAGGGGAGATATGGAGACATCCCAGTGAGGGGAGATATGGAGACATCCCAGTGAGGGGAGATAGGGAGACATCCCAGTGAGGGGAGATAGGGAGACATCCCAGTGAGGAGTGATATGGAGACATCCCAGTGAGGTGAGATATGGAGACATCCCAGTGAGGGGAGATATGGAGACATCCCAGTGAGGGGAGACAGGGAGACATCCCAGTGAGGGGAGATATGGAGACATCCCAGTGAGGGGAGATAGGGAGACATCCCAGTGAGGGGAGATATGGAGACATCCCAGTGAGGTGAGATAGGGAGACATCCCAGTGAGGGGAGATATGGAGACATCCCAGTGAGGAGAGATAGGGAGACATCCCAGTGAGGAGAGATATGGAGACATCCCAGTGAGGTGAGATATGGAGACATCCCAGTGAGGGGAGATATGGAGACATCCCAGTGAGGGGAGACAGGGAAACATCCCAGTGAGGGGAGATATGGAGACATCCCAGTGAGGGGAGACAGGGAGACAACCCAGTGAGGGGAGATATGGAGACATCCCAGTGAGGGGAGATAGGGAGTGCAGGGAAGTGAGGAGGAATGGGGACAACAACAACAGTTTGCATTTATATAGCGCCTTTAATGCAGTAAAACATTCCAAGGCTATTCACAGGAGCGTGATCAGGCAAAGTCTGACACCGAGCCACATAAGGAGATATTAGGGCAGGTGACCAAAAGCTTGGTCAAAGAGGTAGGTTTTAAGGAGCGTCTTAAAGGAGGGAAGAGAATTCCAGAGCCCAGCAGCTGAAGGCACGGCCACCTATGGTGGAATGATTAAAACTGTTGATGCTCAAGAGGCCAGAATTGGAGGAGCGCAGAGATCTCGGAGGATTGTACAGCTGGCGTAGGTTAGAAAGAAAGACTTGCATTTCTGCAGCGTCTCTCACAACCTCAGGACATCCCAAAGCACTTCACAGTCAATGAAGTAGTTTTGAAGTGCAGTCACTGTTGTAATGTAGGAAACATAGCAGCCAATTTGTGCACAGCAAGCTCCCACAAACAGCAATGTGATAATGACCAGATAATCTGTTTTTGTTATGTTGATTGAGGTATAAGTATTGGCCCCAGGACACCAGGGAGAAACTCCCCTGCTCTTCTTCAAAATCGTGCCATGGGATCTTTTACGTCCAGCTGCAAGAGCAAACGGGGCCTGGGTTTAACGTCTCATCCGAAAGACGGCACCTCCGACAGTGCAGCACTCTCTCAGCACGGCACTGGGAGTGTCAGCCTAGCTTTCTGTGCTCAAGTCTCTGGAGTGGGACTTGAACCCACAACCTTCTGACTCCGAGGCGAGAGAGTGCTGCCCACCTAGCCACAGCTGACACTGCAGAGATAGGGAGGGGCGAGGCCATGGAGGGATTTGAAAACAAAGATGAGAATTTTTAAATCGAGGTGTTGCCGGACTGGGAGCCAATGAATGTGAGTGAGCACAGGGATGGTGGGTGAACGGGGCTTGGCACGAGTTAAGATACGGGTAGCAGATTTTTGAATGAGCTTACGTTTATGGGGGGTGGAAGCTGGGAGGCCAGGAGAGCGTTGGAATAGTCAAGTCGAGTGGTAATAAAGGCATGGATGAGGGTTCCAGTAGCAGATGAGCTGAGGTAGGGGCGGAGTCCAGCGATGTTACGGAAGTGGAAGTAGGCGGTCTTGGTGATGGAGAGGATGTGTGGTCGGAAGCTCAGCTCAGGGTCAAATAGGACACCAAGATTGTGAATGGTGTGGTTCAGCCTCAGACAGTAACCAGAGAGAGGGGTGGAGTCGATGGCTAGGGAACGGAGTTTGGGACGGGGGACCGAAGAAAATGCCTTCGGTCTTTCCAATATTTATTTGTAGGAAATTTCTGCTCAGTCGGATAACAGTGTGACAAATCAGAGACAGTGGAGGGGTTGAGAGAGGTGGTGGTGAGGTAGAGCTGGGTGTCATCAGCGTACATGTGGAAACTGACGTCGTGTTTTCGGATGATGTCGCTGAGGGGCAGCATGTAGATGAGAAATAGGAGGGGCCAAGGAGAGACTCCAGAGGTAACGATGCGGGAGCGGGAAGAGAAGCCGTTGCAGGCGATTCTCTGGCTACGATTAGATAGATAAGAATGGAACCAGGCCAGTGCAGTCCCACCCAGCTGGACGATGGTGGAGAGGCGTTGGAGAAGGATGGAGTAGTTAACCATGTCAAAGGCTGCAGCCAGGTCGAGAAGGATGAGAAGGGAAAGTTGACCTTTTGTCAGATTCACATAGGATGTCATTTGTGAGTTTGATAAGAGCTATTTCAGTACTATGGCAGGGGCAGAAACCCACTTGGAGGGATTCAGTCATGGAGTTCTGGGAAAGATGGGTATGGATTTGGGAGCTGACAACACATTGGAAATGAATTTGGAGAGGGGGCTGTAGTTTGCAAGGACAGAGGGGTCAAGGGTTGTTTTTCTGAGGAGGGGGTGATGATGGCAGGTTTGTTAAGGAAGTGGTATCAAGTCACATGATTAGGCAGAGTCAACATGGTTTTATGAAAGGGAAATCGTGTTTGTACAATTTTATTAGAGCTTTTTGAGGATGTAACTATCAGGGTAGATAAAGGGGAACCAGTGGATGTAGTATATTTAGATTTCCAAAAGGCATTCGATAAGGTGCCACATAAAAAATTACACAAGATTAGGGCTCATGGGGTTGGGGGTAATATAGTAGCATGGATAGAGGACTGGCTAACTGACAGAAAACAGAGAGTAGGGATAAACGGATCTTTTTCAGGTTGGCAGGCTGTAACTAGTGGGGTGCCGCAAGGATCAGTGTTGGGGCCTCAGCTATTTACAGTCTATGGCCTAGAAATTCACTGGCCTTAGCGCCGCTTTTGAGGCGCTAGAGGGCCTAGCGCCGAAGTTATGGCCAGTCTAGAAATTGACAGGGGCCCTAAATCGGCGTTAGGCCGGTAGCGCTGCGCCGGCACCGATGACGTCATCGGTGTGCGCAGCGTCCCGGTTGCCATGGTAACCCGCCCGAACTCGGAAATTGAGTTGCGGCCGCCTCGCCCGTGGCAGCCGCAAGCAACGTTCTGGCAGAGGTGCCTTACAGAACTTTGCGCCGGCGCATTAAAGGCCCCGCGGCGGCCGGCCGCTTTCCCGCCGGCCGCCTGGCCGCAGCTCCCTCCCCGGACTTCCCCCCCCCGGAACAGAAGCAAGCCCGGCACTTGTCCGAGGTGCCGGGCTCATTTTTAAAAAGATTATCGCGGGCCGCGGCCGGGTGCAGGCAGCTCCTCCTTAACGGAAAGAGGAGGCCTGCACTTCCCGAGCCTGCCGCACCGCAGCGGGCGCCGCAGCGCTGGAAGAGCGCCGCAATGCGGCGCCAGTTTTGAGGCGCTGAGACCCCTCAGTAGCGCCGGCAGCCGTTTGGGCGCGGCGCTGCTGAATTTTTGGCGCGCGCAGGGGGACTTAGCGCCGGCACTAACTTCCGGCGCTAAAGCCCTCGCTGCGCCAAAACCGAATTTCTAGGCCCATATCAATGACCTAGATGAAGGGACCGAGTGTAATCTATCCAAGTTTGCTGATGATACAAAGCTAGGTGGGACAGTAAGCTGTGAGGAGAACACAGTCTGCAAAGGGATATAGATAGACTGAGTGAGTGGGCAGTAAGGTGGCAGATGGAGTATAATGTAGTGAAATGTGAGGTTATTCACTTTGGTAGGAAGAATAGAAAAACAGAATATTTTTTAAATAGTGAGAAACTTTCAAATGTTGGTGTTCACAGAGATTTAGGTGGCCTCGTGCAAGAAAGCGAGCGTGCAGGTACAGCAAGCAATAAGGAAGGCAAATGGCATGTTGGCCCTTATTGCAAGGGGGTTGGAGTATAAGAGTAAGGAAGTCTTGCTACAATTGTACAGGGCCTTGGTGAGACCACACCTGGAGTACTGGGCACAGTTTTGGTCTCCTTATCGAAGGAAGGATATACTTGCTTTGGAGGCGGTGCAACGAAGGTTCACTAGATTGATTCCTGGGATGAGAGGGCTGTCCTATGATGAGAGATTGTGTAGAATGGGCCGATACTCTCTGGAGTTTAGAAGAATGAGAGGTGATCTCATTGAAACATACAAGATTCTGAGGGGGATTGACAGGGTCGATGCTGAGAGGCTGTTTCCCCTGGCTGGAGTGTCTAGAACTAGGGGGCATAGTCTCAGGATAATGGGTCGGCCATTTAAGACTGAGATGAGGAGGCATTTCTTCACTCAGAGGGTTGTGAATCTTTGGAATTCTCTGCCCCAGAGGGCTGTGAATGCTGAGTCGTTGAGTATATTCAAGGCTGAGATCGATTTTTGGACTCTAGGGGAATCAAGGGATTTGGCGATCGGGCGGGAAAGTGGAGTTGAGGTTGATGATCAGCCGTGATCTTATTGAATGGCGCAGCAGGCTCAAGGGCCCGTATGGCCTACTCCTGCTCTTACTTCTTATGTTCTTATGTTTGAAGGGGAGGGGGAACCGTTAACAGTATCAGCTAGCAAAAGGGCCAGGAAGGGAAGTTGAGTGGTCAGCAGTTTAGTGGGAATAGAGTCGAGGGAGCAGGAGGCGGGTCTGATGGACAAGTTGAGCTCGGAGAGGGCATGAGGGGAGATAGGGGAGAAACTAGAGAAAGATGCAAGTTCAGGGCTAGGGCAGGGGGAAACCTTAGAGGAAGTTTAGCCCAGTGGGCTAGGGGAAGGAAGGGAAGTGGCAGAGGCAGCTGAACGGTTGGTCTCAATCTTAGTGACAAAGAACTCCATGAGTTCCTCGCTCTTGTTGGAGGCGAGGTTGGAGGAGACGGGGAGAGGGGTTTAAGAAAACGGTTTGTAGTAGAGAAGAGAAGCTTCTTTAGGGAGCGGAAATGAGGGCTGTACCAGAGAGAATGACCAGGGTGAGAGAGAGTAATGGTTTTAATGGGGACAGGTGGAGGTGAGGGTGTGATTAAGCAGATTGGTAGCTACGGAAATGTCGTGGTGAATGGAGGGCCAAAGGCTGGTCAGTTGGGAGTTTGAAAGTGCTGTTGTAAGACACTTGGGAGATCGTTATTTCCCAGTGGCAGACAAAAAGGAATTGAGATTGTGGTGTGGGGGGAATGTGGGTGGAGAGCGACACAAGGAAGTGCTCAGAGATGGCCTTATCTGTGATTGACACAGTGGAAGGAGCTTAGGCCACGTGAGATGGCGAGGTCAAGGGGATGGCTGTGAATATGGGTTGAGGAGTTTACATGGAGGGAGAGATTAAGGGAGGATAGGGAGGCAGTGAACTCCGAGGAAAGCGAGCGCTTGGCGAGTTGAGATGGAGGTTGAAATCACCGAGGACGAGAAGTTGCTTGGTGTGGAGGCGGAGGGAGGAAAGCAGTGAGGATATCTTGGTGAGAAACGTGACAGTGAGGGGGTCCCAGGCCAGAGAGGGGTGGGGGGTCCCAGAGTGGAGTCGCAGGGCGGGGTGGGGGGTGCGGAGGTCCCAGAGCAGGGAGTGGTGGGGTGGGGGCAGTCCCAGGGCAGAGAGGGGGTGGGTCCCAGGGTAGAGAGGGGGTGGGTCCCAGGGCAGAGAGGCGAGTCCCAGAGCAGGAGGGGGGCCCAGGGCAGGGAATGTGGGGGTTGGGGGGGTCCCAGGGCAGAAAGGGGGGCGGGTCCCAGGGCAGAAAGGGGGGCGGGTCCCAGGGCAGAGAAGGTGGATGGGGCGGGGGGTCCCAGTGCAGAGGAGGGCGGGTCCCAGGGCAGAGAAGGTGGAGGGAGTCTCAGGTCAGAGAGGGGGACGGGTCCCAGGGCAGAGAGGGTGGAGGGGGCGGGGTGGGTCCCAAGGCAAAGAGTGGGGGGGTGCGGAGTTCCCAGGGCAGAGAGGGGGCGGGTCCCAGAGCAGGAGGGGGGCCCAGGGCAGAGAATGTGGAGGGTGGGGTGTGGTTCCAGGGCAGAGAGGATGGAGGGGGCGGGGGGAGTCTCAGGTCAGAGAGGGGGGCGGGTCCCAGGGCAGAGAGCATGGGGGGGGGGGGGTAAGGTCCCAGGACAGAGTGCAGGAGGGAGGTCCCATAGCAGAGAGTGTGGGGGGGTGGGGGGGAGGGCGCGTGTGGTCCCGGGACACAGTGGGGTGTCCCAGGCCAGTGAAGAGGTGGGTTGCAGGGCAGAGTGCAGGAGGGAGGTCCCAGGGCAGACAGTGGGGGGGGGGGGGGCGGGGTGGTCCCAGGTCGGAGAGGCGGGTCCCAGGGCGGAGAGCATGGGGGGGGGGTGCGCGTGGTCCCGGGGCACAGTGGGGTGTCCCAGGCCAGTGAAGAGGTGGGTTGCAGGGCAGAGTGCAGGAGGGAGGTCCCAGGGCAGACAGTGCGGGGTGGTCCCAGGTCGGAGAGGCGGGTCGCAGGGCAGAGAGCAGGAGGGAGGTCCCAGGGCAGACAGTGCGGGGTGGTCCCAGGTCGGAGAGGCGGGTCGCAGGGCAGAGTGCAGGAGGGAGGTCCCAGGGCGGAGAGCATGGGGGGGGTGCACGTGGTCCCGGGGCACAGTGGGGTGTCCCAGGCCAGTGAAGAGGTGGGTTGCAGGGCAGAGTGCAGGAGGGAGGTCCCAGGGCGGAGAGCATGGGGTGGGGGGGGGGGGGTCCGCGTGGTCCCGGGGTATCCCAGGCCAGTGAAGAGGTGGGTCACAGGGCAGAGTGCAGGAGGGAGGTCCCAGGGCGGAGAGCATGGGGGGGGGGTGCGCGTGGTCCCGGGGCACAGTGGGGTGTCCCAGGCCAGTGAAGAGGTGGGTTGCAGGGCAGAGTGCAGGAGGGAGGTCCCAGGGCGGAGAGCATGGGGTGGGGGGGGGGGGGGTCCGCGTGGTCCCGGGGTATCCCAGGCCAGTGAAGAGGTGGGTCGCAGGGCAGAGTGCAGGAGGGAGGTCCCAGGGCGGAGAGCATGTGGGGGGTGCGCGTGGTCCCGGGGCACAGTGGGGTGTCCCAGGCCAGTGAAGAGGTGGGTCGCAGGGCAGAGTGCAGGAGGGAGGTCCCAGGGCGGAGAGCATGGGGGGGGTGCGCGTGGTCCCGGGGCACAGTGGGGTGTCCCAGGCCAGTGAAGAGGTGGGTCGCAGGGCAGAGTGCAGGAGGGAGGTCCCAGGGCAGACAGTGGGGGGGGGGGGCGGCGGGGTGGTCCCAGGTCGGAGAGGCGGGTCGCAGGGCAGAGAGTAGGAGGGAGGTCCCAGGGCGGAGAGCGCGTGGTCCCAGGGCACAGTGGGGTGTCCCAGGCCAGTGAAGAGGTGGGTCGCAGGGCAGAGAGCAGGAGGGAGGTTCCAGGGCGGAGAGCATGGGGGGGGTGCGCGTGGTCCCGGGGCACAGTGGGGTGTCCCAGGCCAGTGAAGAGGCCAATCTCCAGATGATTTCTCACTATTCCATCTCCCCTTTTCTTCATTGATACAGCTGTATGAAATCGACCGGATTCGGTTAATCTATCTGCAGATGAGACATCTGGAGGACGTTTATGGTAAGGATGCTCCGTTCTATCAGTACACTATTGGCCTCGCGCCAACACATGGGAATGTCAAAGGGGTATCCGTACCCTCCTGTGACCCCAAGACAGATCGGAACTGTAAGTCGCAGCCTCCAGCCCCTAAGGCCCCTGTGGCCCAGCCTCCGCCTGCACCCCCTAAGGCTCAGTATCAGACGTCACCTCAGCTGTCCTGTAACACTCATGATCCAGCATGTCTTCTACAATATTTCTACTACTTCATGGGAAACATTCAGAAAGACGCTGACTGCAATCCCAAAACCGATCCCAAGTGCTCACGGGGAGCAAGAGCACTGCCCTGTGACCCCAAATATGATTCTACCTGTGCTCCTTCCAAACCTGCAGCAAGACCCTACAAGCCCACGGAGTATGACTGCAACCCCATGTACGATCCCGATTGCAATGAAGAGGAAGACAACAGAGGAGGCCAGCGACCAGGACCTGCACCGACTGACTTCGAGGTCCCAGAGGATGATGAGGAATCGGAGGACGAAGATGAAATTGACCCCTATGATCCACATTATCCTGGTTCCTATTATTATAATCCACACGGTGCGTCTCCATATGGAAATCCACACGGTGCGTCTCCATATGGAAATCCACACGGTGCGTCTCCATATGGAAATCCACACGGTGCGTCTCCATATGGAAATCCACACGGTGCGTCTCCATATGGAAATCCACACGGTGCGTCTCCATATGGAAATCCACACGGTGCGTCTCCATATGGAAATCCACACGGTGCGTCTCCATATGAATCTCCTCATAACTCTCCATATGAATCTCCTCATAACTCCCCATATGAATCACCTCGTAACTCCCCATATGAATCTCCTCATAACTCCCCATATGAATCACCTCGTAACTCCCCATATGAATCTCCCTATGGTGCGCCATATGCATCTCCCTATAACTCACCATATGGATCTCCTCATAACTTCCCATATGAATCTCCTTATGGCCCTCAATATGGTCACGAAGATGAAGATGAGGATGAGGAGGATGACGAGTATTAACTGTGCTAATACAACTGTATTCCAAGACAGCAGGACAAGAGACCGTGAATGCGTTCTCCCCCTTACGCTTCACTATAATGTGTGATTTTAAAAATATATGTATTATTCTGATC
The DNA here is from genome assembly GCF_052327205.1 of Somniosus microcephalus. Taxonomy (NCBI): domain Eukaryota; kingdom Metazoa; phylum Chordata; class Chondrichthyes; order Squaliformes; family Somniosidae; genus Somniosus; species Somniosus microcephalus. The sequence continues at coordinate 19,049,600 of NW_028225182.1, read as the reverse complement.
AGAGACAGGCTCGCGTTGTGATTTACAAAGGAATCCGTGAGGTTGTGAGGAATTAGGCCGGGCCCCTGGGCTCCAACACATGCCCACTTGGAGACAGCAGTCTCGGGCTCCCAGGTCTCTCCCCTCTACTCCTTACTCATAACAGGCTCGAATCATGGCTACAAGACAGAAAATTGTCTTCTGCTCATTTTCTTCAGTATGGTTTAAAGAACAGTAAATGCCCATGTCACTTTGGATTGGGCTGCAGTGTAGCTTGCTTGGGAATATCACAGGACAGAACATAAACACAAGAACATAGTTCGGAGCAGGAGTAGGCCACAAGGCCCCTCGAGCCTGTTCCGCCATTCAATAAGATCATGGCTGATCATCTATCTTAAGTCCACTTTCCCAGATTCACAACCCTGAGTGAAGAAATTCCTCCTCATCTCGGTCTTAAATGGCCGACTCCTTATCCTGAGACTCTGCCCCCTAGTTCTAGACTCTCCAGCCAGGGGAAACAACCTCTCTACCCTGTCAATCCCCCTCAGAATCTTATATGTTTCAATGAGATCGCCTCTCATTCTGCTAAACTCCAGAGAATCGGCCCATTCTACACAATCTCTCCTCATAGGACAGCCCCCTCATCCCAGGAATCAATCTAATGAACCTTCGTTGCACCGTCTCCAACACAAGTATCTCCTGTCTGAGATAAGGAGACCAAAACTGTGCCCAGTACTCCAGGTGTGGTCTCACCTGTACAAGACTTCCTTACTCTTATACTCCAACCCCCTTTGCAATAAAGGTCAACATGCCATTTGCCTTCCTAATTGCTTGCTGTACCTGCGTGCTAGCTTTCTGTGTTTCCTGTACGAGGACACCCAAATCTCTGTAACAAGGTACTGCTGCCTTCTTACCAGGTTATTACATTAAACAGACCAGACAAGACATGTTCCTAGTAATGGATGGACAGTGGGAGGTGCAGGCTTCACAGGGCTAGGAAGTGTGTAAAAATGGGGAAGGTAGCCAAAGGGACCTGGATTCTGTGCTGAGATCAGGTCGAGCTGCAGGAGGCAGCCTGTACAGTCCCTGAATGGGGTGAGTGGGGCTGATGTAGCGCTCCTGCCTCATGTAATTCATGACTTTTTCCACATTATTTAACTAGCAGGGACAGGGTACTGAGTTTGGATGATCAGCCATGATCTCATTGAATGGTGGAGCAGGCTCGAGGGGCCGAATGGCTTACTCCTGCTCCTATCTTCTATGTTTCTATGCAACTAAAACTTGCCCCACCCCCCTACCCCGAGGCTGTCCACTTTGAAGGGGCAGTTAGGGAACAGTGGGCAGGTTCCTGAGCAATCTGAAGCCGGACACACGTCAGTCGGGGGCCGGATTACTGGGCCAAGGCTGCCAAGGATCCGGTCTCCGAGTCCAATACCTTTTTGCACAGGTCTCTTCGCTTGAAATATAAAGGCTATTTTTATACATTTCTGGCTATACTCAGCCTCCCAAGTGCAGCTCTGAACCCAGACCGTCAGTGAGCCAATCGTAGCCAAAACCTACCTAGCCTTCTCGTCTGTGTATAGGGAGGGGTGCGGGGAGGAAGGGTTGGTTTGGGAAGAACTGGGCCCGGCCTCCCCATTGCATGACTGTCAGGAGAACTCCGCAGGACTCAGGTCAGTGAATCAGCTGGGTCCCTCCCATCCCGGGTCCGTGAATCAGCTGGCTCCCTCCCATCCCGGGTCAAACAGCTGGCTCCCTCCCATCCAGAGTCAAACAGCCGGCTCCCTCCCATCCATCCACCCCGGGGAAGGGGCACGGGGGCGTAAAGGGCCCGGCTCTCAGCTGGCTGTGGCAGTACCTTTCGCAGTGCTTGGGGAGAAGGTCCTGTGTCCTGCTGTCTTGGAGTTCACTTTGTTTCATATCATTCTATTGTTAAAATGTGATATTAAAAGAGTATTTGTTGGTTGTATAAAAGCTAAGTTCGCTCGCCGACGAGTGAGAAGTACAGAGCATTCTGTTTCAATCAGACTCCGATCGTCCCGTCCAGTCAGACTCCGATCGTCCCGTCCCATCCAGTCAGACTCCGATCGTCCCGTCCAGTCAGACGCCGATCGTCCCGTCCCGTCCAGTCAGACTCCGGTCGTCCCGTCCAGTCAGACGCCGATCGTCCCGTCCCGTCCAGTCAGACTCCGATCGTCCCGTCCCGTCCAGTCAGACTCCGATCGTCCCGTCCCGTCAGACTCCGATCGTCCCGTTCAGTCAGACTCCGATCGTCCCGTCCCGTCAGACTCCGATCGTCCCGTCCCGTCCAGTCAGACTCCGATCGTCCCGTCCCGTCCAGTCAGACGCCGATCGTCCCGTCCCGTCCAGTCAGACTCCGATCGTCCCGTCCCGTCAGACTCCGATCGTCCCGTCCAGTCAGACTCCGATCGTCCCGTCCCGTCCAGTCAGACTCCGATCGTCCCGTCCCGTCCAGTCAGACGCCGATCGTCCCGTCCCGTCCAGTCAGACTCCGATCGTCCCGTCCCGTCCAGTCAGACTCCGATCGTCCCGTCCAGTCAGACTCCGATCGTCCCGTCCAGTCAGACTCCGATCGTCCCGTCCCGTCCAGTCAGACTCCGATCATCCCGTCCAGACTCCGATCGTCCCGTCCAGTCAGACTCCGATCGTCCCATCCCGTCCAGTCAGACTCCGATCGTCCCGTCCAGTCAGACTCCGATCGTCCCGTCCCGTCCAGTCAGACTCCGATCGTCCCGTCCCATCCAGTCAGACTCCGATCGTCCCGTCCAGTCAGACTCCGATCGTCCCGTCCAGTCAGACTCCGATCGTCCCGTCCCGTCCAGTCAGACTCCGATCGTCCCGTCCAGTCAGACTCCGATCGTCCCGTCCAGTCAGACTCCGATCGTCCCGTCCAGTCAGATTCCGATCGTCCCGTCCCGTCAGACTCCGATCGTCCCGTCCCGTCCAGTCAGACTCCGATCGTCCCGTCCAGTCAGACTCCGATCGTCCCGTCCAGTCAGACTCCGATCGTCCCGTCCCGTCCAGTCAGACTCCGATCGTCCCGTCCAGTCAGACTCCGATCGTCCCGTCCAGTCAGACTCCGATCGTCCCGTCCCGTCCAGTCAGACTCCGATCGTCCCGTCCCGTCCAGTCAGACTCCGATCGTCCCGTCCAGTCAGACTCCGATCGTCCAGTCAGAATCCGATCGTCCCGTCCCGTCCAGTCAGACTCCGATCGTCCCGTCCAGTCAGACTCCGATCGTCCCGTCCAGTCAGACTCCGATCGTCCCGTCCCGTCCAGTCAGACTCCGATCGTCCCGTCCAGTCAGACTCCGATCGTCCCGTCCAGTCAGACTCCGATCGTCCCGTCCCGTCCAGTCAGACTCCGATCGTCCCGTCCCGTCCAGTCAGACTCCGATCGTCCCGTCCAGTCAGACTCCGATCGTCCAGTCAGAATCCGATCGTCCCGTCCCATCCAGTCAGACTCCGATCGTCCCGTCCCGTCCCGTCCAGTCAGACTCCGATCGTCCCGTCCCGTTCAGTCAGACGCCGATCGTCCCGTCCCGTCCAGTCAGACGCCGATCGTCCCGTCCCGTTCAGTCAGACGCCGATCGTCCCGTCCCGTTTGATTCAGATGCTGATTTACTCAATGTTGGGAGCAATCTGTCTCGCTGCTGCCAGTTGTTGCTGTAACTGTACTTGGCTATTGTTGTGATCAATAAATTCCGCTGTACACCAGCCGCTATCTGTCTGCTTTGTACTGGGCTTCGCGCGATCACCAGCACCCCGGCAGCATTCTGCAGTGTGATATCAGGGTCACACTGACTGTACAGAGATCAGGGGCTGTGATTTCAGGTTCACACTGACTGAACAGAGATCGGGCGCCGTGGTATAGAGTCATAACGGCACAGAAGGAGGCCATTCGGCCCATCGAGTCCGTGCCAGCTCTCTGCAGAGCAATCCAGTCAGTCCCATTCCCCCGCTCTATCCCCGTAGCCCTGCAAGTTTATTTCCCTCAAGTGCCTATCCAGTCTCCCCTCGAAAACATTGAGTGTCTCCGCTTCCACCACTTCTGTCGGCAGCGAGTTCCAGGTCCTCACCACTCGCTGCGTAAAAAAGTTTTTCCTCACATCCCCCCTGTATCTCTTGCCCAAAACCTTAAATCTGTGTCTCCTAGTCCTTGTACCATCAACTAGTGGGAACAGCCTTTCCCCCGTCTAGCCTACCCAAACCCGTCATAATCTTGTACACCTCTATCAAATCACCCCTCAACCTCCTTTGCTCTAATGAAAACAAATCCAGCTTCTCCAACCTGTCCTTGTAGCTAAGATCCCCCATCCCCAGAACCATTCTGGTAAATCTCCTCTGCACCCTCTCAAGGGCCTTCACATCCTTCCTAAAGTGTGGTGACCAGAACTGGACGCAATACTCCAGTTGTGGCCTAACCAGCGCTTTATAAAGGTTCAGCATAACTTCTCTACTTTTGTACTCAATACCTCTATTTATGAAGCCCAAGATCCCATATGCTTTGCTAACCACTCTCTCAATATGTCCTGCCACCTTCAGGGACCTATGCACATTAACTCCCAGGTCCCTCTGTCCCTGCACACTCTTTAAAACTGTGCCATTAAGTGTATATTGCTTCTCCCTGTTCCTTCTGCCAAAATGTATCACCTCACACTTCTCTGTATTAAATTCCATCTGCCACTTGTCTGCCCATTCTGCTAGCCTTTCTGTCCTGTTGCAGTTGACTGGTATCATCCTCACTGTTTGCCACACCCCCAAGTTTGGTGTCATTGGCAAATTTAGAAATTCTACACTGTATTCCAATATCCAGGTCATTATATATATCAAAAAAAGCACTGACCCTTGGGGAACACCATTGTCTACCATCCTCCAGTCTGAAAAACAGCCATTTACCACAACTCGCTGTTTTCTGTCCTTAAGCCAATTCCTTATCCAAGCTGCCACTGACCCACCTATTCCATGAGCCTCAATTTTGTTAACCAGCCTTCTATGTGGTACTTTGTCAAACGCCTTCTGAAAATCCATGGAGACAACGTCCATTGCATTCCCTTCATTAATCCTCCCTGCCACTTCATCAAAAAATTCAATTAGATTAGTCAAACACGATCTTCCTTTTACAAATCCGTGTTGGCTCCCCTTAATTAGCTTAAACCTCTCCAAGTGCCCGTTAATTTTTTCCTTGACTATTGTTTCTAGAACTTTACCCACCACTGATGTTAAACTGACCGGCCTGTAGTTACTAGGTTTATCCTTACACCCTTTCTTGAACAGTTCTTGCATCTCTCTTTAATTTCTCTGCAAATTTGCTTCTCCATATTTCCCCACTAGTTGGTGGCCTATACGGAGATCAAGGGGGGGGGCCACGATATCAGGGTCACATTGTACGGAGATCAAGGGGGGGGCCACGATATCAGGGTCACATTGTACGGAGATCAAGGGGGGGGGCCCCGATATCAGGGTCACATTGTACGGAGATCAAGGGGGGGGCCACGATATCAGGGTCACACTGTACGGAGATCGGGGGGGGGGGGCCACGATATCAGGGTCACACTGTACGGAGATCGGGGGGGGGGCACGATATCAGGGTCACACTGTACGGAGATCAAGGGGGGGGCCACGATATCAGGGTCACATTGTACGGAGATCAAGGGGGGGGCCACGATGTCAGGGTCACACTGTACGGAGATCGGGGGGGGAGGGGCCACGATATCAGGGTCACATTGTACGGAGATCAAGGGGG
>NW_028225182.1:18945436-19043355 GCF_052327205.1 Somniosus microcephalus | reverse complement strand
TGCCTAAAGTGTGGTGCCCCAAATTCAATACAATACTCCAGCGGGGGAGGAAGCGCTGTTTACACTGCTCACCATACTGACCCCCCTCCCCTTCACGCTGCTCACTATACTGACCCCCTCCCCTTCACACTGCTCACTATACTGACCCCCCTCCCCTTCACACTGCTCACTATACTGACCCCCCTCCCCTTCACACTGCTCACTATACTGACCCCCTCCCCTTCACAATTCACAATTCAAATTCAAATCGCTTTATTGGCATGATAAGTTACATCTTATGTTGCCAAAGCATCAAAATACATTTATGGTTTAGCACATAAACGCAGTTCTATTCACAGTGTATAAACAGGTATATCCCTGAGTGTATAAATATACATTCGCATTGTTTATATATATTATTATTTTTTCTTCTTAGTTTACTGGTTGTCCCTCTGTTCATGGCAAGCTGTAACATAGTGTGCCGCCAGTGTTACACAGCTTCTCTCCTCTCCCAGTAGGAATGGGAGTTTTTGGTTGTCATTCAGATTTCTGAAATCAGGGCATATTTGTGAGAATTTTTGGTAGAAATTCTCCCTGATGCCCTGATATTTTCCACAAGCTGTGAGGAAGTGCATCTCTGTCTCCACCACTCCCTGACTGCAGTGAGAGCATATCCTGTCCTCTCTTGGCAGCCTGGTCTGCCTGTGTCTGCCTTTTTCGATCGCTAGGCTATGTTCGCTAAGTCTGTACCTTGTCAAGGTTCTTCTCAGTTTGTTATCCTTTACCATGGTCAGGTAATCAGCTATGTTGTATTGTCTGTTTAGGGCCAAGTAGCAATTGAGTTTGCTTTGGGTTTTTGTTGTTTCTGCCCAATATGTCAGATATTTTTCCTTTTGCTTAGCGACGATTGTGTTGGGTCGAATTCTTTGTGTTACCCTGTCACTGTCCTGGGGCTGGTTATTGTTAGTATTGTTAGTAGTTACTTCACTGAGTCCCAGGACTAGTTGACTGAGGGTATTCTTCTTTATGGTCAGCTCTTGGCATTTCAGGGCGTCGTAGTGATAGCATTGGGGATTGCTCATTTGTAGGTGATTCCAAAACTTGGTGGCTCTTTTTTGGATAGTGATTATTAATGGATATTGGCCTAGTTCCGCCCTGCATGCATTGTTTACTGTTTTCCTTTGAGTCCGGAGGATACTTTTACAGAATTCTGCATGTAGGATCTCAATTGGGTGTTTGTCCCATTTTGCAAATTCTTGTTGAGTTAGCGGTCCCCATACCTCACTGCCATAGAGTGCAATTGGTTCAATTACTGATTTGAAAATTTTGAGCCAAATGCTAATTGGGATTTCTATTTGGATTGATTTTTTGATGGCATAGAAAGCCCTTCTTGCTTTCTCTTTCAGTTCATTCACAGCCAGTTTGAAGTTTCCCGTGGAACTGATTTTTAAGCCCAAGTATGTGTAGTTAGTGGTTTGTTCAATTTTGGTTGTTCCTACTGTGAAATTTATTTTGGGTCCCTGATGTTTGGATCTTTGCTGGAACACAAGGACTTTGGTTTTTTGGGGATTTATTGTCAGGGCCCAAGTCTGGCAGTACGACTCCAGCAGGTCCAGGTTTTGCTGTAGCCCCTCTTTAGTAGGTGACAGCAGAACCAGGTCGTCTGCATAGAGGAGGAATTTAACCTTGGATTCATATAGGGTGAGGCCGGGTGCTGTAGATTGTTCAAGTAGTTTTGCCAATCCATTTATGTAAATATTAAAGAGTGTCGGTGAGATTGGCGAGCCCTGCGTCACCCCCCGCCCCTGTGGGAAGTATTTTGTTTGTTTGTCTCCAATTTTAACTGCACATTTGTTGTTTGTATACATTGATTTAATTACATCATATGTTTTCCCTCCTACCCCACTTTCGATAAGTTTCAGGAATTAACCGTCATGCCAGATGGAGTCGAAAGCCTTCTGGAAATCTACAAAGCATGCGTAGATTTTGCTTTTGTTATGGTGAACGTGTTTGTCAATTAGGGTCTGTAGGGTGAAGATATGATCGGATGTTCTATAGTTTGGCAGGAATCCAATTTGGCTTTTACTCAAGACATTGTGCTCCTCAAGGAAGTTTATAAGTCTTTTGTTTGATGCTACAGAATACCTTCCCCAGGTTACTGTTTACACAGATGCCTCGATAGTTGTTTGGGTCGATTTTGTCCCCACTTTTGTATATGGGCGTTATGAGTCCTTTGTTCCAGATATCAGGGAAATAACCGACACTCAGAACCAAGTTGAAGAGTTTTAGGATAGCCAGTTTCATTTTGTTGTCTGTGTGTTTAATCATCTCGTTTAGTATGCCGTCTGTCCCGCAGGCTTTTCCTGGTCGCAGGTCCTTGAGTTTTTCAAGAAGTTCTTTTTCTGTTATTATGGCGTCCAGCGGGTTTTGGTTATCTTTTATGGCCATTTCTAGCTTTTCCAGTTTTTTGCATATTTGGTGTTGCTCTGGTCTTAGTGTGTTTTTCTGGTATAATTTTTCAAAATGGTTTACCCATGTGTCCCCATTTTGAATGGCCAAATCGTCGTGTTGTTTTTTGTGTAGTGTTTTCAAGTTTTCCCAGAAACAATTGGAATCAATGGATTCCTCCATGGAGCTGAATGTATTCTTAATATATTGCTCTTTTTTGGTTCTGAGTGTGTTTCTGTATTGTGTTAGTGTCTGACAATAAGTAAGGCGTAGTTCCTCGTTTTCTGGATGTCTGTGTTTTTGGTTTGATATTATTCTAAGTTTTTTCCTCATGTTATGGCAATCTTGGTCAAACCATTTTTCATAGTTTTTTGTTTTGGGTTTGTTCTTGCGAGCTTTCAAGTTTGCATTTGTTGCCAAATTATCAAAAATATTGTTTAGTTTACTAACTGCCCGGTTTACGCCTTCTTTATTGTGAGTGTATATGTTATCCAGAAAGGTGTCTAAGAGAGCTTGAGTTGATGCATTGCTAATTGTTTTCTGGTATTTTTCCGTGTCGTTTTTGGCCCATCTGTACGATTTTTTGGTGTTGTACAGTTTACTGGGTTGTGTTTCTATGTTTGTTTCTGTCTTTTTGAGGAACATAGTAATTTGACTGTGATCTGACAGTGTTGTTTGTGGTTTGACTGTGAATGCTCTGAAAGAGGATGGGTCTAAGTCTGTAATCATATAGTCTACTGTGCTGCAGCCAAGAGGTGAGCAATAGGTCGATCTTCCTAGGAGGTCTCCTATGAACCTACCATTGACAATGTACAGACCCAGGTTTCGACAGAGCTGTAGTAGCTGTTTTCCGTTGGTATTTGACTGCTTGTCGCAGTTATGCCTGTATGGAAGGGAAGGGATGTCAAAGTGGTTATTCCCGAAAACGTAATTGTTTCCCTGATTATTGGTGAAGTCTGGTTCTTCGCCCGTTCTTGAATTGAGGTCCCCACAGATCAACACTGCTCACTATACTGACCCCCCTCCCCTTCACACTGCTCACTATACTGACCCCCTCCCCTTCACACTGCTCACTATACTGACCCCCCTCCCCTTCACACTGCTCACTATACTGACCCCCCCTCCCCTTCACACTGCTCACTATACTGACCCCCCTCCCCTTCACACTGCTCACTATACTGACCCCCTCCCCTTCACACTGCTCACTATACTGACCCCCCTCCCCTTCACACTGCTCACTATACTGACCCCCCCTCCCCTTCACGCTGCTCACTATACTGACCCCCTCCCCTTCACACTGCTCACTATACTGACCCCCCCTCCCCTTCACACTGCTCACTATACTGACCCCCCCCTCCCCTTCACACTGCTCACTATACTGACCCCCCTCCCCTTCACACTGCTCACTATACTGACCCCCTCCCCTTCACACTGCTCACTATACTGACCCTCCTCCCCTTCACACTGCTCACTATACTGACCCCCTCCCCTTCACACTGCTCACTATACTGACCCCCCTCCCCTTCACGCTGCTCACTATACTGACCCCCCTCCCCTTCACACTGCTCACTATACTGACCCCCTCCCCTTCACACTGCTCACTATACTGACCCCCCCTCCCCTTCACACTGCTCACTATACTGACCCCCCTCCCCTTCACACTGCTCACTATACTGACCCTCCACCCCTTCACACTGCTCACTATACTGACCTCCCTCCCCTTCACACTGCTCACTATACTGACCCCCCTCCCCTTCACACTGCTCACTATACTGACCCCCCTCCCCTTCACACTGCTCACTATACTGACCCCCTCCCCTTCACACTGCTCACTATACTGACCCTCCCCTTCACACTGCTCACTATACTGACCCCCCTCCCCTTCACGCTGCTCACTATACTGACCCCCTCCCCTTCACACTGCTCAATATACTGACCCCCTCCCCTTCACACTGCTCAATATACTGACCCCTTCACACTGCTCACTATACTGACCCCCCTCCCCTTCAGACTGCTCACTATACTGACCCCCCCTCCCCTTCACACTGCTCACTATACTGACCCCCTCCCCTTCACACTGCTCACTATACTGACCCTCCTCCCCTTCACACTGCTCACTATACTGACCTCCCTCCCCTTCACACTGCTCACTATACTGACCCCCCTCCCCTTCACACTGCTCACTATACTGACCCCCCTCCCCTTCACACTGCTCACTCTACTGACCCCCTCCCCTTCACACTGCTCACTATACTGACCCCCCTCCCCTTCACACTGCTCACTATACTGACCCTCCTCCCCTTCACACTGCTCACTATACTGACCCCCTCCCTTTCACACTGCTCACTATACTGACCCTCCTCCCCTTCACACTGCTCACTATACTGACCCCCTCCCCTTCACACTGCTCACTATACTGACCCCCTCCCTTTCACACTGCTCACTATACTGACCCCCCCCTCCCCTTCACACTGCTCACTATACTGATCCCCTCCCCTTCACGCTGCTCACTATACTGACCCCCCTCCCCTTCACACTGCTCACTATACTGACCCCCCCCTCCCCTTCACACTGCTCACTATACTGATCCCCTCCCCTTCACGCTGCTCACTATACTGACCCCCCCTCCCCTTCACACTGCTCACTATACTGAACCCCCTCCCACTCACACTGCTCACTATACTGACCCCCTCCCCTTCACACTGCTCACTATACTGACCCCCTCCCCTTCACACTGCTCACTATACTGACCCCCTTCCCCTTCACACTGCTCACTATACTGACCCCCTCCCCTTCACACTGCTCACTATACTGACCCCCCTCCCCTTCACAGTGGTCACTATACTGACACCCCCCTCCCCTTCACACTGCTCACTATACTGACACCCCCTCCCCTTCACACTGCTCACTATACTGACCCCCTCCCCTTCACACTGCTCACTATACTGACCCTCCCCTTCACACTGCTCACTATACTGACCCCCCTCCCCTTCACGCTGCTCACTATACTGACCCCCCTCCCCTTCACGCTGCTCACTATACTGACCCCCCTCACCTTCACACTGCTCACAATACTGAACCCCCTCCCCTTCACACTGCTCACTATACTGACCCCCTCCCCTTCACACTGCTCACTATACTGACCCCCCTCCCCTTCACACTGCTCACTATACTGACCCCCTCCCCTTCACACTGCTCACTATACTGACCCCCCTCCCCTTCACACTGCTCACTATACTGACCCCCTCCCCTTCACACTGCTCACTATACTGGCCCTCCGCTTCACACTGCTCACTATACTGACCCCCCTTCCCTTCACACTGCTCACTATACTGACTCTCCTCCCCTTCACACTGCTCACTATACTGAACCCCTCCCCTTCACACTGCTCACTATACTGACCCCCTCCTCTTCACACTGCTCACTATACTGACCCCCTCCCCTTCACACTGCTCACTATACTGACCCTCCTCCCCTTCACACTGCTCACTATACTGACCCCCTCCCCTTCACACTGCTCACTATACTGACCCCCTCCCCTTCACACTGCTCACTATACTGACCCCCTTCCCCTTCACACTGCTCACTATACTGACCCCCTCCCCTTCACAATTTTTTACAATTTTTTTTTTTTACAATTTAAATCGCTTTATTGGCATGATAAGTTACATCTTATGTACCCTCCCCTTCACACTGCTCACTATACTGACCCCCTTCCCCTTCACACTGCTCACTATACTGACCCTCCCCTTCACACTGCTCACTATACTGACCTCCCTCCCCTTCACACTGCTCACTATACTGACCTCCCTCCCCTTCACACTGCTCACTATACTGACCCTCCTCCCCTTCACACTGCTCACTATACTGACCCTCCACCCCTTCACACTGCTCACTATACTGACCTCCCTCCCCTTCACACTGCTCACTATACTGACCCTCCTCCCCTTCACACTGCTCACTTTACTGACCCTCCCCTTCACACTGCTCACTATACTGACCCTCCTCCCCTTCACACTGCTCACTATACTGACCTCCCTCCCCTTCACACTGCTCACTATACTGACCCCCTCCCCTTCACGCTGCTCACTATACTGACCCTCCCCTTCACACTGCTCACTATACTGACCCCCCCCCTCCCCTTCACACTGCTCACTATACTGACCCCCCTCCCCTTCACACTGCTCACTATACTGACCCCCCCCTCCCCTTCACACTGCTCACTATACTGACCCCCCCCTCCCCTTCACACTGCTCACTATACTGACCCTCCTCCCCTTCACACTGCTCACTATACTGACCCTCCCCTTCACACTGCTCACTATACTGACCCTCCCCTTCACACTGCTCACTATACTGACCCTCCCCTTCACACTGCTCACTATACTGACCCTCCCCTTCACACTGCTCACTATACTGACCCTCCCCTTCACACTGCTCACTATACTGACCCCCCTCCCCTTCACACTGCTCACTATACTGACCCTCCCCTTCACACTGCTCACTATACTGACCCCCCTCCCCTTCACACTGCTCACTATACTGACCCTCCCCTTCACACTGCTCACTATACTGACCCTCCCCTTCACACTGCTCACTATACTGACCCCCTCCCCTTCACACTGCTCACTATACTGACCCTCCCCTTCACACTGCTCACTATACTGACCCCCCTCCCCTTCACACTGCTCACTATACTGACCCTCCCCTTCACACTGCTCACTATACTGACCCCCCCTCCCCTTCACACTGCTCACTATACTGACCCCCCCCTCCCCTTCACACTGCTCACTATACTGACCCTCCTCCCCTTCACACTGCTCACTATACTGACCCTCCCCTTCACACTGCTCACTATACTGACCCTCCCCTTCACACTGCTCACTATACTGACCCTCCCCTTCACACTGCTCACTATACTGACCCTCCCCTTCACACTGCTCACTATACTGACCCTCCTCCCCTTCACACTGCTCACTATACTGACCCCCCTCCCCTTCACACTGCTCACTATACTGACCCTCCCCTTCACACTGCTCACTATACTGACCCCCCTCCCCTTCACAGTGCTCACTGTACTGACGCTGTCTCCTCCTGCTCTTCACAGATGGTCTGCTGGGAATGGCGATCGTCGGGGGTGCAATCGTAGGATTGGCCGGAATGGCCGGACTCATCGGATTGGTTGTGAGCAAGGGCAAATCTTGACCAATGGGACTGACGATTGCTCAAGTGCTCTCCCTGAAGCTTATTGATCGCGTCTGCATTTAACACTGCAGCAAGATACAGACTGTTGGGCCGACTGAACGTTTTCTGCATCAAAGCCTTTGTTTTGAAAATGATTGTTGTTAAATATGTTTAATAGTTAAGATGACTTTCTAATATTGTATCCGTTTCGATTCACTCTTGGAACAAGTGCTCGGTCACCCATCGAAAGAAACTGGACTAAATATTGTAGATAATTGCTTTCTAAAATGAATAAACACCAGCCATACCTTTAGAGCGTGGAGAAATGTGTGTCATTGGGAGCCCTGTTACAGTGCGGGTTCAGAGTATAGCTCCCTCTACACTGTCCCATCAAACACTCCCAGGGCAGGTACAGCATGGGTTAGATACAGGGTAAAGCTCCCTCCACACTGCCCCATGAAACACTCCCGGGTTAGAGACAGAGTAAAGCTCCCTCTACCCTGTTCCATCAAACACTCCCAGGGCAGGTACAGCACGGGTTAGATAGAGAGTAAAGCTTCCTCTACACTGTTCCATCAAACACTCCCAGGGCAGGTACAGCACGGGTTAGATACAGAGTAAAGCTCCTTCTACACAGTCCCATCAAACACTCCCAGGGCAGGTACAGCACGGGTTAGATACAGAGTAAAGCTCCCTCTACACTGTCCCATCAAACACTCCCAGGGCAGGTACAGCACGGGTTAGATACAGATTAAAGCTCCCTCTACCCTGTTCCATCAAACACTCCCAGGGCAGGTACAGCACGGGTTAGATACAGAGTAAAGCTCCTTCTACACAGTCCCATCAAACATTCCCAGGGCAGGTACAGCACGGGTTAGATACAGAGGAAAGCTCCGTCTACACTGTCCCATCAAACATTCCCAGGGCAGGTACAGCACGGGTTAGATACAGAGTAAAGCTCCTTCTACACAGTCCCATCAAACACTCCCAGGGCAGGTACAGCACGGGTTAGATACAGAGTAAAGCTCCCTCTACACTGCCCCATCAAACACTCCCAGGGCAGGTACAGCACACGTTAGATACAGAGTAAATCTCCCTCTACACTGTCCCATCAAACACTCCCAGGGCAGCTGCAGCACGGGTTAGATAGAGAGGAAAGCTCCCTCTGCACTGTCCCATCAAACACTCCCAGGGCAGGTACAGCACGGGGTTAGATACAGAATAAAGCTCCGTCTACACTGTCCCGTCAAACACTCCCAGGGCAGGTACAGCACGGGTTAGATACAGAGAAAAGCTACCTCTACACTGTCCCATCAAACACTCCCAGGGCAGGTACAGCACGGGTTGGATAGAGAGTAAAGCTCCCTCTACACTGTCCCATCAAACATTCCCAGGGCAGGTACAACACGGGTTAGATACAGAGTGAAGCTCCCTCGACACTGTCCCATCAAACACGCCCAGGGCAGCTGCAGCATAGGTTAGATACAGAGTAAAGCTCCCTCTACACTGTCCCATCAAACACTCCCAGGGCAGGTACAGCACGGGTTAGCTACAGAGTAAATCTTCCTCTACACTGTCCCATCAAACACTCCCAGGGCAGCAGCAGCACGGGTTTGATACAGAGTAAAGCTCCCTCTACATTGTCCCATCAAACACTCCCAGGGCAGGTACAGCACGGGTCAGATACAGAGTAAAGCTCCCTCTACACTGTCCCACCCAACACTCCCAGGGCATGTACAGCACGGTGTTAGATACAGAGTAAAGCTCCCTCTACACTGTCCCATCAAACACACCCAGGGCAGGTACAGCATAGGTTAGATACAGATTAAAGCTCCCTCTACACTGTCCCATCAAACATTCCCAGGGCAGGTACAGCACGGGTTAGATACAGAGTAAAGCTCCCTCTACACTGTCCCATCAAACACTCCCAGGGCAGGTACAGCACGGGGTTAGATACAGAGTAAAGCTCCCTCTACACTGTCCCATCAAACACTCCCAGGGCACGAACAGCACAGGTTAGATACAGATTAAAGCTCCCTCTAACACTGTTCCATCAAACACGCCCAGGGCAGGTACAGCACGGGTTAGATACAGAGTAAAGCTTACTCCACACTGTTGCATCAAAAACTCCCAGGGCAGGTACAGCATGGGTTAGATACAGATTAAAGCTCCCTCTGCACTGTCCCATCAAACACTCCCAGGGCAGGTACAGCACGGGTTAGATACAGAGTAAAGCTCCCTCTACACTGTCCCATCAAACACTCCCAGGGCAGGTACAGCACGGGTTAGATACAGAGTAAAGCTTCCTCTGCACTCCCAGGGCAGGTACAGCAATGGTTAGATACAGAGTAAAGCTCCCTCTGCACTGTCCCATCAAACACTAATAGGGCAGCTGCAGCATGGGTTAGATACAGAGTAAAGCTCCCTCGAAACTGTCCCATCAAACACTCCCAGGGCAGGGACAGCACAGGTTAGATACAGAGTAAAGCTCCGTCGACACTGTCCCGTCAAACACTCCCAGGGCAGGTACAGCACGGGTTAGATACAGCTTAAATCTCCCTCTACACTGTCCCATCATACACTCTTGGGGCGGGTACAGCACGGGTTAGATAAAGAGTACATCTCCCTTGAAACTATCCCATCAAACACTCCCAGGGCAGGTACAGCACGGGGTTAGATACAGAGTAAAGCTCCCTCTGCACTGTCCCATCAAACACTCCCAGGGCAGGTACAGCATAGGTTAGATACAGAGTAAAGCTCCCTCTGCACTGTCCCATCAAACACTCCCAGGGCAGGTACAGCACGGTTTAGATACAGAGTAAAGCTTCCTCTACACTGTCCCATCAAACACTCCCAGCGCAGGTACAGCACGGTTTGGATACAGAGTAAAGCTCCCTCGACACTGTCCCATCAAACACTCTTGGGGCAGGTACAGCACGGGTTAGATACAGAGTAAAGCTCCCTCTACACTGTCCCATCAAACACTCCTAGGGCAGCTGCAGCACGGGTTAGATACAGAGCAAAGCTCCCTCTACACTGTCCCATCAAACATTCCCAGGGCAGGTACAGCACACGTTAGATACAGAGTAAAGCTCCCTCTACACTGTCCCATCAAACACTCCCAGATCAGGTACAGCACGGGCTAGATACAGAGTAAAGCTACCTCTACACTGACCCATCAAACACACCCAGGGCAGGTACAGCACGGGTTAGATACAGAGTAAAGCTCCCTCTACACTGTCCCATCAAACACTCCCAGGGCAGCTGCAGCACGGGTTAGATACAGAGTAAAGCTCCCTCTGCACTGTCCCATCAAACACTCCCAGGGCAGGTACAGCACGGGTTAGAAACAGAGTAAAGCTCCCTCTACACTGTCCCATCAAACACTCCCAGGGCAGGTACAGCACGGGGTTAGATACAGAATAAAGCTCCGTCTACACTGTCCCGTCAAACACTCCCAGGGCAGGTACAGCACGGGTTAGATACAGAGTAAAGCTACCTCCACACTGTCCCATCAAACACTCCCAGGGCAGCTGCAGCATAGGTTAGATACAGAGTAAAGCTCCCTCTACACTGTCCCATCAAACACTCCCAGGGCAGGTACAGCACGGGTTAGCGACAGAGTAAATCTTCCTCTACACTGTCCCATCAAACACTCCCAGGGCAGCTGCAGCACGGGTTTGATACAGAGTAAAGCTCCCTCTACATTGTCCCATCAAACACTCCCAGGGCAGGTACAGCACGGGTCAGATACAGAGTAAAGCTCCCTCTACACTGTCCCACCAAACACTCCCAGGGCATGTACAGCACGGTGTTAGATGCAGAGTAAAGCTCCCTCTACACTGTCCCATCAAACACTCCCAGGGCAGGTACAGCACGGGTTGATACAGAGTAAAGCTCCCTCTGCACTGTCCCATCAAACACTCCCAGGGCAGGTACAGCACGGGTTAGATACAGAGTAAAGCTTCCTCTACACTGTCCGATCAAACACTCCCAGGGCAGGTACAGCACGGTTTTAGATACAGAGTAAAGCTCCCTCTACACTTTCCCATCAAACACTCCCAGGGCAGGTACAGCACGGGTTAGATACAGAGTAAAGCTCCCTCTACACTTTCCCATCAAACACTCCCAGGGCAGGTACAGCACGGGGTTAGATACAGAGTAAAGCTCCCTCTACACTGTCCCATCAAACACACCCAGGGCAGGTACAGCACGGGTTTGATACAGAGTAAAGCTCCCTCTAAACTGTCCCATCAAGCACTCCCAGGGCAGGGACAGCACGGGTTAGATACAGAGTAAAGCTCCCTCTACACTGTCCCATCAAACACTCCCAGGGCAGGTACAGCACGGTGTTAGATACAGAGTAAAGCTCCATCTACACTGTCTCATCAAACACTCCCAGGGCAGGTACAGCACGGGTTAGATACAGAGTAAAGCTCCCTCTACACTGTCCCATCAAACACTCCCAGGGCATGTACAGCACAGGTTAGATACAGAGTAAAGCTCCCTCTACACTGTCCCATCAAACATTCCCAGGGCAGGTACAGCACGGGGTTAGATACAGAGTAAAGCTCCCTCTGCACTGTCCCATCAAACACTCCCAGGGCAGGTACAGCACGCGTTAGATACAGAGTAAAGCTCCCTCTACACTGTCCCATCAATCATTCCCAGGGCAGCTGCAGCATAGGTTAGATACAGAGTAAAGCTCCCTCTACACTGTCCCACCAAACACTCCCAGGGCATGTACAGCACGGTGTTAGATACAGAGTAAAGCTCCCTCTACACTGTCCCATCAAACACTCCCAGGGCAGGTACAGCACGGGTTGATACAGAGTAAAGCTCCCTCTACACTGTCCCATCAAACACTCCCAGGGCAGGTACAGCACGGGTTGGATAGAGATTAAAGCTCCCTCTGCACTGTCCCATCAAACATTCCCAGGGCAGGTACAACACGGGTTAGATACAGAGTAAAGCTCCCTCTACACTGTCCCATCAAACACTCCCAGGGCAGCTGCAGCATAGGTTAGATACAGAGTAAAGCTCCCTCTACACTGTCCCATCAAACACTCCCAGGGCAGGTACAGCACGGGTTGATACAGAGTAAAGCTCCCTCTACACTGTCCCATCAAACACTCCCAGGGCAGGTACAGCACGGGTTAGATACAGAGTAAAGCTCCCTCTACACTGTCCGATCAAACACTCCCAGGGCAGGTACAGCACGGTTTTAGATACAGAGTAAAGCTCCCTCCACACTGTCCCATCAAACACTCCCAGGGCAGGTACAGCACGGGTTAGATACAGAGTAAAGCTCCCTCTACACTTTCCCATCAAACACTCCCAGGGCAGGTACAGCACGGGGTTAGATACAGAGTAAAGCTCCCTCTACACTGTCCCATCAAACACACCCAGGGCAGGTACAGCACGGGTTAGATACAGAGTAAAGCTCCCTCTAAACTGTCCCATCAAGCACTCCCAGGGCAGGGACAGCACGGGTTAGATACAGAGTAAAGCTCCCTCTACACTGTCCCATCAAACACTCCCAGGGCAGGTACAGCACGGTGTTAGATACAGAGTAAAGCTCCATCTACACTGTCTCATCAAACACTCCCAGGGCAGGTACAGCACGGGTTAGATACAGAGTAAAGCTCCCTCTACACTGTCCCATCAAACACTCCCAGGGCAGGTACAGCACGGGTTGATACAGAGTAAATCTCCCTCTACACTGTCCCATCAAACACTCCCAGGGCATGTACAGCACAGGTTAGATACAGAGTAAAGCTCCCTCTACACTGTCCCATCAAACATTCCCAGGGCAGGTACAGCACGGGGTTAGATACAGAGTAAAGCTCCCTCTACACTGTCCCATCAAACACTCCCAGGGCAGGTACAGCACGCGTTAGATACAGAGTAAAGCTCCCTCTACACTGTCTCATCAAACACTCCCAGGGCAGGTACAGCACGGGTTGGATAGAGATTAAAGCTCCCTCTACACTGTCCCATCAAACATTCCCAGGGCAGGTACAACACGGGTTAGATACAGAGTAAAGCTCCCTCTGCACTGTCCCATCAAACACTCCCAGGGCAGCTGCAGCATAGGTTAGATACAGAGTAAAGCTCCCTCTACACTGTCCCATCAAACACTCCCAGGGCAGGTACAGCACGGGTCAGATACAGAGTAAAGCTCCCTCTACACTGTCCCACCAAACACTCCCAGGGCATGTGCAGCAAGGTGTTAGATACAGAGTAAAGCTCCCTCTGCACTGTCCCATCAAACACTCCCAGGGCAGGTACAGCACGGGTTGATACAGAGTAAAGCTCCCTCTACACTGTCCCATCAAACACTCCCAGGGCAGGTACAGCACGGGTTGGATAGAGATTAAAGCTCCCTCTACACTGTCCCATCAAACATTCCCAGGGCAGGTACAACACGGGTTAGATACAGAGTAAAGCTCCCTCTACACTGTCCCATCAAACACTCCCAGGGCAGCTGCAGCATAGGTTAGATACAGAGTAAAGCTCCCTCTACACTGTCCCATCAAACACTCCCAGGGCAGGTACAGCACGGGTTGATACAGAGTAAAGCTCCCTCTACACTGTCCCATCAAACACTCCCAGGGCAGGTACAGCACGGGTTAGATACAGAGTAAAGCTCCCTCTACACTGTCCGATCAAACACTCCCAAAGCAGGTACAGCACGGTTTTAGATACAGAGTAAAGCTCCCTCTAGACTGTCCCATCAAACAATCCCAGGGCAGTTACAGCACGGGTTAGATACAGAGTAACGCTCCCTCTACACTTTCCCATCAAACACTCCCAGGGCAGGTACAGCACGGGGTTAGATACAGAGTAAAGCTCCCTCGAAACTGTCCCATCAAACAATCCCAGGGCAGTTACAGCACGGGTTAGATACAGAGTAAAGCTCCCTCTGCACTGTCCCATCAAACACTAATAGGGCAGCTGCAGCATGGGTTAGATACAGAGTAAAGCTCCCTCTACACTGTCCCATCAAACACTCCCAGGGCAGGTACAGCACGGGTTAGCTACAGAGTAAATCTCCCTCTACACTGTCCCATCAAACACTCCCAGGGCAGCTGCAGCACGGGTTTGATACAGAGTAAAGCTCCCTCTACATTGTCCCATCAAACACTCCCAGGGCAGGTGCAGCACGGGTCAGATACAGAGTAAAGCTCCCTCTACACTGTCCCACCAAACACTCCCAGGGCATGTACAGCACGGTGTTAGATACAGAGTAAAGCTCCTTCTACACTGTCCCATCAAACACTCCCAGGGCAGGTACAGCACGGGTTAGATACAGAGTAAAGCTCCCTCTACACTGTCCCATTAAACACTCCCAGGGCAGGTACAGCACGGGTTAGATACAGAGTAAAGCTCCCTCTACACTGTCCCATCAAACACTCCCAGGGCAGGTACAGCATGGGTTAGATACAGAGTAAAGCTCCCTCTACACTGTCCCATCAAACACTCCCAGGGCCGGTACAGCATGGGTTAGATACAGAGTAAAGCTCCCTCTACACTGTCCCATCAAACACACCCAGGGCAGGTACAGCACGGGTTAGATACAGATTAAAGCTCCCTCTACACTGTCCCATCAAACATTCCCAGGGCAGGTACAGCACTGGTTAGATACAGAGTAAAGCTCCCTCTACACTGTCCCATCAAACACTCCCAGGGCAGGTACAGCACGGGGTTAGATATAGAGTAAAGCTCCCTCTACACTGTCCCATCAAACACTCCCAGGGCAGGTACAGCACAGGTTAGATACAGAGTAAAGCTCCCTCTACACTGTCCCATTAAACACTCCCGGGGCAGGTACAGCACCGGTTGATACAGAGTAAAGCTCCCTCTACACTGTCCCATCAAACACTCCCAGGGCAGGTACAGCACAGGTTAGATACAGAGTAAAGCTCCCTCTACACTGTCCCATTAAACACTCCCGGGGCAGGTACAGCACCGGTTGATACAGAGTAAAGCTCCCTCTACGCTCTCCCATTAAACACTCCCAGGGCAGGTACAGCACGGGTTAGATACAGAGTAAATCTCCCTCTACACTGCCCCATCAAACACTCCGAGGGCACGTACAGCACGGGTTGATACAGAGTAAAGCTCCCTCTATACTGTCCCATCAAACACTCCCAGGGCAGGTACAGCACGGGTTAGATACAGAGTAAAGCTCCCTCTACACTGTCCGATCAAACACTCCCAGGGCAGGTACAGCACGGTTTTAGATACAGAGTAAAGCTCCCTCCACACTTTCCCATCAAACACTCCCAGGGCAGGTACAGCACGGGTTGATACAGAGTAAATCTCCCTCTACACTGTCCCGTCAAACACTCCCAGGGCAGGTACAGCACGGGTTAGATAAAGAGTAAAGCTCCCTCTACACTGTCCAATCAAACACTCCCAGGGCAGTTACAGCGCGGGTTAGATACAGAGTAAAGCTCCCTCTACACTGTCCCATCAAACACTCCCAGGGCAGGTACAGCACGGGTTAGATACAGAGTAAAGCTCCCTCGACACTGTCCCTTCAAACACTCCCAGGGCAGGTACAGCATGGGTTAGATACAGAGTAAAGCTCCCTCTACACTGTCCCATCAAACACTCCCAGGGCAGGTACAGCACGAGTTAGATACAGAGTAAAGCTCCCTCTACACTGGCCCATCAAACTCTCCCAGGGCAGGTACAGCACGGGTTAGATACAGAGTAAAGCTCCCTCTACACTGGCCCATCAAACACTCCCAGGGCAGGTACAGCACGAGTTAGATACAGAGTAAAGCTCCCTCTACACTGGCCCATCAAACACTCCCAGGGCAGGTACAGCACGGGTTAGATACAGAGGAAATCTCCCTCTACACTGCCCCATCAAACACTCCCAGGGCAGGTACAGCACGGGTTGATACAGAGTAAAGCTCCCTCTACAGTGTCCCATCAAACACTCCCAGGGCAGGTACAGCACGGGTTAGATACAGAGTAAAGCTCCCTCTACACTGTCCGATCAAACACTCCCAGGGCAGGTACAGCACGGTTTTAGATACAGAGTAAAGCTCCCTCTACACTGTCCCATCAAACACTCCCAGGGCAGGTACAGCACGGGTTAGATACAGAGTAATGCTCCCTCTACACTTTCCCATCAAACACTCCCAGGGCAGGTACAGCACGGGGTTAGATACAGAGTAAAGCTCCCTCTACACTGTCCCATCAAACACACCCAGGGCAGGTACAGCACGGGTTAGATACAGAGTAATGCTCCCTCTAAACTGTCCCATCAAGCACTCCCAGGGCAGGGACAGCACGGGTTAGATACAGAGTAAAGCTCCCTCTACACTGTCCCATCAAACACTCCCAGGGCAGGTACAGCACGGTGTTAGGTACAGAGTAAAGCTCCATCTACACTGTCTCATCAAACACTCCCAGGGCAGGTACAGCACGGGTTAGATACAGAGTAAAGCTCCCTCTACACTGTCCCATCAAACAATCCCAGGGCAGGTACAGCACGGGTTGATACAGAGTAAATCTCCCTCTACACTGTCCAATCAAACACTCCCAGGGCATGTACAGCACAGGTTAGATACAGAGTAAAGCTCCCTCTACACTGTCCCATCAAACACTCCCAGGGCAGGTACAGCACGCGTTAGATACAGAGTAAAGCTCCCTCCACACTGTCTCATCAAACACTCCCAGGGCAGGTACAGCACGGGTTGGATAGAGATTAAAGCTCCCTCTACACTGTCCCATCAAACATTCCCAGGGCAGGTACAACACGGGTTAGATACAGAGTAAAGCTCCCTCTACACTGTCCCATCAAACACTCCCAGGGCAGCTGCAGCATGGGCTAGATACAGAGTAAAGCTCCCTCTACACTTTCCCATCAAACACTCCCAAGGCAGGTACAGCACGGGTTAGCTACAGAGTAAATCTCCCTCTACACTGTCCCATCAAACACTCCCAGGGCAGCTGCAGCACGGGTTTGATACAGAGTAAAGCTCCCTCTACATTGTCCCATCAAACACTCCCAGGGCAGGTGCAGCACGGGTCAGATACAGAGTAAAGCTCCAGCTACACTGTCCCACCAAACACTCCCAGGGCATGTACAGCACGGTGTTAGATACAGAGTAAAGCTCCCTCTACACTGTCCCATCAAACACTCCCAGGGCAGGTACAGCACGGGTTAGATACAGAGTAAAGCTCCCTCGACACTGTCCCATTAAACACTCCCAGGGCAGGTACAGCACGGGTTAGATACAGAGTAAAGCTCCCTCTACACTCTCCCATTAAACACTCCCAGGGCAGGTACAGCACGGGTTAGATACAGAGTAAAGCTCCCTCTACACTGTCCCATCAAACACTCCCAGGGCAGGTACAGCATGGGTTAGATACAGAGTAAAGCTCCCTCTACACTGTCCCATCAAACACACCCAGGGCAGGTACAGCACGGGTTAGATACAGATTAAAGCTCCCTCTACACTGTCCCATCAAACATTCCCAGGGCAGGTACAGCACGGGTTAGATACAGAGTAAAGCTCCCTCTACACTGTCCCATCAAACACTCCCAGGGCAGGTACAGCACGGGGTTAGATACAGAGTAAAGCTCCCTCTACACTGTCCCATCAAACACTCCCAGGGCAGGTACAGCACAGGTTAGATACAGAGTAAAGCTCCCTCTACACTGTCCCATTAAACACTCCCGGGGCAGGTACAGCACCGGTTGATACAGAGTAAATCTCCCTCTACACTGCCCCATCAAACACTCCGAGGGCCCGTACCGCACGGGTTGATACAGAGTAAAGCTCCCTCTACACTGTCCCATCAAACACTCCCAGGGCAGGTACAGCACGGGTTAGATACAGAGTAAAGCTCCCTCTACACTGTCCGATCAAACACTCCCAGGGCAGGTACAGCACGGTTTTAGATACAGAGTAAAGCTCCCTCTACACTTTCCCATCAAACACTCCCAGGGCAGGTACAGCACGGGTTGATACAGAGTAAATCTCCCTCTACACTGTCCCGTCAAACACTCCCAGGGCAGGTACAGCACGGGTTAGATACAGAGTAAAGCTCCCTCTACACTGTCCAATCAAACACTCCCAGGGTAGGTACAGCACGGGTTAGATACAGAGTAAAGCTCCCTCTACACTGTCCCTTCAAACACTCCCAGGGCAGGTACAGCATGGGTTAGATACAGAGTAAAGCTCCCTCTACACTGTCCCATCAAACACTCCCAGGGCAGGTACAGCACGAGTTAGATACAGAGTAAAGCTCCCTCTACACTGGCCCATCAAACTCTCCCAGGGCAGGTACAGCACGGGTTAGATACAGAGTAAAGCTCCCTCTACACTGGCCCATCAAACACTCCCAGGGCAGGTACAGCACGAGTTAGATACAGAGTAAAGCTCCCTCTACACTGGCCCATCAAACACTCCCAGGGCAGGTACAGCACGGGTTAGATACAGAGGAAATCTCCCTCTAGACTGCCCCATCAAACACTCCCAGGGCAGGTGCAGCACGGGTTGATACAGAGTAAAGCTCCCTGTACACTGTCCCATCAAACACACCCAGGGCAGGTACAGCACGGGTTAGATACAGAGTAAAGCTCCCTCTGCAGTGTCCCATCAAACACTCCCAGGGCAGGTACAGCACGGGTTAGATACAGAGTAAAGCTCCCTCTACACTGTCCCATCAAACACTCCCAGGGCAGGTACAGCACGGGGTTAGATACAGAGTAAAGCTCCCTCTACACTGTCCCATCAAACACACCCAGGGCAGGTACAGCACGGGTTAGATACAGAGTAAAGCTCCCTCTACACTGTTCCATCAAGCACTCCCAGGGCAGGGACAGCACGGGTTAGATACAGAGTAAAGCTCCCTCTACACTGTCCCATCAAACACTCCCAGGGCAGGTACAGCACGGTGTTAGATACAGAGTAAAGCTCCATCTACACTGTCTCATCAAACACTCCCAGGGCAGGTACAGCACGGGTTAGATACAGAGTAAAGCTCCCTCTACACTGTCCCATCAAACACTCCCAGGGCAGGTGCAGCACGGGTTGATGCAGAGTAAATCTCCCTCTACACTGTCCCATCAAACACTCCCAGGGCATGTACAGCACGGGTTAGATACAGAGTAAAGCTCCCTCTACACTGTCCCGTCAAACACTCCCAGGGCAGGTACAGCACGGGTTAGATACAGAGTAAAGCTCCCTCTACACTGTCCCATCAAACATTCCCAGGGCAGGTACAGCATGGGGTTAGATACAGAGTAAAGCTCCCTCTACACTGTCCCATCAAACACTCCCAGGGCAGGTACAGCACGCGTTAGATACAGAGTAAGGCTCCCTCTACACTGTCCCATCAAACACTCCCAGGGCAGCTGCAGCATAGGTTAGATACAGAGTAAAGCTCCCTCTACACTGTCCCATCAAACACTCCCAGGGCAGGTACAGCACGGGTTAGCGACAGAGTAAATCTTCCTCTACACTGTCCCATCAAACACTCCCAGGGCAGCTGCAGCACGGGTTTGATACAGAGTAAAGCTCCCTCTACATTGTCCCATCAAACACTCCCAGGGCAGGTACAGCACGGGTCAGATACAGAGTAAAGCTCCCTCTACACTGTCCCACCAAACACTCCCAGGGCATGTACAGCACGGTGTTAGATACTGAGTAAAGCTCCCTCTACACTGTCCCATCAAACACTCCCAGGGCAGGTACAGCACGGGTTGATACAGAGTAAATCTCCCTCTGCACTGTCCCATCAAACACTCCCAGGGCAGGTACAGCACGGGTTAGATACAGAGTAAAGCTTCCTCTACACTGTCCGATCAAACACTCCCAGGGCAGGTACAGCACGGTTTTAGATACAGAGTAAAGCTCCCTCTACACTGTCCCATCAAACACTCCCAGGGCAGGTACAGCACGGGTTAGATACAGAGTAAAGCTCCCTCCACACTTTCCCATCAAACACTCCCAGGGCAGGTACAGCACGGGGTTAGATACAGAGTAAAGCTCCCTCTACACTGTCCCATCAAACACACCCAGGGCAGGTACAGCACGGGTTAGATACAGAGTAAAGCTCCCTCTAAACTGTCCCATCAAGCACTCCCAGGGCAGGGACAGCACGGGTTAGATACTGAGTAAAGCTCCCTCTACACTGTCCCATCAAACACTCCCAGGGCAGGTACAGCACGGTGTTAGATACAGAGTAAAGCTCCATCTACACTGTCTCATCAAACACTCCCAGGGCAGGTACAGCACGGGTTAGATACAGAGTAAAGCTCCCTCTACACTGTCCCATCAAACACTCCCAGGGCATGTACAGCACAGGTTAGATACAGAGTAAAGCTCCCTCTACACTGTCCCATCAAACATTCCCAGGGCAGGTACAGCACGGGGTTAGATACAGAGTAAAGCTCCCTCTACACTGTCCCATCAAACACTCCCAGGGCAGGTACAGCACGCGTTAGATACAGAGTAAAGCTCCCTCTACACTGTCCCATCAAACATTCCCAGGGCAGCTGCAGCATAGGTTAGATACAGAGTAAAGCTCCCTCTACACTGTCCCACCAAACACTGCCAGGGCATGTACAGCACGGTGTTAGATACAGAGTAAAGCTCCCTCTACACTGTCCCATCAAACACTCCCAGGGCAGGTACAGCACGGGTTGATACAGAGTAAAGCTCCCTCTACACTGTCCCATCAAACACTCCCAGGGCAGGTACAGCACGGGTTGGATAGAGATTAAAGCTCCCTCTGCACTGTCCCATCAAACATTCCCAGGGCAGGTACAACACGGGTTAGATACAGAGTAAAGCTCCCTCTACACTGTCCCATCAAACACTCCCAGGGCAGCTGCAGCATAGGTTAGATACAGAGTAAAGCTCCCTCTACACTGTCCCATCAAACACTCCCAGGGCAGGTACAGCACGGGTTGATACAGAGTAAAGCTCCCTCTACACTGTCCCATCAAACACTCCCAGGGCAGGTACAGCACGGGTTAGATACAGAGTAAAGCTCCCTCTACACTGTCCGATCAAACACTCCCAGGGCAGGTACAGCACGGTTTTAGATACAGAGTAAAGCTCCCTCCACACTGTCCCATCAAACACTCCCAGGGCAGGTACAGCACGGGTTAGATACAGAGTAAAGCTCCCTCTACACTTTCCCATCAAACACTCCCAGGGCAGGTACAGCACGGGGTTAGATACAGAGTAAAGCTCCCTCTACACTGTCCCATCAAACACACCCAGGGCAGGTACAGCACGGGTTAGATACAGAGTAAAGCTCCCTCTAAACTGTCCCATCAAGCACTCCCAGGGCAGGGACAGCACGGGTTAGATACAGAGTAAAGCTCCCTCTACACTGTCCCATCAAACACTCCCAGGGCAGGTACAGCACGGTGTTAGATACAGAGTAAAGCTCCATCTACACTGTCTCATCAAACACTCCCAGGGCAGGTACAGCACGGGTTAGATACAGAGTAAAGCTCCCTCTACACTGTCCCATCAAACACTCCCAGGGCAGGTACAGCACGGGTTGATACAGAGTAAATCTCCCTCTACACTGTCCCATCAAACACTCCCAGGGCATGTACAGCACAGGTTAGATACAGAGTAAAGCTCCCTCTACACTGTCCCATCAAACATTCCCAGGGCAGGTACAGCACGGGGTTAGATACAGAGTAAAGCTCCCTCTACACTGTCCCATCAAACACTCCCAGGGCAGGTACAGCACGCGTTAGATACAGAGTAAAGCTCCCTCTACACTGTCTCATCAAACACTCCCAGGGCAGGTACAACACGGGTTAGATACAGAGTAAAGCTCCCTCTGCACTGTCCCATCAAACACTCCCAGGGCAGCTGCAGCATAGGTTAGATACAGAGTAAAGCTCCCTCTACACTGTCCCATCAAACACTCCCAGGGCAGGTACAGCACGGGTCAGATACAGAGTAAAGCTCCCTCTACACTGTCCCACCAAACACTCCCAGGGCATGTACAGCACGGTGTTAGATACAGAGTAAAGCTCCCTCTACACTGTCCCATCAAACACTCCCAGGGCAGGTACAGCACGGGTTGATACAGAGTAAAGCTCCCTCTACACTGTCCCATCAAACACTCCCAGGGCAGGTACAGCACGGGTTGGATAGAGATTAAAGCTCCCTCTACACTGTCCCATCAAACATTCCCAGGGCAGGTACAACACGGGTTAGATACAGAGTAAAGCTTCCTCTACACTGTCCCATCAAACACTCCCAGGGCAGCTGCAGCATAGGTTAGATACAGAGTAAAGCTCCCTCTACACTGTCCCATCAAACACTCCCAGGGCAGGTACAGCACGGGTTGATACAGAGTAAAGCTCCCTCTACACTGTCCCATCAAACACTCCCAGGGCAGGTACAGCACGGGTTAGATACAGAGTAAAGCTCCCTCTACACTGTCCCATCAAACACTCCCAAAGCAGGTACAGCACGGTTTTAGATAGAGTAAAGCTCCCTCTAGACTGTCCCATCAAACAATCCCAGGGCAGTTACAGCACGGGTTAGATACAGAGTAAAGCTCCCTGTACACTTTCCCATCAAACACTCCCAGGGCAGGTACAGCACGGGGTTAGATACAGAGTAAAGCTCCCTCTACACTGTCCCATCAAACACACCCAGGGCAGGTACAGCACGGGTTAGATACAGAGTAAAGCTCCCTCTAAACTGTCCCATCAAGCACTCCCAGGGCAGGGACAGCACGGGTTAGATACAGAGTAAAGCTCCCTCTACACTGTCCCATCAAACACTCCCAGGACAGGTACAGCACGGTGTTAGATACAGAGTAAAGCTCCATCTACACTGTCTCATCAAACACTCCCAGGGCAGGTACAGCACGGGTTGGATAGAGATTAAAGCTCCCTCTACACTGTCCCATCAAACATTCCCAGGGCAGGTACAACACGGGTTAGATACAGAGTAAAGCTCCCTCTGCACTGTCCCATCAAACACTCCCAGGGCAGCTGCAGCATGGGTTAGATACAGAGTAAAGCTCCCTCTACACTGTCCCATCAAACACTCCCAGGGCAGGTACAGCACGGGTTAGCTACAGAGTAAATCTCCCTCTGCACTGTCCCATCAAACACTCCCAGGGCAGCTGCAGCACGGGTTTGATACAGAGTAAAGCTCCCTCTACATTGTCCCATCAAACACTCCCAGGGCAGGTGCAGCACGGGTCAGATACAGAGTAATGCTCCCTCTACACTGTCCCACCAAACACTCCCAGGGCATGTACAGCACGGTGTTAGATACAGAGTAAAGCTCCCTCTACACTGTCCCATCAAACACTCCCAGGGCAGGTACAGCACGGGTTAGATACAGAGTAAAGCTCCCTCTACACTGTCCCATTAAACACTCCCAGGGCAGGTACAGCAC
The DNA here is from genome assembly GCF_052327205.1 of Somniosus microcephalus. NCBI lineage: Eukaryota > Metazoa > Chordata > Chondrichthyes > Squaliformes > Somniosidae > Somniosus > Somniosus microcephalus. Next base: position 19,019,323 of record NW_028225182.1, on the reverse strand, counting down.
GGGTTAGATACAGAGTAAAGCTCCCTCTACACTGTCCCATCAAACACTCCCAGGGCAGGTACAGCACGGGTTAGATACAGAGTAAAGCTCCCTCTACACTGTCCCATCAAACACTCCCAGGGCCGGTACAGCATGGGTTAGATACAGAGTAAAGCTCCCTCTACACTGTCCCATCAAACACACCCAGGGCAGGTACAGCACGGGTTAGATACAGATTAAAGCTCCCTCTACACTGTCCCATCAAACATTCCCAGGGCAGGTACAGCACGGGTTAGATACAGAGTAAAGCTCCCTCTACACTGTCCCATCAAACACTCCCAGGGCAGGTACAGCACGGGGTTAGATATAGAGTAAAGCTCCCTCTACACTGTCCCATCAAACACTCCCAGGGCAGGTACAGCACAGGTTAGATACAGAGTAAAGCTCCCTCTACACTGTCCCATTAAACACTCCCGGGGCAGGTACAGCACCGGTTGATACAGAGTAAAGCTCCCTCTACACTGTCCCATCAAACACTCCCAGGGCAGGTACAGCACAGGTTAGATACAGAGTAAAGCTCCCTCTACACTGTCCCATTAAACACTCCCGGGGCAGGTACAGCACCGGTTGATACAGAGTAAAGCTCCCTCTAAGCTCTCCCATTAAACACTCCCAGGGCAGGTACAGCACGGGTTAGATACAGAGTAAATCTCCCTCTACACTGCCCCATCAAACACTCCGAGGGCACGTACAGCACGGGTTGATAGAGAGTAAAGCTCCCTCTATACTGTCCCATCAAACACTCCCAGGGCAGGTACAGCACGGGTTAGATACAGAGTAAAGCTCCCTCTACACTGTCCGATCAAACACTCCCAGGGCAGGTACAGCACGGTTTTAGATACAGAGTAAAGCTCCCTCCACACTTTCCCATCAAACACTCCCAGGGCAGGTACAGCACGGGTTGATACAGAGTAAATCTCCCTCTACACTGTACCGTCAAACACTCCCAGGGCAGGTACAGCACGGGTTAGACACAGAGTAAAGCTCCCTCTACACTGTCCAATCAAACACTCCCAGGGCAGGTACAGCGCGGGTTAGATACAGAGTAAAGCTCCCTCTACACTGGCCCATCAAACTCTCCCAGGGCAGGTACAGCACGGGTTAGATACAGAGTAAAGCTCCCTCTACACTGGCCCATCAAACACTCCCAGGGCAGGTACAGCACGAGTTAGATACAGAGTAAAGCTCCCTCTACACTGGCCCATCAAACACTCCCAGGGCAGGTACAGCACAGGTTAGATACAGAGGAAATCTCCCTCTACACTGCCCCATCAAACACTCCCAGGGCAGGTACAGCACGGGTTGATACAGAGTAAAGCTCCCTCTACAGTGTCCCATCAAACACTCCCAGGGCAGGTACAGCACGGGTTAGATACAGAGTAAAGCTCCCTCTACACTGTCCGATCAAACACTCCCAGGGCAGGTACAGCACGGTTTTAGATACAGAGTAAAGCTCCCTCCACACTGTCCCATCAAACACTCCCAGGGCAGGTACAGCACGGGTTAGATACAGAGTAAAGCTCCCTCTACACTTTCCCATCAAACACTCCCAGGGCAGGTACAGCACGGGGTTAGATACAGAGTAAAGCTCCCTCTACACTGTCCCATCAAACACACCCAGGGCAGGTACAGCACGGGTTAGATACAGAGTAATGCTCCCTCTAAACTGTCCCATCAAGCACTCCCAGGGCAGGGACAGCACGGGTTAGATACAGAGTAAAGCTCCCTCTACACTGTCCCATCAAACACTCCCAGGGCAGGTACAGCACGGTGTTAGGTACAGAGTAAAGCTCCATCTACACTGTCTCATCAAACACTCCCAGGGCAGGTACAGCACGGGTTAGATACAGAGTAAAGCTCCCTCTACACTGTCCCATCAAACAATCCCAGGGCAGGTACAGCACGGGTTGATACAGAGTAAATCTCCCTCTACACTGTCCAATCAAACACTCCCAGGGCATGTACAGCACAGGTTAGATACAGAGTAAAGCTCCCTCTACACTGTCCCATCAAACATTCCCAGGGCAGGTACAGCACGGGGTTAGATACAGAGTAAAGCTCCCTCTACACTGTCCCATCAAACACTCCCAGGGCAGGTACAGCACGCGTTAGATACAGAGTAAAGCTCCCTCCACACTGTCTCATCAAACACTCCCAGGGCAGGTACAGCACGGGTTGGATAGAGATTAAAGCTCCCTCTACACTGTCCCATCAAACATTCCCAGGGCAGGTACAACACGGGTTAGATACAGAGTAAAGCTCCCTCTACACTGTCCCATCAAACACTCCCAGGGCAGCTGCAGCATGGGCTAGATACAGAGTAAAGCTCCCTCTACACTTTCCCATCAAACACTCCCAAGGCAGGTACAGCACGGGTTAGCTACAGAGTAAATCTCCCTCTACACTGTCCCATCAAACACTCCCAGGGCAGCTGCAGCACGGGTTTGATACAGAGTAAAGCTCCCTCTACATTGTCCCATCAAACACTCCCAGGGCAGGTGCAGCACGGGTCAGATACAGAGTAAAGCTCCAGCTACACTGTCCCACCAAACACTCCCAGGGCAGGTACAGCATGGGTTAGATACAGAGTAAAGCTCCCTCTACACTGTCCCATCAAACACTCCCAGGGCAGGTACAGCACGAGTTAGATACAGAGTAAAGCTCCCTCTACACTGGCCCATCAAACTCTCCCAGGGCAGGTACAGCACGGGTTAGATACAGAGTAAAGCTCCCTCTACACTGGCCCATCAAACACTCCCAGGGCAGGTACAGCACGAGTTAGATACAGAGTAAAGCTCCCTCTACACTGGCCCATCAAACACTCCCAGGGCAGGTACAGCACGGGTTAGATACAGAGGAAATCTCCCTCTACACTGCCCCATCAAACACTCCCAGGGCAGGTGCAGCACGGGTTGATACAGAGTAAAGCTCCCTGTACACTGTCCCATCAAACACACCCAGGGCAGGTACAGCACGGGTTAGATACAGAGTAAAGCTCCCTCTGCAGTGTCCCATCAAACACTCCCAGGGCAGGTACAGCACGGGTTAGATACAGAGTAAAGCTCCCTCTACACTGTCCCATCAAACACTCCCAGGGCAGGTACAGCACGGGGTTAGATACAGAGTAAAGCTCCCTCTACACTGTCCCATCAAACACACCCAGGGCAGGTACAGCACGGGTTAGATACAGAGTAAAGCTCCCTCTACACTGTTCCATCAAGCACTCCCAGGGCAGGGACAGCACGGGTTAGATACAGAGTAAAGCTCCCTCTACACTGTCCCATCAAACACTCCCAGGGCAGGTACTGCACGGTGTTAGATACAGAGTAAAGCTCCATCTACACTGTCTCATCAAACACTCCCAGGGCAGGTACAGCACGGGTTAGATACAGAGTAAAGCTCCCTCTACACTGTCCCATCAAACACTCCCAGGGCAGGTGCAGCACGGGTTGATGCAGAGTAAATCTCCCTCTACACTGTCCCATCAAACACTCCCAGGGCATGTACAGCACGGGTTAGATACAGAGTAAAGCTCCCTCTACACTGTCCCGTCAAACACTCCCAGGGCAGGTACAGCACGGGTTAGATACAGAGTAAAGCTCCCTCTACACTGTCCCATCAAACATTCCCAGGGCAGGTACAGCATGGGGTTAGATACAGAGTAAAGCTCCCTCTACACTGTCCCATCAAACACTCCCAGGGCAGGTACAGCACGCGTTAGATACAGAGTAAAGCTCCCTCTACATTGTCCCATCAAACACTCCCAGGGCAGGTACAGCACGGGTCAGATACAGAGTAAAGCTCCCTCTACACTGTCCCACCAAACACTCCCAGGGCATGTACAGCACGGTGTTAGATACAGAGTAAAGCTCCCTCTACACTGTCCCATCAAACACTCCCAGGGCAGGTACAGCACGGGTTGATACAGAGTAAAGCTCCCTCTGCACTGTCCCATCAAACACTCCCAGGGCAGGTACAGCACGGGTTATATACAGAGTAAAGCTTCCTCTACACTGTCCGATCAAACACTCCCAGGGCAGGTACAGCACGGTTTTAGATACAGAGTAAAGCTCCCTCTACACTGTCCCATCAAACACTCCCAGGGCAGGTACAGCACGGGTTAGATACAGAGTAAAGCTCCCTCCACACTTTCCCATCAAACACTCCCAGGGCAGGTACAGCACGGGGTTAGATACAGAGTAAAGCTCCCTCTACACTGTCCCATCAAACACACCCAGGGCAGGTACAGCACGGGTTAGATACAGAGTAAAGCTCCCTCTAAACTGTCCCATCAAGCACTCCCAGGGCAGGGACAGCACGGGTTAGATACAGAGTAAAGCTCCCTCTACACTGTCCCATCAAACACTCCCAGGGCAGGTACAGCACGGTGTTAGATACAGAGTAAAGCTCCATCTACACTGTCTCATCAAACACTCCCAGGGCAGGTACAGCACGGGTTAGATACAGAGTAAAGCTCCCTCTACACTGTCCCATCAAACACTCCCAGGGCATGTACAGCACAGGTTAGATACAGAGTAAAGCTCCCTCTACACTGTCCCATCAAACATTCCCAGGGCAGGTACAGCACGGGGTTAGATACAGAGTAAAGCTCCCTCTACACTGTCCCATCAAACACTCCCAGGGCAGGTACAGCACGCGTTAGATACAGAGTAAAGCTCCCTCTACACTGTCCCATCAAACATTCCCAGGGCAGCTGCAGCATAGGTTAGATACAGAGTAAAGCTCCCTCTACACTGTCCCACCAAACACTGCCAGGGCATGTACAGCACGGTGTTAGATACAGAGTAAAGCTCCCTCTACACTGTCCCATCAAACACTCCCAGGGCAGGTACAGCACGGGTTGATACAGAGTAAAGCTCCCTCTACACTTTCCCATCAAACACTCCCAGGGCAGGTACAGCACGGGTTGGATAGAGATTAAAGCTCCCTCTGCACTGTCCCATCAAATATTCCCAGGGCAGGTACAACACGGGTTAGATACAGAGTAAAGCTCCCTCTACACTGTCCCATCAAACACTCCCAGGGCAGCTGCAGCATAGGTTAGATACAGAGTAAAGCTCCCTCTACACTGTCCCATCAAACACTCCCAGGGCAGGTACAGCACGGGTTGATACAGAGTAAAGCTCCCTCTACACTGTCCCATCAAACACTCCCAGGGCAGGTACAGCACGGGTTAGATACAGAGTAAAGCTCCCTCTACACTGTCCGATCAAACACTCCCAGGGCAGGTACAGCACGGTTTTAGATACAGAGTAAAGCTCCCTCCACACTGTCCCATCAAACACTCCCAGGGCAGGTACAGCACGGGTTAGATACAGAGTAAAGCTCCCTCTACACTTTCCCATCAAACACTCCCAGGGCAGGTACAGCACGGGGTTAGATACAGAGTAAAGCTCCCTCTACACTGTCCCATCAAACACACCCAGGGCAGGTACAGCACGGGTTAGATACAGAGTAAAGCTCCCTCTAAACGGTCCCATCAAGCACTCCCAGGGCAGGGACAGCACGGGTTAGATACAGAGTAAAGCTCCCTCTACACTGTCCCATCAAACACTCCCAGGGCAGGTACAGCACGGTGTTAGATACAGAGTAAAGCTCCATCTACACTGTCTCATCAAACACTCCCAGGGCAGGTACAGCACGGGTTAGATACAGAGTAAAGCTCCCTCTACACTGTCCCATCAAACACTCCCAGGGCAGGTACAGCACGGGTTGATACAGAGTAAATCTCCCTCTACACTGTCCCATCAAACACTCCCAGGGCATGTACAGCACAGGTTAGATACAGAGTAAAGCTCCCTCTACACTGTCCCATCAAACATTCCCAGGGCAGGTACAGCACGGGGTTAGATACAGAGTAAAGCTCCCTCTACACTGTCCCATCAAACACTCCCAGGGCAGGTACAGCACGCGTTAGATACAGAGTAAAGCTCCCTCTACACTGTCTCATCAAACACTCCCAGGGCAGGTACAACACGGGTTAGATACAGAGTAAAGCTCCCTCTGCACTGTCCCATCAAACACTCCCAGGGCAGCTGCAGCGTAGGTTAGATACAGAGTAAAGCTCCCTCTACACTGTCCCATCAAACACTCCCAGGGCAGGTACAGCACGGGTCAGATACAGAGTAAAGCTCCCTCTACACTGTCCCACCAAACACTCCCAGGGCATGTACAGCACGGTGTTAGATACAGAGTAAAGCTCCCTCTACACTGTCCCATCAAACACTCCCAGGGCAGGTACAGCACGGGTTGATACAGAGTAAAGCTCCCTCTACACTGTCCCATCAAACACTCCCAGGGCAGGTACAGCACGGGTTGGATAGAGATTAAAGCTCCCTCTACACTGTCCCATCAAACATTCCCAGGGCAGGTACAACACGGGTTAGATACAGAGTAAAGCTTCCTCTACACTGTCCCATCAAACACTCCCAGGGCAGCTGCAGCATAGGTTAGATACAGAGTAAAGCTCCCTCTACACTGTCCCATCAAACACTCCCAGGGCAGGTACAGCACGGGTTGATACAGAGTAAAGCTCCCTCTACACTGTCCCATCAAACACTCCCAGGGCAGGTACAGCACGGGTTAGATACAGAGTAAAGCTCCCTCTACACTGTCCCATCAAACACTCCCAAAGCAGGTACAGCACGGTTTTAGATACAGAGTAAAGCTCCCTCTAGACTGTCCCATCAAACAATCCCAGGGCAGTTACAGCACGGGTTAGATACAGAGTAAAGCTCCCTGTACACTTTCCCATCAAACACTCCCAGGGCAGGTACAGCACGGGGTTAGATACAGAGTAAAGCTCCCTCTACACTGTCCCATCAAACACACCCAGGGCAGGTACAGCATGGGTTAGATACAGAGTAAAGCTCCCTCTAAACTGTCCCATCAAGCACTCCCAGGGCAGGGACAGCACGGGTTAGATACAGAGTAAAGCTCCCTCTACACTGTCCCATCAAACACTCCCAGGACAGGTACAGCACGGTGTTAGATACAGAGTAAAGCTCCATCTACACTGTCTCATCAAACACTCCCAGGGCCGGTACAGCACGGGTTGGATAGAGATTAAAGCTCCCTCTACACTGTCCCATCAAACATTCCCAGGGCAGGTACAACACGGGTTTGATACAGAGTAAAGCTCCCTCTGCACTGTCCCATCAAACACTCCCAGGGCAGCTGCAGCATGGGTTAGATACAGAGTAAAGCTCCCTCTACACTGTCCCATCAAACACTCCCAGGGCAGGTACAGCACGGGTTAGCTACAGAGTAAATCTCCCTCTGCACTGTCCCATCAAACACTCCCAGGGCAGCTGCAGCACGGGTTTGATACAGAGTAAAGCTCCCTCTACATTGTCCCATCAAACACTCCCAGGGCAGGTGCAGCACGGGTCAGATACAGAGTAAAGCTCCCTCTACACTGTCCCACCAAACACTCCCAGGGCATGTACAGCACGGTGTTAGATACAGAGTAAAGCTCCCTCTACACTGTCCCATCAAACACTCCCAGGGCAGGTACAGCACGGGTTAGATACAGAGTAAAGCTCCCTCTACACTGTCCCATTAAACACTCCCAGGGCAGGTACAGCACGGGTTAGATACAGAGTAAAGCTCCCTCTACACTGTCCCATCAAACACTCCCAGGGCAGGTACAGCACGGGTTAGATACAGAGTAAAGCTCCCTCTACACTGTCCCATCAAACACTCCCAGGGCCGGTACAGCATGGGTTAGATACAGAGTAAAGCTCCCTCTACACTGTCCCATCAAACACACCCAGGGCAGGTACAGCACGGGTTAGATACAGATTAAAACTCCCTCTACACTGTCCCATCAAACATTCCCAGGGCAGGTACAGCACGGGTTAGATACAGAGTAAAGCTCCCTCTACACTGTCCCATCAAACACTCCCAGGGCAGGTACAGCACGGGGTTAGATATAGAGTAAAGCTCCCTCTACACTGTCCCATCAAACACTCCCAGGGCAGGTACAGCACAGGTTAGATACAGAGTAAAGCTCCCTCTACACTGTCCCATTAAACACTCCCGGGGCAGGTACAGCACCGGTTGATACAGAGTAAAGCTCCCTCTGCACTGTCCCATCAAACACTCCCAGGGCAGGTACAGCACAGGTTAGATACAGAGTAAAGCTCCCTCTACACTGTCCCATTAAACACTCCCGGGGCAGGTACAGCACCGGTTGATACAGAGTAAAGCTCCCTCTACGCTCTCCCATTAAACACTCCCAGGGCAGGTACAGCACGGGTTAGATACAGAGTAAATCTCCCTCTACACTGTCCAATCAAACACTCCCAGGGCAGGTACAGCACGGTTTTAGATACAGAGTAAAGCTCCCTCCACACATTCCCATCAAACACTCCGAGGGCACGTACAGCACGGGTTGATAGAGAGTAAAGCTCCCTCTATACTGTCCCATCAAACACTCCCAGGGCAGGTACAGCACGGGTTAGATACAGAGTAAAGCTCCCTCTACACTGTCCGATCAAACACTCCCAGGGCAGGTACAGCACGGTTTTAGATACAGAGTAAAGCTCCCTCCACACTTTCCCATCAAACACTCCCAGGGCAGGTACAGCACGGGTTGATACAGAGTAAATCTCCATCTACACTGTACCGTCAAACACTCCCAGGGCAGGTACAGCACGGGTTAGATACAGAGTAAAGCTCCCTCTACACTGTCCAATCAAACACTCCCAGGGCAGGTACAGCGCGGGTTAGATACAGAGTAAAGCTCCCTCTACACTGTCCCATCAAACACTCCCAGGGCAGGTACAGCACGGGTTAGATACAGAGTAAAGCTCCCTCGACACTGTCCCTTCAAACACTCCCAGGGCAGGTACAGCATGGGTTAGATACAGAGTAAAGCTCCCTCTACACTGTCCCATCAAACACTCCCAGGGCAGGTACAGCACGAGTTAGATACAGAGTAAAGCTCCCTCTACACTGGCCCATCAAACTCTCCCAGGGCAGGTACAGCACGGGTTAGATACAGAGTAAAGCTCCCTCTACACTGGCCCATCAAACACTCCCAGGGCAGGTACAGCACGAGTTAGATACAGAGTAAAGCTCCCTCTACACTGGCCCATCAAACACTCCCAGGGCAGGTACAGCACAGGTTAGATACAGAGGAAATCTCCCTCTACACTGCCCCATCAAACACTCCCAGGGCAGGTACAGCACGGGTTGATACAGAGTAAAGCTCCCTCTACAGTGTCCCATCAAACACTCCCAGGGCAGGTACAGCACGGGTTAGATACAGAGTAAAGCTCCCTCTACACTGTCCGATCAAACACTCCCAGGGCAGGTACAGCACGGTTTTAGATACAGAGTAAAGCTCCCTCCACACTGTCCCATCAAACACTCCCAGGGCAGGTACAGCACGGGTTAGATACAGAATAAAGCTCCCTCTAAACTTTCCCATCAAACACTCCCAGGGCAGGTACAGCACGGGGTTAGATACAGAGTAAAGCTCCCTCTACACTGTCCCATCAAACACACCCAGGGCAGGTACAGCACGGGTTAGATACAGAGTAATGCTCCCTCTAAACTGTCCCATCAAGCACTCCCAGGGCAGGGACAGCACGGGTTAGATACAGAGTAAAGCTCCCTCTACACTGTCCCATCAAACACTCCCAGGGCAGGTACAGCACGGTGTTAGGTACAGAGTAAAGCTCCATCTACACTGTCTCATCAAACACTCCCAGGGCAGGTACAGCACGGGTTAGATACAGAGTAAAGCTCCCTCTACACTGTCCCATCAAACAATCCCAGGGCAGGTACAGCACGGGTTGATACAGAGTAAATCTCCCTCTACACTGTCCAATCAAACACTCCCAGGGCATGTACAGCACAGGTTAGATACAGAGTAAAGCTCCCTCTACACTGTCCCATCAAACATTCCCAGGGCAGGTACAGCACGGGGTTAGATACAGAGTAAAGCTCCCTCTACACTGTCCCATCAAACACTCCCAGGGCAGGTACAGCACGGGTTGGATAGAGAGTAAAGCTCCCTCCACACTGTCTCATCAAACACTCCCAGGGCAGGTACAGCACGGGTTGGATAGAGATTAAAGCTCCCTCTACACTGTCCCATCAAACATTCCCAGGGCAGGTACAACACGGGTTAGATACAGAGTAAAGCTCCCTCTACACTGTCCCATCAAACACTCCCAGGGCAGCTGCAGCATGGGCTAGATACAGAGTAAAGCTCCCTCTACACTTTCCCATCAAACACTCCCAAGGCAGGTACAGCACGGGTTAGCTACAGAGTAAATCTCCCTCTACACTGTCCCATCAAACACTCCCAGGGCAGCTGCAGCACGGGTTTGATACAGAGTAAAGCTCCCTCTACATTGTCCCATCATACACTCCCAGGGCAGGTGCAGCACGGGTCAGATACAGAGTAATGCTCCAGCTACACTGTCCCACCAAACACTCCCAGGGCATGTACAGCACGGTGTTAGATACAGAGTAAAGCTCCCTCTACACTGTCCCATCAAACACTCCCAGGGCAGGTACAGCACGGGTTAGATACAGAGTAAAGCTCCCTCTACACTGTCCCATTAAACACTCCCAGGGCAGGTACAGCACGGGTTAGATACAGAGTAAAGCTCCCTCTACACTGTCCCATCAAACACTCCCAGGGCAGGTACAGCATGGGTTAGATACAGAGTAAAGCTCCCTCTACACTGTCCCATCAAACACTCCCAGGGCAGGTACAGCATGGGTTAGATACAGAGTAAAGCTCCCTCTACACTGTCCCATCAAACACACCCAGGGCAGGTACAGCACGGGTTAGATACAGATTAAAGCTCCCTCTACACTGTCCCATCAAACATTCCCAGGGCAGGTACAGCACGGGTTAGATACAGAGTAAAGCTCCCTCTACACTGTCCCATCAAACACTCCCAGGGCAGGTACAGCACGGGGTTAGATACAGAGTAAAGCTCCCTCTACACTGTCCCATCAAACACTCCCAGGGCAGGTACAGCACAGGTTAGATACAGAGTAAAGCTCCCTCTACACTGTCCCATTAAACACTCCCGGGGCAGGTACAGCACCGGTTGATACAGAGTAAATCTCCCTCTACACTGCCCCATCAAACACTCCGAGGGCCCGTACCGCACGGGTTGATACAGAGTAAAGCTCCCTCTACACTGTCCCATCAAACACTCCCAGGGCAGGTACAGCACGGGTTAGATACAGAGTAAAGCTCCCTCTACACTGTCCGATCAAACACTCCCAGGGCAGGTACAGCACGGTTTTAGATACAGAGTAAAGCTCCCTCTACACTTTCCCATCAAACACTCCCAGGGCAGGTACAGCACGGGTTGATACAGAGTAAATCTCCCTCTACACTGTCCCGTCAAACACTCCCAGGGCAGGTACAGCACGGGTTAGATACAGAGTAAAGCTCCCTCTACACTGTCCAATCAAACACTCCCAGGGTAGGTACAGCACGGGTTAGATACAGAGTAAAGCTCCCTCTACACTGTCCCTTCAAACACTCCCAGGGCAGCTACAGCATGGGTTAGATACAGAGTAAAGCTCCCTCTACACTGTCCCATCAAACACTCCCAGGGCAGGTACAGCACGAGTTAGATACAGAGTAAAGCTCCCTCTACACTGGCCCATCAAACTCTCCCAGGGCAGGTACAGCACGGGTTAGATACAGAGTAAAGCTCCCTCTACACTGGCCCATCAAACACTCCCAGGGCAGGTACAGCACGAGTTAGATACAGAGTAAAGCTCCCTCTACACTGGCCCATCAAACACTCCCAGGGCAGGTACAGCACGGGTTAGATACAGAGGAAATCTCCCTCTACACTGCCCCATCAAACACTCCCAGGGCAGGTACAGCACGGGTTGATACAGAGTAAAGCTCCCTGTACACTGTCCCATCAAACACACCCAGGGCAGGTACAGCACGGGTTAGATACAGAGTAAAGCTCCCTCTGCAGTGTCCCATCAAACACTCCCAGGGCAGGTACAGCACGGGTTAGAAACAGAGTAAAGCTCCCTCTACACTGTCCCATCAAACACTCCCAGGGCAGGTACAGCACGGGGTTAGATACAGAGTAAAGCTCCCTCTACACTGTCCCATCAAACACACCCAGGGCAGGTACAGCACGGGTTAGATACAGAGTAAAGCTCCCTCTACACTGTTCCATCAAGCACTCCCAGGGCAGGGACAGCACGGGTTAGATACAGAGTAAAGCTCCCTCTACACTGTCCCATCAAACACTCCCAGGGCAGGTACAGCACGGTGTTAGATACAGAGTAAAGCTCCATCTACACTGTCTCATCAAACACTCCCAGGGCAGGTACAGCACGGGTTAGATACAGAGTAAAGCTCCCTCTACACTGTCCCATCAAACACTCCCAGGGCAGGTACAGCACGGGTTGATGCAGAGTAAATCTCCCTCTACACTGTCCCATCAAACACTCCCAGGGCATGTACAGCACGGGTTAGATACAGAGTAAAGCTCCCTCTACACTGTCCCGTCAAACACTCCCAGGGCAGGTACAGCACGGGTTAGATACAGAGTAAAGCTCCCTCTACACTGTCCCATCAAACATTCCCAGGGCAGGTACAGCATGGGGTTAGATACAGAGTAAAGCTCCCTCTACACTGTCCCATCAAACACTCCCAGGGCAGGTACAGCACGCGTTAGATACAGAGTAAAGCTCCCTCTACACTGTCTCATCAAACACTCCCAGGGCAGGTGCAGCACGGGTTAGATACAGAGTAAATCTCCCTCTACACTGTCCCATCAAACACTCCCAGGGCAGGTACAGCACGAGTTAGATACAGATTAAAGCTCCCTCTACACTGGCCCATCAAACACTCCCAGGGCAGGTACAGCACGGGTTAGATACAGAGTAAATCTCCCTCTACACTGTCCCATCAAACAGTCCCAGGGCAGGTACAGCACGAGTTAGCTGCAGAGTAAAGCTCCCTCTACACTGGCCCATCAAACTCTCCCAGGGCAGGTACAGCACGGGTTAGATACAGAGTAAAGCTCCCTCTACACTGTCCCATCAAACACTCCCAGGGCAGGTACAGCACGGGGTTAGATACAGAGTAAAGCTCCCTCTACACTGTCCCATCAAACACACCCAGGGCAGGTACAGCACGGGTTAGGTACAGAGTAAAGCTCCCTCTACACTGTTCCATCAAGCACTCCCAGGGCAGGGACAGCACGGGTTAGATACAGAGTAAAGCTCCCTCTACACTGTCCCATCAAACACTCCCAGGGCAGGTACAGCACGGTGTTAGATACAGAGTAAAGCTCCATCTACACTGTCTCATCAAACACTCCCAGGGCAGGTACAGCACGGGTTAGATACAGAGTAAAGCTCCCTCTACACTGTCCCATCAAACACTCCCAGGGCAGGTACAGCACGGGTTGATGCAGAGTAAATCTCCCTCTACACTGTCCCATCAAACACTCCCAGGGCATGTACAGCACGGGTTAGATACAGAGTAAAGCTCCCTCTACACTGTCCCGTCAAACACTCCCAGGGCAGGTACAGCACGGGTTAGATACAGAGTAAAGCTCCCTCTACACTGTCCCATCAAACATTCCCAGGGCAGGTACAGCATGGGGTTAGATACAGAGTAAAGCTCCCTCTACACTGTCCCATCAAACACTCCCAGGGCAGGTACAGCACGCGTTAGATACAGAGTAAAGCTCCCTCTACACTGTCTCATCAAACACTCCCAGGGCAGGTGCAGCACGGGTTAGATACAGAGTAAATCTCCCTCTACACTGTCCCATCAAACACTCCCAGGGCAGGTACAGCACGAGTTAGATACAGATTAAAGCTCCCTCTATACTGGCCCATCAAACACTCCCAGGGCAGGTACAGCACGGGTTAGATACAGAGTAAATCTCCCTCTACACTGTCCCATCAAACAGTCCCAGGGCAGGTACAGCACGAGTTAGCTGCAGAGTAAAGCTCCCTCTACACTGGCCCATCAAACTCTCCCAGGGCAGGTACAGCACGGGTTAGATACAGAGTAAAGCTCCCTCTACACTGTCCCATCAAACACTCCCACGGCAGGTACAGCACGGGGTTAGATACAGAGTAAAGCTCCCTCTACACTGTCCCATCAAACACTCCCAGGGCAGGTACAGCACGTGTTAGATACAGAGTAAAGCTCCCTCTACACTGTCCCATTAAACACTCCCAGGGCAGGTACAGCACGGGTTAGATACAGAGTAAAGCTCCCTCTGCACTGTCCCATCAAACACTCCCAGGGCAGGTACAGCACGGGTTAGATACAGAGTAAAGCTCCCTCTACACTGTCCCATCAAACACTCCCAGGGCAGGTACAGCACGAGTTAGATACAGAGTAAAGCTTCCTCTACACTGGCCCATCAAACACTCCCAGGGCAGGTACAGCACGGGATAGATACAGAGTAAATCTCCCTCTACAGTGCCCCATCAAACACTCCCAGGGCAGGTACAGCACGGGTTGATACAGAGTAAAGCTCCCTCTACACTGTCCCATCAAACATTCCCAGGGCAGGTACAGCACGGGGTTAGATACAGAGTAAAGCTCCCTCTACACTGTCCCATTAAACACTCCCAGGGCAGGTGTAGCACGGGTTAGATACAGAGTAAAGCTCCCTCTACACTGGCCCATCAAACACGCCCAGGGCAGGTACAGCACGGGATAGATACAGAGTAAAGCTCCCTCTACACTGTCCCGTCAAACACTCCCAGGGCAGGTACAGCATGGGTTAGATACAGAGTAAAGCTCCCTCTACACTGTCTCATCAAACACTCCCTGGACAGGTACAGCACGGGTTAGATACAGAGTAAAGCTCCCTCTACACTGTTCCATCCAACACTCCCAGGGCAGGTACAGCACGAGTTAGATACAGAGTAAAGCTCCCTCTACACTGGCCCATCGAACACTCCCAGGGCAGGTACAGCACGAGTTAGATACAGAGTAAAGCTCCCTCTACACTGGCCCATCAAACACTCCCAGGGCAGGGACAGCACGGGTTAGATACAGAGTAAAGCTACCTCTACACTGTCCCATCAAACACTCGCAGGGCAGGTACAGCACGGTGTTAGATACAGAGTAAAGCTCCATCTACACTGTCCCATCAAACACTCCCAGGGCAGGTACAGCACGGGTTAGATACAGAGTAAAGCTCCCTCTACACTGTCCCATCAAACACTCCCAGGGCAGGTACAGCACGGGTTGATACAGAGTAAATCTCCCTCTGCACTGTCCCATCAAACACTCCCAGGGCATGTACAGCACGGGTTAGATACAGAGTAAAGCTCCCTCTACACTGTCCCGTCAAACACTCCCAGGGCAGGTACAGCACAGGTTAGATACAGAGTAAAGCTCCCTCTACACTGTCCCATCAAACATTCCCAGGGCAGGTACAGCACGGGGTTAGATACAGAGTAAAGCTCCCTCTACACTGTCCCATTAAACACTCCCAGTGCAGGTGTAGCACGGGTTAGACACAGAGTAAAGCTCCCTCTACACTGTCCCATCAAACACTATCCCAGGGCAGGTGCAGCACGGTGTTAGATAGAGAGTAAAGCTCCCTCTACACTGTCCCATCAAACACTCCCAGGGCAGGTACAGCACGGGGTTGGATACAGAGTAAAGCTCCCTCTGCACTGTCTCATCAAACACTCCCAGGGCAGGTACAGCATGGGTTAGATACAGAGTAAAGCTCCCTCTACACTGTCCCATCAAACACTCCCAGGGCAGGTACAGCACGGTTTAGATACAGAGTAAAGCTTCCTCTACACTGTCCCATCAAACACTCCCAGCGCAGGTACAGCACGGTTTGGATACAGAGTAAAGCTCCCTCTACACTGTCCCATCAAACACTCTTGGGGCAGGTACAGCACGGGTTAGATACAGAGTAAAGCTCCCTCTACACTGTCCCATCAAACACTCCTAGGGCAGCTGCAGCACGGGTTAGATACAGAGTAAAGCTCCCTCTACACTGTCCCATCAAACACTCCCAGGGCAGGTACAGCACGGGTTAGATACAGAGTAAATCTCCCTCTACACTATTCCATCAAACACTCCCAGGGCAGCTGCAGCACGGTTTTGATACAGAGTAAAGCTCCCTCTACATTGTCCCATCAAACACTCCCAGGGCAGGTACAGCACGGGTCAGATACAGAGGAAAGCTCCGTCTACACTGTCCCATCAAACACTCCCAGGGCATGTACAGCACGGTGTTAGATACAGAGTAAAGCTCCCTCTGCACTGTCCCATCAAACACTCCCAGGGCAGGTACAGCACGGGTTAGATACAGAGTAAAGCTCCCTCGACACTGTCCCATTAAACACTCCCAGGGCAGGTACAGCACGGGCTAGATACAGAGTAAAGCTCCCTCTACACTGTCCCATTAAACACTCCCAGGGCAGGTACAGCACGGGTTAGATACAGAGTAAAGCTCCCTCTACACTGTCCCATCAAACACTCCCAGGGCAGGTACAGCATGGGTTAGATACAGAGTAAAGCTCCCTCTACACTGTCCCATCAAACACACCCAGGGCAGGTACAGCACGGGTTAGATGCAGATTAAAGCTCCCTCTACACTGTCCCATCAAACATTCCCAGGGCAGGTACAGCACAGGGTTAGATACAGAGTAAACTCCCTCTACACTGTCCCATCAAACACTCCCAGGGCAGGTACAGCACAGGTTAGATACAGAGTAAAGCTCCCTCTACACTGTCCCATTAAACACTCCCAGGGCAGGTACAGCTCCGGTTGATACAGAGTAAATCTCCCTCTACACTGCCCCATCAAACACTCCGAGGGCACGTACAGCACGGGTAGATACCGAGTAAAGCTCCCTCTACACTGTCCCATCAAACACTCCCAGGGCAGGTACAGCACGGGTTAGATACAGAGCAAAGCTTCGTCTACACTGTCCCATCAAACACTCCCAGGGCAGGTACAGCACGGTTTTAGATACAGAGTAAAGCTCCCTCTACACTGTCCCATCAAACACTCCCAGGGCAGGTACAGCACGGGTTAGATACAGAGTAAAGCTCCCTCTACACTTTCCCATCAAACACTCCCAGGGCAGGTACAGCACGGGTTGATACAGAGTAAATCTCCATCTACACTGTCCCATCAAACACTCCCAGGGCAGGTACAGCACGGGTTAGATACAGAGTAAAGCTCCCTCTACACTGTCCAATCAAACACTCCCAGGGCAGGTACAGCACGGGTTAGATACAGAGTAAAGCTCCCCCTACACTGTCCCGTCAAACACTCCCAGGGCAGGTACAGCATGGGTTAGATACAGAGTAAAGCTCCCTCTACACTGTCCCATCAAACACTCCCAGGGCAGGTACAGCACGAGTGAGATAAAGAGTAAAGCTCCCTCTGCACTGGCCCATCAAACTCTCCCAGGGCAGGTACAGCACGGGTTAGATACAGAGTAAAGCTCCCTCTACACTGGCCCAACAAACACTCCCAGGGCAGGTACAGCACGAGTTAGATACAGAGTAAAGCTCCCTCTACACTGGCCCATCAAACACTCCCAGGGCAGGTACAGCACAGGTTAGATACAGAGTAAACTCCCTCTGCACTGCCCCATCAAACACTCCCAGGGCAGGTACAGCACGGGTTGATACAGAGTAAAGCTCCCTCTACACTATCCCATCAAACACACCCAGGGCAGGTACAGCACGGGTTAGATACAGAGTAAAGCTCCCTCTACACTGTCCCATCAAACACTCCCAGGGCAGGTACAGCACGTGTTAGATACAGAGTAAAGCTCCCTCTACACTGTCCCATTAAAATCTCCCAGGGCAGGTACAGCACGGGTTAGATACAGAGTAAAGCTCCCTCTACACTGTCCCATCAAACCCACCCAGGGCAGTTACAGCACGGGTTAGATACAGATTAAAGCTCCCTCTACACTGTCCCATCAAACACTCCCAGGGCAGCTGCAGCACGGGTCAGATACAGAGTAAAGCTCCCTCTACACTGTCCCATCAAACAATCCCAGGGCAGGTGCAGCACAGGGTTAGATACAGAGTAAAGCTCCCTCTACACTGTCCCATCAACACTCCCAGGGCAGATACAGCACGGGGTTAGATACAGAGTAAAGCTCCCTCTACACTGGCCCACCAAACACTCTCAGGCAGGTACAGCATGGGTTAGATACAGAGTAAAGCTCCCTCTACACTGTCCCATCAAACACTCCCAGGGCAGGTACAGCACGGGGTTAGATACAGAGTAAAGCTCCCTCTGCACTGTCCCATCAAACACTCCCAGGGCAGGTACAGCACGGTTTGGATACAGAATAAAGCTCCCTCTACACTGTCCCATCAAACAGTCTCAGGGCAGGTACAGCACGGGTTAAATACAGAGTAAATCTCCCTCTGCACTGTCCCATCAAACACTCCTAGGGCAGCTGCAGCACGGGTTAGATACAGAGTAAAGCTCCCTCTACACTGTCCCATCAAACACTCCCAGGGCAGGTACAGCACGGGTTAGATACAGAGTAAATCTCCCTCTACACTATTCCATGAAACACTCCCAGGGCAGCTGCAGCACGGTTTTGATACAGAGTAAAGCTCCCTCGACATTGTCCCATCAAACACTCCCAGGGCAGGTACAGCACGGGTCAGATACAGAGGAAAGCTCCGTCTACACTGTCCCATCAAACACTCCCAGGGCATGTACAGCACGGTGTTAGATACAGAGTAAAGCTCCCTCTGCACTGTCCCATCAAACACTCCCAGGGCAGGTACAGCACGGGTTAGATACAGAGTAAAGCTCCCTCTACACTGTCCCATTAAACACTCCCAGGGCAGGTACAGCACGGGCTAGATACAGAGTAAAGTTCCCTCTACACTGTCCCATTAAACACTCCCAGGGCAGGTACAGCACGGGTTAGATACAGAGTAAAGCTCCCTCTACACTGTCCCATCAAACACTCCCGGGGCAGGTACAGCATGGGTTAGATACAGAGTAAAGCTCCCTCTACACTGTCCCATTAAACACTCCCAGGGCAGGTACAGCTCCGGTTGATACAGAGTAAATCTCCCTCTGCACTGCACCATCAAACACTCCGAAGGCACGTACAGCACGGGTAGATACAGAGTAAAGCTCCCTCTACACTGTCCCATCAAACACTCCCAGGGCAGGTACAGCACGGGTTAGATACAGAGTAAAGCTCCGTCTACACTGTCCCATCAAACACTCCCAGGGCAGGTACAGCACGGTTTTAGATACAGAGTAAAGCTCCCTCTACACTGTCCCATCAAACACTCCCAGGGCAGGTACAGCACGGGTTAGATACAGAGTAAAGCTCCCTCTACACTTTCCCATCAAACACTCCCAGGGCAGGTACAGCACGGGTTGATACAGAGTAAATCTCCATCTACACTGTCCCGTCAAACACTCCCAGGGCAGGTACAGCACGGGTTAGATACAGAGTAAAGCTCCCTCTACACTGTCCAATCAAACACTCCCAGGGCAGGTACAGCACGGGTTAGATACAGAGTAAAGCTCCCCCTACACTGTCCCGTCAAACACTCCCAGGGCAGGTACAGCATGGGTTAGATACAGAGTAAAACTCCCTCTACACTGTCCCATCAAACACTCCCAGGGCAGGTACAGCACGAGTGAGATACAAAGTAAAGCTCCCTCTACACTGGCCCATCAAACTCTCCCAGGGCAGGTACAGCACGGGTTAGATACAGAGTAAAGCTCCCTCTACACTGGCCCATCAAACACTCCCAGGGCAGGTACAGCACGAGTTAGATTCAGAGTAAAGCTCCCTCTACACTGGCCCATCAAACACTCCCAGGGCAGGTACAGCACAGGTTAGATACAGAGTAAACTCCCTCTACACTGCCCCATCAAACACTCCCAGGGCAGGTACAGCACGGGTTGATACAGAGTAAAGCTCCCTCTACACTATCCCATCAAACACACCCAGGGCAGGTACAGCACGGGTTAGATACAGAGTAAAGCTCCCTCTACACTGTCCCATCAAACACTCCCAGGGCAGGTACAGCACGTGTTAGATGCAGAGTAAAGCTCCCTCTACACTGTCCCATTAAACTCTCCCAGGGCAGGTACAGCACGGGTTAGATACAGAGTAAAGCTCCCTCTACACTGTCCCATCAAAACCACCCAGGGCAGTTACAGCACGGGTTAGATACAGATTAAAGCTCCCTCTACACTGTCCCATCAAACACTCCCAGGGCAGCTGCAGCACGGGTCAGATACAGAGTAAAGCTCCCTCTACACTTTCCCATCAAACACTCCCAGGGCAGCTGCAGCACGGGTTAGATGCAGAGTAAAGCTCCCTCTACACTGTCCCATCAAACAATCCCAGGGCAGGTGCAGCACAGGGTTAGATACAGAGTAAAGCTCCCTCTACACTGTCCCATCAACACTCCCAGGGCAGATACAGCACGGGGTGAGATACAGAGTAAAGCTCCCTCTACACTGTCCCACCAAACACTCTCAGGCAGGTACAGCATGGGTTAGATACAGAGTAAAGCTCCCTCTACACTGTCCCATCAAACACTCCCAGGGCAGGTACAGCACGGGGTTAGATACAGAGTAAAGCTCCCTCTACACTGTCCCATCAAACACTCCCAGGGCAGGTACAGCACGTGTTAGATACAGAGTAAAGCTCCCTCTACACTGTCCCATTAAACTCTCCCAGGGCAGGTACAGCACGGGTTAGATGCAGAGTAAAGCTCCCTCTACACTGTCCCATTAAACACTCCCAGGGCAGGGACAGCACGGGTTAGATACAGAGTAAAGCTCCCTCTACGCTGTCCCTTCAAACACTCCCAGGGCAGGTACAGCATGGGTTAGATACAGAGTAAAGCTCCCTCTACATTGTCCCATCAAACACACCCAGGGCAGGTACAGCATGGGTTCGATACAGATTAAAGCTCCCTCTACACTGTCCCATCAAACACTCGCAGGGCATCTGCAGCACGGGTTAGATACAGAGTAAAGCTCCCTCTACACTGTCCCATCAAACACTCTCCCAGGGCAGGTACAGCACGGGTTAGATACAGAGTAAAGCTCCCTCTACACTGTCCCATCAAACAATCCCAGGGCAGGTGCAGCACAGGGTTAGATACAGAGTAAAGCTCCGTCTACACTGTCCCATCAACAATCCAAGGGCAGGTACAGCATGGGTTAGATACAGAGTGAAGCTCCCGCTACACTGTCCCATTAAACACTCCCAGGGCAGGTGTAGCACGGGTTAGATACAGAGTAAAGCTCCCTCTACACTGCCCCATCAAACACTATCCCAGGGCAGGTGCAGCACGGTGTTAGATACAGAGTAAATCTCCCTCTACACTGTCCCATCAAACACTCCCAGGGCAGGTACAGCACGGGTTAGATACAGAGTAAAGCTCCCTCTACACTGTCCCATCAAACACTCCCAGGGCATGTACAGCACGGTGTTAGATACAGAGTAATGCTCCCTCTACACTGTCCCATCAAACACTCCCAGGGCAGGTACAGCACGGGTTAGATACAGAGTAAAGCTCCCTCTACACTGTCCCATTAAACACTCCCAAGTCAGGTACAGCACGGGTTAGATACAGAGTAAAGCTCCCTCTACACTGTCCCATTAAACACTCCCAGGGCAGGTACAGCACGGGTTAGATACAGAGTAAAGCTCCCTCTACACTGTCCCATCAAACACTCCCAGGGCAGGTACAGCATGGGTTAGATACAGAGTAAAGCTCCCTCTACACTGTCCCATCAAACACACCCAGGGCAGGTACAGCACGGGTTAGATACAGATTAAAGCTCCCTCTACACTGTCCCATCAAACATCCCCAGGGCAGGTACAGCACGGGTTAGATACAGAGTAAAGCTCCCTCTACACTGTCCCATCAAACACTCCCAGGGCAGGTACAGCACGGGGTTAGATACAGAGTAAAGCTCCCTCTACATTGTCCCATTAAACACTCCCAGGGCAGGTACAGCACCGGTTGATACAGAGTAAAACTCCCTCTACACTTTCCCATCAAACACTCCCAGGGCAGGTACAGCACGGGTTAGATACAGAGTAAAGCTCCCTCTGCACTGGCCCATCAAACACTCCCAGGGCAGGTACAGCACGGGTTAGATACAGAGTAAATCTCCCTCTACACTGTCCCATCAAACACTCCCAGGGCAGGTACAGCACGATTTAGATACAGAGTAAAGCTCCCTCTACACTGGCCCATCAAACTCTCCCAGGGCAGGTACAGCACGGGTTAGATACAGAGTAAAGCTCCCTCTACACTGTCCCACCAAACACTCTCAGGCAGGTACAGCACGGGTTAGATACAGAGTAAAGCTCCCTCTACACTGTCCCATCAAACACTCCCAGGGCAGGTACAGCACGGGGTTAGATACAGAGTAAAGCTCCCTCTACACTGTCCCATCAAACACTCCCAGGGCAGGTACAGCACAGGTTAGATACAGAGTAAAGCTCCCTCTACACTGTCCCATTAAACTCTCCCAGGGCAGGTACAGCACGGGTTAGATACAGAGTAAAGCTCCCTCTACACTGTCCCATTAAACACTCCCAGGGCAGGTACAGCACGGGTTAGATACAGAGTAAAGCTCCCTCTACGCTGTCCCATCAAACACTCCCAGGGCAGGTACAGCATGGGTTAGATACAGAGTAAAGCTCCCTCTACACTGCCCCATCAAACACACCCAGGGCAGTTACAGCACGGGTTAGATACAGATTAAAGCTCCCTCTACACTGTCCCATCAAACACTCCCAGGGCAGCTGCAGCACGGGTTAGATACAGAGTAAAGCTCCCTCTACACTTTCCCATCAAACACTCCCAGGGCAGCTGCAGCACGGGTTAGATACAGAGTAAAGCTCCCTCTACACTGTCCCATCAAACACTCTCCCAGGGCAGGTACAGCACGGGTTAGATACAGAGTAAAGCTCCCTCTACGCTGTCCCATCAAACAATCCCAGGGCAGGTGCAGCACAGGTTAGATACAGAGTAAAGCTCCCTCTACACTGTCCCATTAAACACTCCCAGGGCAGGTACAGCACGGGTTAGATACAGAGTAAAGCTCCCTCTACACTGTCCCATCAAACACTCCCAGGGCAGGTACAGCATGGGTTAGATACAGAGTAAAGCTCCCTCTACACTGTCCCATCAAACACACCCAGGGCAGGTACAGCACGGGTTAGATACAGATTAAAGCTCCCTCTACACTGTCCCATCAAACATCCCCAGGGCAGGTACAGCACGGGTTAGATACAGAGTAAAGCTCCCTCTACACTGTCCCATCAAACACTCCCAGGGCAGGTACAGCACGGGGTTAGATACAGAGTAAAGCTCCCTCTACACTGTCCCATTAAACACTCCCAGGGCAGGTACAGCACCGGTTGATACAGAGTAAAACTCCCTCTACACTTTCCCATCAAACACTCCCAGGGCAGGTACAGCACGGGTTAGATACAGAGTAAAGCTCCCTCTGCACTGGCCCATCAAACACTCCCAGGGCAGGTACAGCACGGGTTAGATACAGAGTAAATCTCCCTCTACACTGTCCCATCAAACACTCCCAGGGCAGGTACAGCACGATTTAGATACAGAGTAAAGCTCCCTCTACACTGGCCCATCAAACTCTCCCAGGGCAGGTACAGCACGGGTTAGATACAGAGTAAAGCTCCCTCTACACTGTCCCACCAAACACTCTCAGGCAGGTACAGCACGGGTTAGATACAGAGTAAAGCTCCCTCTACACTGTCCCATCAAACACTCCCAGGGCAGGTACAGCACGGGTTAGATACAGAGTAAAGCTCCCTCTACACTGTCCCATTAAACTCTCCCAGGGCAGGTACAGCACGGGTTAGATACAGAGTAAAGCTCCCTCTACACTGTCCCATTAAACACTCCCAGGGCAGGTACAGCACGGGTTAGATACAGAGTAAAGCTCCCTCTACGCTGTCCCATCAAACACTCCCAGGGCAGGTACAGCATGGGTTAGATACAGAGTAAAGCTCCCTCTACACTGCCCCATCAAACACACCCAGGGCAGTTACAGCACGGGTTAGATACAGATTAAAGCTCCCTCTACACTGTCCCATCAAACACTCCCAGGGCAGCTGCAGCACGGGTTAGATGCAGAGTAAAGCTCCCTCTACACTTTCCCATCAAACACTCCCAGGGCAGCTGCAGCACGGGTTAGATACAGAGTAAAGCTCCCTCTACACTGTCCCATCAAACACTCTCCCAGGGCAGGTACAGCACGGGTTAGATACAGAGTAAAGCTCCCTCTACGCTGTCCCATCAAACAATCCCAGGGCAGGTGCAGCACAGGGTTAGATACAGAGTAAAGCTCCCTCTACACTGTCCCATCAACACTCCCAGGGCAGGTCCAGCACGGGTTAGATACAGAGTAAAGCTCCCGCTACACTGTCGCATTAAACACTCCCAGGGCAGGTGTAGCACGGGTTAGATACAGAGTAAAGCTCCCTCTGCACTGTCCCATCAAACACTATCCCAGGGCAGGTACAGCATGGTGTTAGATACAGAGTAAAGCTCCCTCTACACTGTCCCATCAAACACTCCCAGGGCAGGTACAGCACGGGTTAGATACAGAGTAAAGATCCCTCTACACTGTCCCACCAAACACTCTCAGGCAGGTACAGCACGGGTTAGATACAGAGTAAAGCTCCCTCTACACTGTCCCATCAAACACTCCCAGGGCAGGTACAGCACGGGGTTAGATACAGAGTAAAGCTTCCTCTACACTGTCCCATCAAACACTCCCAGGGGAGGTACAGCACGTGTTAGATACAGAGTAAAGCTCCCTCTACACTATCCCATTAAACTCTCCCAGGGCAGGTACAGCACGGGTTAGATACAGAGTAAAGCTCCCTCTACACTGTCCCATTAAACACTCCCAGGGCAGGTACAGCACGGGTTAGATACAGAGTAAAGCTCCCTCTACACTGTCCCATTAAACACTCCCAGGGCAGGTACAGCACCGGTTGATACAGAGTAAATCTCCCTCTACACTGCCCCATCAAACACTCCCAGGGCACGTACAGCACGGGTTGATACAGAGTAAAGCT
Organism: Somniosus microcephalus; assembly: GCF_052327205.1. Classification (NCBI taxonomy): domain Eukaryota; kingdom Metazoa; phylum Chordata; class Chondrichthyes; order Squaliformes; family Somniosidae; genus Somniosus; species Somniosus microcephalus. Next base: position 18,994,150 of record NW_028225182.1, on the reverse strand, counting down.
CCCTCTACACTGTCCCATCAAACACTCCCAGGGCAGGTACAGCACGGTTTAGATACAGAGTAAAGCTCCCTCTACACTGTCCCACCATCACTCCCAGGGCAGTTATAGCACGGTTTTAGATACAGAGTAAATCTCCCTCTACACTGTCCCATCAAACACTCCCAGGGCAGGTACAGCACGGGTTAGATACAGAGTAAAGCTCCCTCTGCACTTTCCCATCAAACACTCCCAGGGCAGGTACAGCATGGGTTGATACACAGTAAATCTCCCTCTACACTGTCCCGTCAAACACTCCCAGGGCAGGTACAGCACGGGTTAGATACAGAGTAAATCTCCCTCTACACTATCCCATCAAACACTCCCAGGGCAGGTACAGCACGGGTTAGGTACAGAGTAAAGCTCCCTCTACACTTTCCCATCAAACACTCCCAGGGCAGGTACAGCACGGGTTGATACAGAGTAAATCTCCCTCTACACTGTCCCGTCAAACACTCCCAGGGCAGGTACAGCACGGGTTAGATACAGAGTAAAGCTCCCTCTACACTGTCCCATCAAACACTCCCAGGGCAGGTACAGCACGGGTTAGATACAGAGTAAAGCTCCCTCTACACTGTCCCGTCAAACACTCCCAGGGCAGGTACAGCATGGGTTAGATACAGAGTAAAGCTCCCTCTACACTGTCTCATCAAACACTCCCAGGACAGGTGCAGCACAGGTTAGATACAGAGTAAAGCTCCCTCTACACTGGCCCATCAAACACTCCCTGGGCAGGTACAGCACGAGTTAGATGCAGAGTAAAGCTCCCTCTACACTGGCCCATCAAACACTCCCAGAGCAGGTACAGCACGGGTTAGATACAGAGTAAATCTCCCTCTACAGTGCCCCATCAAACACTCCCAGGGCGGGTACAGCACGGGTTGATACAGAGTAAAGCTCCCCCTACACTGTCCCATCAAACACACCCAGGGCAGGTACAGCACGGGTTAGATACAGAGTAAAGCTCCCTCTACACCGTCCCATCAAACACTCCCAGGGCAGGTACAGCACGGATTAGATACAGAGTAAAGCTCCCTCTACACTGTCCCATCATACACTCCCAGGGCAGGTACAGCACGGTGTTAGATACAGAGTAAAGCTCCATCTACACTGTCCTATCAAACACTCCCAGGGCAGGTACAGCACGGGTTAGATACAGAGTAAAGCTCCCTCTACACTGTCCCATTAAACACTCCCAGGGCAGGTACAGCACAGGTTGATACAGAGTAAATCTCCCTCTACACTGTCCCATCAAACACTCCCAGGGCATGCACAGCACGGGTTAGATACAGAGTAAAGTTCCCTCTACACTGTCCCATCAAACACTCCCAGGGCAGGTACAGCATGGGTTAGATGCAGAGTAAAGCTCCCTCTACACTGTCCCATCAAACATTCCCAGGGCAGGTACAGCACGGGGTTAGATATAGAGTAAAGCTCCCTCTACACTGTCCCATCAAACACACCCAGGGCAGGTACAGCACGGGTTAGATACAGAGTAAAGCTCCCTCTACACTGTCTCATCAAACACTCCCAGGGCAGGTACAGCACGGGTTAGATACAGAGTAAAGCTCCCTCTACACTGTCCCATCAAACACTCCCAGGGCAGGTACAGCACGAGTTAGATACAGAGTAAAGCTCCCTCTACACTGGCCCAGCAAACACTCCCAGGGCAGGTACAGCACGGGTTAGATACAGAGTAAAGCTCCCTCTACACTGTCTCATCAAACACTCCCAGGGCAGGTACAGCACGGGTTAGATACAGAGTAAAGCTCCCTCTACACTGTCCCATCAAACACTCCCAGGGCAGGTACAGCACAAGTTAGATACAGAGTAAAGCTCCCTCTACACTGGCCCAGCAAACACTCCCAGGGCAGGTACAGCACGGGTTAGATACAGAGTAAATCTCCCTCTACACTGTCCCATCAAACACTCCCAGGGCAGGTACAGCACGGGTTAGATACAGAGTAAATCTCCTCTGCACTGTCCCATCAAACACTCCCAGGGCAGGTACTGCACGGTTTAGATACAGAGTAAACCTTCCTCTACACTGTCCCATCAAACACTCCCAGGGCAAGTACAGCACGGGTTAGATACAGAGTAAATCTCCCTCTTCACTGTCCCATCAAACACTCCCAGGGCAGGTACAGCACGGGTTAGATACAGAGTAAACCTCCCTCTACACTGTCCCATCAAACACTCCCAGGGCAGGTACAGCACGGGTTAGATACAGAGTAAAGCTCCCTCTACACTGTCCCATCAAACACTCCCAGGGCAGGTACAGCACGAGTTAGATACAGAGTGAAGCTCCCTCTACACTCTCCCATCAAACACTCCCAGGGCAGGTACAGCACGGGTTAGATACAGAGTAAAGCTCCCTCTACACTGTCCCACCAAACACTCCCAGGGCAGGTACAGCACAGGTTAGATACAGAGTAAAGCTACCTCTACACTTTCCCATCAAACACTCCCAGGGCAGGTACAGCACGGGTTGATACAGAGTAAATCTCCCTCTGCACTGTCCCATCAAACACTCCCAGGGCAGGTACAGCACGGGTTAGCTACAGAGTAAAGCTCCCTCTGCACTGTCCCATCAGACACTCCCAGGGCAGGTACAGCACGGGTTAGATACAGAGTAAAGCTCCCTCTACACTGTCCCATGAAACACTCCCAGGGCAGGTACAGTACGGGTTAGATACAGAGTAAATCTACCTCTACACTGTCCCATCAAACACTCCCAGGGCAGGTACAGCACGGGCTAGATAAAGAGGGATATGAAGGCTATGGTGGGGTGTGTTGGTTGGATGTTCAAGAGATGGTGGGTACGTGGAGTTCAGCAATATGGTAGGAATGTGGATTTCAGGGATTAGGTGGGATTGAGGGATATGGTGAGAAGTTGGGATTGAGGGAATATTGTGAGAAGATGGGATTGAGGGATATGGTGAGAAGTTGGGATTGTGGGATATGGTGGGATTGAGGGATATGGTGAGAAGGTGGGATTGAGTGATATGGTGGAAACATAGAAACATATAGAAGATAGGAGCAGGAGTAGGCCATTCGGCCCCTCGAGCCTGCTCCGCCATTCGATGCGATCGTGGCTGATCATCCAAATTCAGTACCCTGTCCCTGCTTTCTCCCCATACCCCTTGATCCCTTTAGCCTTAAGAAATATATCCAACTCCTTCTTGAATATAATTAATGAATTGGCCTCAACTGCCTTCTGTGGTAGAGAATTCCACAGGTTCACCACTCTCTGGGTGAAGAAATTCCTCCTCATCTCTGTCCTAAATGGCTTACCCCTTATCCTTAGACTGTGACCCCTGGTTCTGGACTCCCCGACCATCGGGAACAGCCTTCCTGCATCTAGTCCTGTTAGAATTTTATAAGTTTCAATGAGATCCCCTCTCATTCTTCTAAACTCCAGTGAGATCAGCCCAATCGACCCAATCTCTCCTCATACGTCATTCCTGCCATCTGGTTAGAATGGTGATTTCAAGTTAGAATAGTGATTACAATGTCAAATCAGGTACAGAAACCAAAAAAAAAAGCGAGGGAAAAAAAGATTGTATTGAGAGAAAGAAAGTTAAAACTTTAAAAAAAAATCTCCAATAATTAAAATGTGTAGGAATTGCATGTTTAAATGTGCATGTGCCACTGTCGGAAGTTGCTGCCTTGATTCCCACTGTTAATGACAGTGAGCGTTGTTACTATTAATGTTAATGACAGTGAGCGTTGTTACTATTAATGTTAATAACAGTGAGCGTTGTTACTATTAATGTTAATAACGGTGAGCGTTGTTACTATTAATGTTAATGACAGTGAGCGTTGTTACTATTAATGTTAATGACAGTGAGCGTTGTTACTATTAATGTTAATGACAGTGAGCGTTGTTACTATTAATGTTAATGACAGTGAGCGTTGTTACTATTAATGTTAATAACGGTGAGCGCCTGTTAGCCTCGCCTTTTTTTCTCCAACCCCTCTACCACAAAAATCCCACCCGATATTAAATTCTGAAACGAGAGGCAAGAGGCGCGAAAGGAGTCGGGTAGGGGAGAGGGGAGGAGGAGGAGGGAAAGGTAGGATTGAGGGATATGGTGAGGTGGTGGGATTGAGGGATCTGGTGAACGGCGATATATTTCCAAGTCAGGATGGTGTGTGACTTGGAGGGGAACTTGGAGGTGGTGGTGTTCCCATGCGCCTGCTGCCCTTGTCCTTCTAGGTGGAAGAGGTCGTGGGTTTGGGAGGTGCTGCCAAAGAAGCCTTGGCGAGTTGCTGCAGTGCATCTTGTAGATGGTACACACTGCAGCCACGGTGCGCCGGTGGTGAAGGGAGTGAATGTTTAAGGTGGTGGATGGGGTGCCAATCAAGCGGGCTGCTTTGTCCTGGATGGTGTCGAGCTTCTTGAGTGTTGTTGGAGCTGCACTCATCCAGGCAAGTGGAGAGTATTCCATCACACTCCTTACTTGTGCCTTGTAGATGGCGGAAAGGCTTTGGGGAGTCAGGAGGTGAGACACTCGCTGCAGAATACCCAGCCTCTGACCTGCTCTTGTTGCCACAGTATTTATGTGGTTGGTCCAGTTAAGTTTCTGGTCAATGGTGACCCCCAGGATGTTGATGGTGGGGGATTCGGCGATTGTAATGCCGTTGAATGTCAAGGGGCGGTGGTTAGACGCTCTCTTGTTGGAGATAGTCATTGCCTGGCACTTGTGTGGTGCGAATGTTACCTGCCACTTATCAGCCCAAGCCTGAATTTCGTCCAGGTCTTGCTGCATGCGGGGATAGACTGCTTCATTATCTGAGGAGTTGGGAATGGAACTGAACACTGTGCAGTCATCAGCAAACATCCCCACTTCTGACCTATGATGGAGGGACGGTCATTGATGAAGCAGCTGAAAACTGTTGGACCTAGGGCACTGCCCTGAGGAACTCCTGCAGCGATGTCCTGGGGTTGCGATGATTGGCCTCCAACAACCACAACCATCTTCCTTTGTGCTAGGCATGACTCCAAACAATGGAGAGCCTTTCCTCTGATTACCGTTGACTTCAGTTTTGCTAGGGCTCCTTGATGCCACACTCAGTCAAATGATGCAATGATATCAAGGGCAGTCACCCTCACCTCACCTATGGACGATGTTTGCGTCTGCGCTCACTCAGAAGTCGAACTCCAAACCATCGTAAATACCTTCACCGAAGCATACGAGAGCATGGGCCTTACACTAAACATCCGTAAGACAAAGGTCCTCTACCAACCTGCCCCCGCCACACAGTGCTGCCTCCCGATTATCAAAATCCACGACAAGGCCTTGGATAACGTGGACCGCTTTCCATACCTCTGGAGCCTACTATCAACAAGGGCAGACGTCGACGACGAAGTCCAACACCGCCTTCAGTGTGCCAGTGCAGCCTTCGGTCGCCTGAGGAAGAGAGTGTTTGAAGACCAGGACCTCAAACCCGGCACTAAGCTCATGGTCTACAGGGCAGCAGTGATACCTGCCCTGATGTATGCCTCAGGGACATGGACCATGTACAGCAGGCACCTCAAAGCACTGGAGAGGTACCACCAACACTGCCTCCACAAGATCCTGCAAATCCATTGGCAGGATAGGTGCACCAACGTCAGTGTTCTTGCTCAGGCCAACATCCCCAGCATCGAAGCTCTGACCACGCTCATTCAGCTCCGATGGACGGGTCACATTGTCCGCATGCCCGATACGAGACTCCCAAAACAAGTGCTCTATTCGGAGCTCCAGCACGGCAAGAGAGCCCCAGGTGGGCAGAGGAAACGCTTCAAGGACACCCTCAAAGCCTCCTTGAAAAAGTGTAACATCCCCACCGACACCTGGGAATCCCTGGCCCAAGACCGGACAAAGTGGAGGAGAAGCATCCGGGAAGGCGCCGAACACCTCGAGTCTCTTCGCCGGGAGCAAGTGGAAGCCAAGCTCAGGCAACGCAAGGAGCGCACGTCAACACAAGCACCCCACCCACCCGCCCCTTCAACCCAAGCACCCCACCCACCCGCCCCTTCAACCACCGTCTGCCCCACCTGTGACAGAGACTGTAGGTCCCGCATTGGATTCATCAGTCACCCGAGAGCTCATTTTTAATGTGGAAGCAAGTCATCCTCGGTTCCGAGGGACTGCCTAAGAAGAAGTATGGAATTCAACTCTTTTGTCCATGTTTGGACCAAGGCTGTAATGAGGTCTGGAGCCGAGTGGTCCTGGCGGAACCCAAACTGAGTATCGGTGAGCAGGTTATTGATCAGTAAGTGCCGCTTGATAGCACTGTCAACAACAATTTCCATCATTTGCTGATAATTGAGAGTAGACTGATTGGGTGGTAATTGGCCGGATTGGATTTGTCCTGCTTTTTGTGGATAGGACACACCTGGGCAGTTTTCCACATTGTTGGATAGATGCCAGTGTTGTAGCTGTACTGGAACAGCTTGGCTAGAGGCACGGCTAGTTCTGGAGCACAAGTCTTCAGCATGACAGCCGGGATGTTGTCGGGGCCCATAGCCTTTGCTGTATCCAGTGCACTCAGCCGTTTCTCGATATCACGTGGAGTGAATCGAATTGGCTGAAGACTGGCTTCTGTGATGGTGGGGACCTCAGGAGGAGGCGGATTTGGATCATCCACTCGGCACTTCTGGCTGAAGATAGTTGCAAACGCTTCAGCCTTGTCTTTTGCACTCACGTGCTGGGCTCCACCATCATTGAGGATGGGGATATTCATGGAGCCTCCTCCTCCCGTTAGTTGTTTAATGGTCCACCACCATTCATGACTGGATGTGGCAGGACTGCAGAGCTTTGATCTGATCCGTTGATTGTGGGATCGCTTAGCTCTGCCTATATCATAATGTTTCCGCTGTTTAGCATGTGGTCCTGTGTTGCAGCTTTCCCAGGTTGGCACCTCATTTTTAGGTACCCCTGGTGCTGCTCCTGGCATGTTCTTCTGCACTCCTTATTGAACCAGGGTTGGTCCCCTGGCTTGATGGTAATGGTAGTGAGGGATATGCCGGGCCATGAGGCTACAGATTGTGGTGGAATACAATTCTGCTGCTGCTGATGGCCCACAGCGCCTCATGGATGCCCAGTTTTGAGCTGCTAGATCTGTTCTGAATCTATCCCATTTAGCACGGTGGTAGTGCCACACAACACGATGGAGGGTGTCCTCAGTGTGAAGATGGGACTTTGGCTCCACAATGACTGTGCGGTGGTCACTGCTAGCAATACCGTCATGGACAGATGCATCTGTGACAGGTAGATTGGTGAGGACGAGGTCAAGTAGGTTTTTCCCTCGTGTTGGTTCTCTCACCACCTGTCGCAGGCCCAGACTGGCAGCTGTGTCCTTCAGGACTCGGCCAGCTCGGTCAGTAGTGGTGCTACCGAGCCACTCTCGGTGATGGACATTGAAGTCCCCCCTCAGAGTACATTCTGTGCCCTTGCTACTCTCAGTGCTTCTTCCAAGTGGTGTTCAACTTGGAGGAGCACTGATTCATCAGCTGAGGGAGGGCGGTAGGTGGTAATCAGCAGGAGGTTTCCTTGCCAATGTTTGAGCTGATGCCCTGAGACTTCATGGGGTCCAGAGTCGATGTTGAGGACTCCCAGGGCCACTCCTTCCCGACTGTATACCATGGTGCCGCCACCCTTGGTGGGTCTGTCCTGCCGGTGGGACAGGACATACCCAGGGATGGTGATGGAGGAGGGTGGGACATGGGCTGAAAGGTAGGATTCTGTGAGTATGACTGTGTCAGGCTGTTGCTTGACTAGTCTGTGGGACAGCTCTCCCAATTTTGGCACAAGTCCCCAGGTGTTAGTGAGGAGGACTTTGCAGGGTCGACTGGGCTGAGTGTGCCGTTGTTGTGTCCTGAGGTCGATGCCGGGTGATCCGTCCGGTTTTATTATTATTGTTTTTCGTAGCGATTGTGTACAACTGAGTGACTCGCTGGGCCATTTCAGAGGGCAGTTAAGAGTCAACCACATTGCTGTGGGTCTGGAGTCACATATAGGCCAGACCGGGTAAGGACGGCAGATTTCCTTCCCTAAAGGACATTAGTGAACCAGATGGGTTGTTACACCAATCCGGTAGTTTCATGGTCACCATTACTGATACTAACTTTTTATTTTTTATAATTTATATAATTAACTGAAGTTTCCAGGTAAATAACCACTATGTTACTGTTCCCATTGAGGGAGTAGGTGGGATTGAGGGATATGGTGAGAAGGTGGGATTGAGGGATATGGTGAGAAGGTGGGATTGAGGGATATGGTGAGAAGGTGGGATTGAGGGATATGGTGAGAAGAAGGGTAGGTGGGATTAAGGGTTACGTTAGGTGGGTAGTTGGGATTGAGGGATATGGGGAGTAGGTGGGGTTGTGGGATATAGGGAGAACGTGGAGAGGTGTGGTTGCGGGGTATGGTGACAAAGTGCGTAGCAAGGTGTATGGAATATGCTGGGATTCAGGGCTATGTTGAGTAGGTAAGATTGAGAGATATGGTGTGCAGGTGGGATCGAGGGATCTGGTGAGCGGGTGGGATCGAGGGATCTGGTGAGCGGGTGGGATCGAGGGATCTGGTGAGCGGGTGGGATCGAGGGATCTGGGGAGCGGGTGGGATCGAGGGATCTGGTGAGCTGGTGGGATTGAGGGATCTGGGGAGTAGGTGAGGTTGAGGGATCTGGGGAGCGGGTGGGGAGAAGCTGATTGTAAGAGAGACAGGCTTGCTGGGTGTGCTGTGGTTTATCTGCTGAACCTGTTTATTGCTTGTGGATAATTGTACCTGTCTCTGCTTTCATCAGTTATGATCACAACTGTTGTTCAAGCAGTGAGATTACAGTGCCTTTTTCCAGTATGCCATAAACACTCGCCCTCAGCGCCATAAGCCTGCTATCAGCAACCTCTTTATCAGCAACCTCTTTATCAGCACTTTACATCAACATGAATTCGATTGGTTTTGTTTTCAAGGGAACAGTAAGTTGGACAAACAGTCTGCTCCAGCTCGCCTGCTGTCTGCCTGAAAGCAGCAGTTGTTCCCTGTGGGGCTGCTCGCAGTTTGAGATCGGAGTGAAGGCAATGACCTGAGTCCTCAACTCATGCTTGCAGTAACCTGATGGTCGAATGTTTGGAGCTAGATTCACAACAGCTTTAGTTAAAGGTCGTCCCTTGTTCATAAGAACATAAGAAATAGGAGCAGGAGTCGGCCATTCGGCCCTTCGAGCCTGCTCCACCATTCAATGAGATCATGGCTGATCTTCTACCTCAACTCCACCTTCCTGCTCTATCCCCATATCCCTCGATTCCCTTAATATTCAAAAATCTATCGATCTGTCTCAACGACTGACCCTCACAGCCCTCTGGGGTAGAGAATTCCAAAGATTCACCACCCTCTGAGTGAAGAAATTTCTCCTCATTTCAGTCCTAAATGGCCGACCCCTTATCCTGAGACTGTGACCCCTGGTTCTAGACTCCCCAGCCAGGGGAAACATCCTCCCTGCATCTACCCTGTCAAGCCCTGTAAGAATTTTGTATGTTTCAATGAGATCACCTCTCATTCTTCTAAACTCAAGAGAATATAGGCCTAGTCTACTCAATCTCTCCTCATAGGGCAATCCCCCCATCCCAGGAACCAGTCTGGTGAACCTTTGTCGCACTCCCTCTATGGCAAGTATATCCTTCCTTAGGTAAGGAGACCAAAACTGTCCACAATACTCCAGGTGTGGTCTCACCGGGCCCTATATAATTGCAGTAAGATGTCTTTACCCTTATACTCAAATCCTCTTGTAATAAAGGCCAACATAACATTTGCTTTCCTAATTGCTTGCTGTACCTGCATGTTAACTTTCAGTGATTCATGTACAAGGACCCCCAGGTCCCTCTGAACACCAACATTTCCCAATCTCTCACCATTTAAAAAATACTCTGCTTTTTATATTTTTTCTACCAAAATGGATAACTTCACATTTCTCCACATTATATTCCATTTGCCATATTCTTGCCCACTCACTTAGCTTGTCTATATCCCCTTGAAGCCTCCTTGCATCCTCCTCACAACTTACATCCCCACCCAGCGAACTTGGATATATTACATTTGGCCCCCTCATCCAAATCACTGATGTAGATTGTGAATAGCTGAGGCCCAAGCACTGATCCTTGTGGTACCCCACTAGTCACAGCCTGCCAAGCCGAAAATGACCCGTTTATTCCTACTCTCTGTATTCTGTCCGTTAATCAATCCTCAATCCATGCTAGTATATTACCCCCAATCCCATGAGTCCTAATTTTGTTTAATAACCTCTTGTGTGGCACCTTATCGAATGCCTTCTGAAAATCCAAATACACCACATCTACTGGTTCCCCCTTATCTATTCTGTTAGTCACAACCTCAAAAAACTCTTAACAGATTTGTCAAACACGATTTCCCTTTAATAAATCGGTGTTGACTCTGCCCAATCCTATTATTATTTCTAAGTGCCCAGTTACCACGTCCTTAATAATAGATTCTAGCATTTTCCCTACTACTGATGTCAGGCTAACTGGTCTGTAGTTCCCCGTTTTCTCTCTCCCTCCTTTCTTAAATAGTGGGGTTACATTCGCTACCTTCCAATCAGCGGGAACCGTTCTAGCATCTATGGAATTTTGGAAAATGACAACCAATGCATCCACTATCTCTATAGCCACCTCTTTCAAAACCCGAGGATGTAGGTCATCAATTCCAGAGGATTTATCGGCTTTCAGTCCCATTCATTTCTCCAGTACTATTTTTTACTAATACTAATTTCTTTCAGTTCCTCATTCTTGCTAGACCCTTGGCTCTCCGCTATTTCCGGGAAGTATTTTGCGTCTTCTTCCGTGAAGACAGACACAAAGTATTTGTTTCATTTCTCTGCCATGTCCTTATTCCCCATTATAATTTCTCCTGTCTCAGCCTGTAAGGGACCCATGTTTACTTTCACTAATCTTTTCCTTTTTACATACCTATAGAAGCTTTTACAGTCTGTTTTTATGTCTCTCGCTAGTTTACTCTCATATTCTATTTTTCCTTTCTTTATCAATTTCTTGGCCCCCTTTGCTGAATTCTAAAATCCTCCCAATCCTCAGGCTTACTACTCTTTTTGGCAACATTATAAGCCACTTCCTTTGATCTCATACTATCTTTAACTTCTCTTGTCAGCCACGGTTGGACCACTTTTCCTGTGGGGTTTTTGTGCCTTAAAGGAATGTATATTTGTTGTAAATTAAGTGAAATTCTTTAAATGCTAGCCATTGCTTGTTCATCAAACGTCAGTGAATGAAAGGAGGAACTATTGAGGAAATACGGAGAGAACGAGGCTTTCACAAGCAAGATGGCGGCTGCAGAGTAGGGGGGCCACTCTGGGTCATCACATGACCACCAGCCTCCAACTACACCGCCCACTCAAAAGCCTTCGCCCCCATCTCCAGTATTTTCATACCTAGTAGATAGAGAGAGACTTGCATTTCTATAGCACCTTACCCAACCTCAGGACGTCCCAAAGTGCTTCACAGCCAATGAAGTACTTTTGAAGTGCTGTCACTGCTGTAATGTGGGAAACGTGGCAGCCAATTGGTGCACAGCAAGCTCCCACAAACAGTGATGAGATAAATGACCAGATTTTAGTGAAGTTGATTGAGGGATAAATGTTGGGCAAGACTCCCCTGATGTTCGTCAAAGAGTGCCATCTCACCCTAAAGATGGCACATTCAACAGCACAGCGCTCCCACAGTAGTGCCCCTCCGACAGTGCGGCGCTCCCTCAGTACTGCCGCAACTACAGTGCAGCGCTCCCTTAATACTGCCCCTCCGACAGTGCAGCTCTCCCTCAGTACTGCCCCTCTGACAGTGCAGCTCTCCCTCAGTACTGCCCCTCTGACAGTGCAGCGCTCCCTCAGTACTGCCCCTCCGACAGTGCAGCTCTCCCTCAGTACTGCCCCACCTACAGTGCAGCGCTCCCTTAGTACTGCCCCTCCGACAGTGCAGCGCTTCCTCAGTATAGCCCCTCCAACAGAGCAGCACTCCCTCAGTACTGCCCCTCTGACAGTGGAGTGCTCCCTCAGTACTGTCCCTCTGACAGTGCAGCTGTCCCTCAGTACTGACCCTCCGACAGTGCAGCGCTCCCTCAGTACTGCCCCTCTGACAGTGTGGCGCTCCCTCAGTACTGCCTCCGATAGTGCAGTGCTTCCCCAGTACTGCCCCTCTGACAGTGCGACACTCACTCAGTACTGCCCTATGACAGAGCAGCACTCCCTCGGTACTGATCATTCAACAATGCGGCGCTCCCTCAGTACTGGCCCTCTGAGAGTGCAGTGCTTCCTCAGTACTGCCATCTGACTGCAGTGCTTCCTCAGTACTGCCCCTCCGACAGTGCGGCGCTCCCTCAGTACTGCCTCTCCGACAGTGCGGCGCTCCCTCAGTACTGCCCCTCCGACAGTGCAGCACTCCCTCAGTACTGCCGCAACTACAGTGCAGCGCTCCCTCAACACTGCCCCTCCGACAGTGCAGCTCTCCCTCAGTACTGCCCCTCCGACAGTGCAGCGCTCCCTCAGTACTGCCCCTCCGACAGTGCAACACTCCCTCAGTACTGCCACACCTACAGTGCAGCGCTCCCTTAGTACTGTCCCTTGAAAGTGCAGCGCTCCCTCAGTATAGCCCCTCCGACAGAGCAGCACTCCCTCAGTACTGCCCCTCTGACAGTGGAGCTCTCCCTCGGTACTGCCCTCTGACAGTGTAGTGCTCCCTCAGAACTGCCCAATTACAGTGCAGCAGTCCCTCAGTACTGCCCCTCTAGCAGTGCAGCGCTCCCTCAGTACTGCCCCTCCGACAGTGCGGCGCTCCCTCAGTCCTGCCCCTCCCACAGTTCAGCGTTCCCTCAGTACTGTCCCTCTGACAGTGCAGCTGTCCCTCAGTACTGCCCCTCTGACAGTGTGGCACTCCCTCAGTACTGCCCCTCCGATAGTGCAGTGCTTCCCCAGTAATGCCCTTCTGACAGTGCGGCACTCACTCAGTACTGCCCTATGACAGAGCAGCACTCCCTCGGTACTGATCATTCAACAATGCGGCGCTCCCTCAGTACTGGCCCTCTGAGAGTGCAGTGCTTCCTCAGTACTGCCATCCGACTGTGCAGTGCTTCCTCAGTACTGCCCCTCCGACAGTGCAGCGCTCCCTCAGTACTGCCTCTCCGACAGTGCGGCGCTCCCTCAGTACTGCCCCTCCGACAGCACAGCACTGCCTCAGTACTGCCCCTCCGACTGTGCAGCGCTCCTCAGTACTGCCCTATGACAGAGCAGCACTCCCTCGGTACTGCCCCTCCAACAGTGCTGCGCTCCCTCAGTACTGCCCATCCGACTGTGCAGCGCTACATAGAAACATAGAAGATAGGAGCAGGAGTAGGCCATTCTGCCCCTCGAGCCTGCTCCGCCATTCAATGCGATCATGGCTGATTCCTCCTCATTTCTGTCCTAAATGGCCTACCCCTTATCCTTAGACTGTGACCCCTGGTTCTGGACTCCCCGACCATCGGGAACATCCTTCCTGCATCTAGTCTGTCCAGTCCTGCCAGAATGTTATAAGTTTCAATAAGATCGCCTCTCATTCTTCTAAACTCCAGCGAGTATAAGCCCAATCGACCCAATCTCTCCTCATAAGTCATTCCTGCCATCCCAGGTATCAGCCTGGTGAATCTTCGCTGAACTCCTTCCATGGCAAGAACATCCTTCCTCAGATAAGGCGACCAAAACTGCACACAATACTCAAGATGTGGTCTCACCAAGGCGCTGTACAACTGCAGCAAGACATCCTTGTTCCTGTACTCAAACCCTCTCGCTACGAAGGCCAACATACCATTTGCCTTCTTAACCGCCTGCTGCACCTGCATGCTTACCTTCAGCGACTGGTGCACAAGGACACCCAGGTCTCGTTGCACTTCCCCTTCTCCCAATCTATTGCCATTCAGATAATAATCTGCCTTCCTGTTTTTGACACCAAAGTGGATAACCTCACATTTATCCACGTTATATTGCATCTGCCATGCTTCTGCCCAATCACCCAACTTGTCCAAATCATCCTGGAGTTTCTCGGCATCTTCCTCACAGCACACACGCCCACCCAGCTTTGTGTTGTCTGCAAATTTGGAGATATTACATCTAGTTCCCTTGTCTAGATCATTAATATATATTGTGAATAGCTGGGGTCCAAGGACCGATCCCTGCGGTACCCCACTAGTCACTGCCTGCCACTCGGAAAAAGACCCGTTTATTCCAACTCTTTGCTTTCTATCTGCCAACCAGTTCTCTATCCAAGTCAATACCTTGCCCCCAATCCCATGTGCCTTAACTTTACACGCTAATCTCTTATGTGGGACCTTATCGAAAGCCTTCTGAAAGTCCAAATACACCACATCCACTGGTTCTCCCTTATCTATTTTACTAGTTACATCCTCAAAAATTTCCAGTAGATTAGTCAAGCACGATTTACCTTTTGTAAATCCATGTTGACTTTGTCAGATCCTGTCACTGTTTTCCAAGTGCTCTGCTATTACATCTTTTATAATGGACACTAGCATTTCCCCCACTACCAATGTCAGGCTTACCGGTCTGTAATTCCCCGTTTTCTCTCTACCACCTTTTTTGAATAGTGGGGTAACATTAGCTACCCTCCAATCCATGGGTACTGTTCCAGATTCCATCGAATGTTGGAAGATGATCAGCAATGCATCTCAGTACTGCCCTCCAACAGTGCGACGCTCCCTCAATACTGGCCCTCCAAAAGTGCAGTACTCCGTCAGTACTGCCCCTCCAACAGTGCAGCGCTCCCTCAGTACTGGCCCTCCAACAGTGTGGCGCTCCCTCAGTACCGCACTCCGACAGTTCTGTGCTCACTCAGTACTGCCACATCTACAGTGCAGCACTCCCTCAGTACTACCGCTCCAAAAGTGCAGTACTCCCTTAGTACTGCCCCACCGACAGTGCGGCGATCCCTCAGTACTGCCCCTTCGACAGTGTAGCACTCCCTCAGTACTGCCACTCCGACTGTGTAGCACTCCCTCAGTACTGCCCCTCCGACAGTGCAGCGCTCCCTCAGCACTGCCCTCCGACTGTGTAGCACTCCCTCAGTACCGCCCCTCCGACAGTGCAGCTCTCCCTCAGTACTGCCCTCCGACTGTGTAGCACTCCCTCAGTACCGCCCCTCCGACAGTGCAGCTCTCCCTCAGTACTGCCCTCCGACTGTGTAGCACTCCCTCAGTACTGGCCCTTCAACAGTGCAGCTCTCCCTCAGTACTGAACCTCCGACAGTGCAGCAGTCCCTTCGTACTGTTCCTCCGACAGTGTAGCGCTCCCTCGGTACTGCCCTCCGACTGTGTAGTGCTCCCTCAGAACTGCCCACCTAGAGTGCAGCAGTCCCTCAGTACTGTTCCTCCGACAGTGGAGCTCTCCCTCAGTACTGCCGCTCCCACAGTGCAGCGCTCCCTCAATTCTGTCCCTCTGACAGTGCAACGCTCCCTCAGTACTGCCCTCCGACAGTGTAACGCTCCCTCAGAACTGCCCACCTACAGCGCAGCAGTCCATTAGTACTGCCCCTCTGAAAGTGGAGCTCTCCCTCAGTACTGCCCTCCGACAGTGCAGTGCTCCTCCTGTACTGACCCTCCGACAGTGCAGCACTCCCTCAGTACCGACCCTCCGACAGTGCAGCACTCCCTCAGTACTTCATCTCCAACAGTGCAGCGCTCCCTCCGTACTGCCCTTCTGATAGTGCAGCGCTCCCTCAGTACTGCCCTCCGACAGTGCGGTGCTCCCTCAGTATTGCCCCTCCGACAGTGCAGCTCTCCCTCAGTACTGCCCCTCCAACAGTGCAGCACTCCCTCAGTACTGGCCCTTCAACAGTGCAGCGCTCCCTCAGTACTGCCCTCCGACTGTGTAGTGCTCCCTCAGAACTGCCCTCCTAGAGTGCAGCAGTCCCTCAGTACTGCCCCTCTGACAGTGGAGCTCTCCCTCAGTACTGCCCCTCCCACAGTGCAGCGCTCCCTCAATTCTGCCCCTCCGAAAGTGCAGCGCTCCCTCAGTACTGCCCTCTGACAGTGCGGTGCTCCTTCAGTATTGCCCCTCTGGCAGTGCAGCTCTCCCTCAGTACTGCCCCTCCGACAGTGCAGTGCTCCCTCAGTACTGAACCTCCAACAGTGCAGTGCTCCCTCAGTACTGCCCCTCCGACAGTGCAGTAATCCCTCAGTACTGACCCTCTGACAGTGCATCGTACAGTCAGTACATTCTTTCACACAATGTAGCACTCCCTCATTACTGCCTCTCCGACAGGGCAGCGCTCCCTCAGTACTGCCCCTCCGACAGTGCAACACTCCCTCAGTACTGCCACACCTACAGTGCAGCGCTCCCTTAGTACTGTCCCTTGAAAGTGCAGCGCTCCCTCAGTATAGCCCCTCCGACAGAGCAGCACTCCCTCAGTACTGCCCCTCTGACAGTGGAGCTCTCCCTCGGTACTGCCCTCTGACAGTGTAGTGCTCCCTCAGAACTGCCCAATTACAGTGCAGCAGTCCCTCAGTACTGCCCCTCTAGCAGTGCAGCGCTCCCTCAGTACTGCCCCTCCGACAGTGCGGCGCTCCCTCAGTCCTGCCCCTCCCACAGTTCAGCGTTCCCTCAGTACTGTCCCTCTGACAGTGCAGCTGTCCCTCAGTACTGCCCCTCTGACAGTGTGGCACTCCCTCAGTACTGCCCCTCCGATAGTGCAGTGCTTCCCCAGTAATGCCCTTCTGACAGTGCGGCACTCACTCAGTACTGCCCTATGACAGAGCAGCACTCCCTCGGTACTGATCATTCAACAATGCGGCGCTCCCTCAGTACTGGCCCTCTGAGAGTGCAGTGCTTCCTCAGTACTGCCATCCGACTGTGCAGTGCTTCCTCAGTACTGCCCCTCCGACAGTGCAGCGCTCCCTCAGTACTGCCTCTCCGACAGTGCGGCGCTCCCTCAGTACTGCCCCTCCGACAGCACAGCACTGCCTCAGTACTGCCCCTCCGACTGTGCAGCGCTCCTCAGTACTGCCCTATGACAGAGCAGCACTCCCTCGGTACTGCCCCTCCAACAGTGCTGCGCTCCCTCAGTACTGCCCATCCGACTGTGCAGCGCTACATAGAAACATAGAAGATAGGAGCAGGAGTAGGCCATTCTGCCCCTCGAGCCTGCTCCGCCATTCAATGCGATCATGGCTGATTCCTCCTCATTTCTGTCCTAAATGGCCTACCCCTTATCCTTAGACTGTGACCCCTGGTTCTGGACTCCCCGACCATCGGGAACATCCTTCCTGCATCTAGTCTGTCCAGTCCTGCCAGAATGTTATAAGTTTCAATAAGATCGCCTCTCATTCTTCTAAACTCCAGCGAGTATAAGCCCAATCGACCCAATCTCTCCTCATAAGTCATTCCTGCCATCCCAGGTATCAGCCTGGTGAATCTTCGCTGAACTCCTTCCATGGCAAGAACATCCTTCCTCAGATAAGGCGACCAAAACTGCACACAATACTCAAGATGTGGTCTCACCAAGGCGCTGTACAACTGCAGCAAGACATCCTTGTTCCTGTACTCAAACCCTCTCGCTACGAAGGCCAACATACCATTTGCCTTCTTAACCGCCTGCTGCACCTGCATGCTTACCTTCAGCGACTGGTGCACAAGGACACCCAGGTCTCGTTGCACTTCCCCTTCTCCCAATCTATTGCCATTCAGATAATAATCTGCCTTCCTGTTTTTGACACCAAAGTGGATAACCTCACATTTATCCACGTTATATTGCATCTGCCATGCTTCTGCCCAATCACCCAACTTGTCCAAATCATCCTGGAGTTTCTCGGCATCTTCCTCACAGCACACACGCCCACCCAGCTTTGTGTTGTCTGCAAATTTGGAGATATTACATCTAGTTCCCTTGTCTAGATCATTAATATATATTGTGAATAGCTGGGGTCCAAGGACCGATCCCTGCGGTACCCCACTAGTCACTGCCTGCCACTCGGAAAAAGACCCGTTTATTCCAACTCTTTGCTTTCTATCTGCCAACCAGTTCTCTATCCAAGTCAATACCTTGCCCCCAATCCCATGTGCCTTAACTTTACACGCTAATCTCTTATGTGGGACCTTATCGAAAGCCTTCTGAAAGTCCAAATACACCACATCCACTGGTTCTCCCTTATCTATTTTACTAGTTACATCCTCAAAAATTTCCAGTAGATTAGTCAAGCACGATTTACCTTTTGTAAATCCATGTTGACTTTGTCAGATCCTGTCACTGTTTTCCAAGTGCTCTGCTATTACATCTTTTATAATGGACACTAGCATTTCCCCCACTACCAATGTCAGGCTTACCGGTCTGTAATTCCCCGTTTTCTCTCTACCACCTTTTTTGAATAGTGGGGTAACATTAGCTACCCTCCAATCCATGGGTACTGTTCCAGATTCCATCGAATGTTGGAAGATGATCAGCAATGCATCTCAGTACTGCCCTCCAACAGTGCGACGCTCCCTCAATACTGGCCCTCCAAAAGTGCAGTACTCCGTCAGTACTGCCCCTCCAACAGTGCAGCGCTCCCTCAGTACTGGCCCTCCAACAGTGTGGCGCTCCCTCAGTACCGCACTCCGACAGTTCTGTGCTCACTCAGTACTGCCACATCTACAGTGCAGCACTCCCTCAGTACTACCGCTCCAAAAGTGCAGTACTCCCTTAGTACTGCCCCACCGACAGTGCGGCGATCCCTCAGTACTGCCCCTTCGACAGTGTAGCACTCCCTCAGTACTGCCACTCCGACTGTGTAGCACTCCCTCAGTACTGCCCCTCCGACAGTGCAGCGCTCCCTCAGCACTGCCCTCCGACTGTGTAGCACTCCCTCAGTACCGCCCCTCCGACAGTGCAGCTCTCCCTCAGTACTGCCCTCCGACTGTGTAGCACTCCCTCAGTACCGCCCCTCCGACAGTGCAGCTCTCCCTCAGTACTGCCCTCCGACTGTGTAGCACTCCCTCAGTACTGGCCCTTCAACAGTGCAGCTCTCCCTCAGTACTGAACCTCCGACAGTGCAGCAGTCCCTTCGTACTGTTCCTCCGACAGTGTAGCGCTCCCTCGGTACTGCCCTCCGACTGTGTAGTGCTCCCTCAGAACTGCCCACCTAGAGTGCAGCAGTCCCTCAGTACTGTTCCTCCGACAGTGGAGCTCTCCCTCAGTACTGCCGCTCCCACAGTGCAGCGCTCCCTCAATTCTGTCCCTCTGACAGTGCAACGCTCCCTCAGTACTGCCCTCCGACAGTGTAACGCTCCCTCAGAACTGCCCACCTACAGCGCAGCAGTCCATTAGTACTGCCCCTCTGAAAGTGGAGCTCTCCCTCAGTACTGCCCTCCGACAGTGCAGTGCTCCTCCTGTACTGACCCTCCGACAGTGCAGCACTCCCTCAGTACCGACCCTCCGACAGTGCAGCACTCCCTCAGTACTTCATCTCCAACAGTGCAGCGCTCCCTCCGTACTGCCCTTCTGATAGTGCAGCGCTCCCTCAGTACTGCCCTCCGACAGTGCGGTGCTCCCTCAGTATTGCCCCTCCGACAGTGCAGCTCTCCCTCAGTACTGCCCCTCCAACAGTGCAGCACTCCCTCAGTACTGGCCCTTCAACAGTGCAGCGCTCCCTCAGTACTGCCCTCCGACTGTGTAGTGCTCCCTCAGAACTGCCCTCCTAGAGTGCAGCAGTCCCTCAGTACTGCCCCTCTGACAGTGGAGCTCTCCCTCAGTACTGCCCCTCCCACAGTGCAGCGCTCCCTCAATTCTGCCCCTCCGAAAGTGCAGCGCTCCCTCAGTACTGCCCTCTGACAGTGCGGTGCTCCTTCAGTATTGCCCCTCTGGCAGTGCAGCTCTCCCTCAGTACTGCCCCTCCGACAGTGCAGTGCTCCCTCAGTACTGAACCTCCAACAGTGCAGTGCTCCCTCAGTACTGCCCCTCCGACAGTGCAGTAATCCCTCAGTACTGACCCTCTGACAGTGCATCGTACAGTCAGTACATTCTTTCACACAATGTAGCACTCCCTCATTACTGCCTCTCCGACAGGGCAGCGCTCCATCAGTACTGCCCCTCCGACAGTGCAGCAGTCCCTCAGTACTGCCTCTCTGACATTGCAGCACTCCCTCAGTACTGACCCTCCGACAGTGCAGCGCTCCCTCAGTACTGACCCTCCAACAGTGCGGCGCTCCCTCAGTACTTCATCTCCGACAGTGCAGCGCTCCCTCAGTCTTGACCCTCCGACAGTGCAGCGCTCCCTCAGCACTGCCCCTCCAACAGTGCAGCGCTCCCTCCGTACTGCCCTTCCGATAGTGTAGCGCTCCCTCAGTACTGCCCTCAGACAGTGCGGTGCTCCCTCAGTACTGCCCCTCCGACAGCGCAGCTCTCCCTCAGTACTGCCCCTCCGACAGTGCAGCGCTCCCTCAGTACTGCCCCTCCGACAGCGCAGCTCTCCCTCAGTACTGCCCCTCCGACAGTGCGGCGCTCCCTCAGTACTGCCCCTCCGACAGTGCAGCGCTCCCTCAGTACTGCCCCTCCGACAGTGCAGCACTCCCTCAGTACTGCCCCTCCGACAGTGCAGCGCTCCCTCAGTACTGCCCCGCTGACAGTGCAGCACTCCCTCATTACTGCCCCTCCAACAGTGCAGCGCTCCCTCAGTACTGCCCTCCGACAGTGTAGTGCTCCCTCAGTACTGCCCCTCCGACAGTGCAATATTCCCTCAGTACTGCCCCGCCGACAGTGCAGCGCTCTCTCAGTACTGCCCCTCTGACAGTACGGCACTCCCTCAGTACTGCCCCTCCGACAGGGCGGCACTCTCTCAGTACTGCCCCTCCGACAGTGCGGCACTCCCTCAGTACTGCCCCTCCGACAGTGCAGCGCTCCCTCAGTACTGCCCCTCCGACAGTGCGGCGCTCCCTCAGTACTGCCCCTCCGACAGTGCAGCGCTCCCTCAGTACTGCCCCTCCGACAGTGCGGCGCTCCCTCAGTACTGACCCACCAACAGTGCAGCACTCCCTCAGTACTGCCCCTCCGACAGTGCGGCACTCCCTCAGTATTGCCCCTCCGACAGTGCAGCGCTCCCTCAGTACTGCCCCTCCGACAGTGCAGCGCTCACTCAATACTGCCCCTCCGACAGTGCAGCACTCCCTCAGCACTGCCCCTCCGACAGTGCAGCACTCCCTCAGTACCGCCCCAACGACAGTGCAATCCTCCCTCAGAACTGACTCTCCGACAGTGTAGCGCTCCCTCAATACTGCCCCTCCGACAGTGCAGCGCTCCCTCAATACTGCCCCTCCGACAGTGCAGCGCTCCCTCAATACTGCCCCTCCGACAGTGCGGCGCTCCCTCAGTACTGCCCCTCCGACAGTGCAGCGCTCCCTCAATACTGCCCCTCCGACAGTGCAGCGCTCCCTCAATACTGCCCCTCCGACAGTGCAGCGCTCCCTCAATACTGCCCCTCCGACAGTGCAGCGCTCCCTCAATACTGCCCCTCCGACAGTGCAGCGCTCCCTCAATACTGCCCCTCCGACAGTGCGGCGCTCCCTCAATACTGCCCCTCCGACAGTGCAGCGCTCCCTCAATACTGCCCCTCCGACAGTGCGGCGCTCCCTCAATACTGCCCCTCCGACAGTGCAGCGCTCCCTCAATACTGCCACTCCGACAGTGCAGCGCTCCCTCAATACTGCCCCTCCGACAGTGCAGCGCTCCCTCAATACTGCCCCTCCGACAGTGCAGCGCTCCCTCAATACTGCCCCTCCGACAGTGCGGCGCTCCCTCAATACTGCCCCTCCGACAGTGCGGCGCTCCCTCAATACTGCCCCTCCGACAGTGTAGCACTCCCTCAGCACTGCCCCTCCGACAGTGCAGCGCTCCCTCAGTACTGCCCCTCCGACAGTGTAGCACTCCCTCAGCACTGCCCCTCCGACAGTGCAGCGCTCCCTCAATACTGCCCCTCCGACAGTGTAGCACTCCCTCAGCACTGCCCCTCCGACAGTGCAGCGCTCCCTCAATACTGCCCCTCCGACAGTGCAGCGCTCCCTCAATACTGCCACTCCGACAGTGCAGCGCTCCCTCAATACTGCCCCTCCGACAGTGCAGCGCTCCCTCAATACTGCCCCTCCGACAGTGCGGCGTTCCCTCAGTACTGCCCCTCCGACAGTGCAGCGCTCCCTCAATACTGCCCCTCCGACAGTACGGCGCTCCCTCAATACTGCCCCTCCGACAGTGCGGCGCTCCCTCAGTACTGCCACTCCGACAGTGCGGCGTTCCCTCAGTACTGCCCCTCCGACAGTGCAGCACTCCCTCAGTACTGCCCCTCCGACAGTGCGGCGCTCCCTCAGTACTGCCCCTCCGACAGTGCGGCGCTCCCTCAGTACTGCCCCTCCGACAGTGCGGCGCTCCCTCAGTACTGCCCCTCCGACAATGCGGCGCTCCCTCAGTACTGCCCCTCCGACAGTGCGCCACTCCCTCAGTACTGCCCCTCCGACAGTGCGGCGCTCCCTCAGTGCTGCCCCCCCGACAGTGCGGCGCTCCCTCAGTACTGCCCCTCCGACAGTGCGGCACTCCCTCAGTACTGCCCCTCCGACAGTGCGGCGCTCCCTCAGTACTGCCCCTCCGACAGTGCGGCACTCCCTCAGTACTGCCCCTCCGACAGTGCGGCCCTCCCTCAGTACTGCCCCTCCAACAGTGCGGCGCTCCCTCAGTACTGCCCCTCCGACAGTGCGGCACTCCCTCAGTACTGCCCCTCCGACAGTGCGGCACTCCCTCAGTACTGCCCCTCCGACAGTGCGGCGCTCCCTCAGTACCGCCCCTCCGACAGTGCGGCGCTCCCTCAGTACCGCCCCTCCGACAGTGCAGCACTCCCTCAGCACTGCCCCTCCGACAGTGCGGCACTCCCTCAGTACTGCCCCTCCGACAGTGCGGCGCTCTCTCAGTACTGCCCCTCCGACAGTGCAGCGCTCCCTCAGTACTGTCCCTCCGACAGTGCAGCAGTCCCTCAGTACTGCCCCTCCGACAGTGCAGCACTCCCTCAGTACTGCCCCTCCCACAGTGCAGCGCTCCCTCAATTCTGTCCCTCCGAAAGTGCAGCGCTCCCTCAGTACTGCCCTCCGACAGTGCGGTGCTCCTTCAGTATTGCCCCTCTGGCAGTGCAGCTCTCCCTCAGTACTGCCCCTCCGACAGTGCAGTGCTCCCTCAGTACTGAACCTCCAACAGTGCAGTGCTCCCTCAGTACTGCCCCTCCGACAGTGCAGTAATCCCTCAGTACTGACCCTCTGACAGTGCATCGTACAGTCAGTACATTCTTTCACACAATGTAGCACTCCCTCATTACTGCCTCTCCGACAGGGCAGCGCTCCATCAGTACTGCCCCTCCGACAGTGCAGCAGTCCCTCAGTACTGCCTCTCTGACATTGCAGCACTCCCTCAGTACTGACCCTCCGACAGTGCAGCGCTCCCTCAGTACTGACCCTCCAACAGTGCGGCGCTCCCTCAGTACTTCATCTCCGACAGTGCAGCGCTCCCTCAGTCTTGACCCTCCGACAGTGCAGCGCTCCCTCAGCACTGCCCCTCCAACAGTGCAGCGCTCCCTCCGTACTGCCCTTCCGATAGTGTAGCGCTCCCTCAGTACTGCCCCGCCGACAGTGCAGCGCTCTCTCAGTACTGCCCCTCTGACAGTACGGCACTCCCTCAGTACTGCCCCTCCGACAGGGCGGCACTCTCTCAGTACTGCCCCTCCGACAGTGCGGCACTCCCTCAGTACTGCCCCTCCGACAGTGCAGCGCTCCCTCAGTACTGCCCCTCCGACAGTGCGGCGCTCCCTCAGTACTGCCCCTCCGACAGTGCAGCGCTCCCTCAGTACTGCCCCTCCGACAGTGCGGCGCTCCCTCAGTACTGACCCACCAACAGTGCAGCACTCCCTCAGTACTGCCCCTCCGACAGTGCGGCACTCCCTCAGTATTGCCCCTCCGACAGTGCAGCGCTCCCTCAGTACTGCCCCTCCGACAGTGCAGCGCTCACTCAATACTGCCCCTCCGACAGTGCAGCACTCCCTCAGCACTGCCCCTCCGACAGTGCAGCACTCCCTCAGTACCGCCCCAACGACAGTGCAATCCTCCCTCAGAACTGACTCTCCGACAGTGTAGCGCTCCCTCAATACTGCCCCTCCGACAGTGCAGCGCTCCCTCAATACTGCCCCTCCGACAGTGCAGCGCTCCCTCAATACTGCCCCTCCGACAGTGCGGCGCTCCCTCAGTACTGCCCCTCCGACAGTGCAGCGCTCCCTCAATACTGCCCCTCCGACAGTGCAGCGCTCCCTCAATACTGCCCCTCCGACAGTGCAGCGCTCCCTCAATACTGCCCCTCCGACAGTGCAGCGCTCCCTCAATACTGCCCCTCCGACAGTGCAGCGCTCCCTCAATACTGCCCCTCCGACAGTGCGGCGCTCCCTCAATACTGCCCCTCCGACAGTGCAGCGCTCCCTCAATACTGCCCCTCCGACAGTGCGGCGCTCCCTCAATACTGCCCCTCCGACAGTGCAGCGCTCCCTCAATACTGCCACTCCGACAGTGCAGCGCTCCCTCAATACTGCCCCTCCGACAGTGCAGCGCTCCCTCAATACTGCCCCTCCGACAGTGCAGCGCTCCCTCAATACTGCCCCTCCGACAGTGCGGCGCTCCCTCAATACTGCCCCTCCGACAGTGCGGCGCTCCCTCAATACTGCCCCTCCGACAGTGTAGCACTCCCTCAGCACTGCCCCTCCGACAGTGCAGCGCTCCCTCAGTACTGCCCCTCCGACAGTGTAGCACTCCCTCAGCACTGCCCCTCCGACAGTGCAGCGCTCCCTCAATACTGCCCCTCCGACAGTGTAGCACTCCCTCAGCACTGCCCCTCCGACAGTGCAGCGCTCCCTCAATACTGCCCCTCCGACAGTGCAGCGCTCCCTCAATACTGCCACTCCGACAGTGCAGCGCTCCCTCAATACTGCCCCTCCGACAGTGCAGCGCTCCCTCAATACTGCCCCTCCGACAGTGCGGCGTTCCCTCAGTACTGCCCCTCCGACAGTGCAGCGCTCCCTCAATACTGCCCCTCCGACAGTACGGCGCTCCCTCAATACTGCCCCTCCGACAGTGCGGCGCTCCCTCAGTACTGCCACTCCGACAGTGCGGCGTTCCCTCAGTACTGCCCCTCCGACAGTGCAGCACTCCCTCAGTACTGCCCCTCCGACAGTGCGGCGCTCCCTCAGTACTGCCCCTCCGACAGTGCGGCGCTCCCTCAGTACTGCCCCTCCGACAGTGCGGCGCTCCCTCAGTACTGCCCCTCCGACAATGCGGCGCTCCCTCAGTACTGCCCCTCCGACAGTGCGCCACTCCCTCAGTACTGCCCCTCCGACAGTGCGGCGCTCCCTCAGTGCTGCCCCCCCGACAGTGCGGCGCTCCCTCAGTACTGCCCCTCCGACAGTGCGGCACTCCCTCAGTACTGCCCCTCCGACAGTGCGGCGCTCCCTCAGTACTGCCCCTCCGACAGTGCGGCACTCCCTCAGTACTGCCCCTCCGACAGTGCGGCCCTCCCTCAGTACTGCCCCTCCAACAGTGCGGCGCTCCCTCAGTACTGCCCCTCCGACAGTGCGGCACTCCCTCAGTACTGCCCCTCCGACAGTGCGGCACTCCCTCAGTACTGCCCCTCCGACAGTGCGGCGCTCCCTCAGTACCGCCCCTCCGACAGTGCGGCGCTCCCTCAGTACCGCCCCTCCGACAGTGCAGCACTCCCTCAGCACTGCCCCTCCGACAGTGCGGCACTCCCTCAGTACTGCCCCTCCGACAGTGCGGCGCTCTCTCAGTACTGCCCCTCCGACAGTGCAGCGCTCCCTCAGTACTGTCCCTCCGACAGTGCAGCAGTCCCTCAGTACTGCCCCTCCGACAGTGCAGCACTCCCTCAGTACTGCCCCTCCCACAGTGCAGCGCTCCCTCAATTCTGTCCCTCCGAAAGTGCAGCGCTCCCTCAGTACTGCCCTCCGACAGTGCGGTGCTCCTTCAGTATTGCCCCTCTGGCAGTGCAGCTCTCCCTCAGTACTGCCCCTCCGACAGTGCAGTGCTCCCTCAGTACTGAACCTCCAACAGTGCAGTGCTCCCTCAGTACTGCCCCTCCGACAGTGCAGTAATCCCTCAGTACTGACCCTCTGACAGTGCATCGTACAGTCAGTACATTCTTTCACACAATGTAGCACTCCCTCATTACTGCCTCTCCGACAGGGCAGCGCTCCATCAGTACTGCCCCTCCGACAGTGCAGCAGTCCCTCAGTACTGCCTCTCTGACATTGCAGCACTCCCTCAGTACTGACCCTCCGACAGTGCAGCGCTCCCTCAGTACTGACCCTCCAACAGTGCGGCGCTCCCTCAGTACTTCATCTCCGACAGTGCAGCGCTCCCTCAGTCTTGACCCTCCGACAGTGCAGCGCTCCCTCAGCACTGCCCCTCCAACAGTGCAGCGCTCCCTCCGTACTGCCCTTCCGATAGTGTAGCGCTCCCTCAGTACTGCCCTCAGACAGTGCGGTGCTCCCTCAGTACTGCCCCTCCGACAGCGCAGCTCTCCCTCAGTACTGCCCCTCCGACAGTGCAGCGCTCCCTCAGTACTGCCCCTCCGACAGCGCAGCTCTCCCTCAGTACTGCCCCTCCGACAGTGCGGCGCTCCCTCAGTACTGCCCCTCCGACAGTGCAGCGCTCCCTCAGTACTGCCCCTCCGACAGTGCAGCGCTCCCTCAGTACTGCCCCTCCGACAGTGCAGCGCTCCCTCAGTACTGCCCCGCTAACAGTGCAGCACTCCCTCATTACTGCCCCTCCAACAGTGCAGCGCTCCCTCAGTACTGCCCTCCGACAGTGTAGTGCTCCCTCAGTACTGCCCCTCCGACAGTGCAATATTCCCTCAGTACTGCCCCGCCGACAGTGCAGCGCTCTCTCAGTACTGCCCCTCTGACAGTACGGCACTCCCTCAGTACTGCCCCTCCGACAGGGCGGCACTCTCTCAGTACTGCCCCTCCGACAGTGCGGCACTCCCTCAGTACTGCCCCTCCGACAGTGCAGCACTCCCTCAGCACTGCCCCTCCGACAGTGCGGCGCTCTCTCAGTACTGCCCCTCCGACAGTGCGGCACTCCCTCAGTACCGCCCCTCCGACAGTGCAGCACTCCCTCAGTACTGCCCCTCCGACAGTGCAGCACTCCCTCAGTACTGCCCCTCCGACAGTGCGGTGCTCCCTCAGTACTGCCCTCCGACAGTGCGGTGCTCCCTCAGTACCGCCCCTCCGACAGTGCAGCACTCCCTCAGTACTGCCCTCCGACAGTGCGGTGCTCCCTCAGTACCGCCCCTCCGACAGTGCGGCTCTCCCTCAGTACTGCCCCTCCGACAGTGCGGCTCTCCCTCAGTACTGCCCCTCCGACAGTGCGGCTCTCCCTCAGTACCGCCCCTCCGACAGTGCGGCTCTCCCTCAGTACCGCCCCTCCGACAGTGCGGCTCTCCCTCAGTACTGCCCCTCCGACAGTGCGGCGCTCCCTCAGTACTGCCCCTCCGACAGTGCGGCGCTCCCTCAGTACTGCCCCTCCGACAGTGCGGCGCTCCCTCAGTACCGCCCCTCCGACAGTGTGGCACTCCCTCAGTACTGCCCCTCCGACAGTGCAGCACTCCCTCAGTACTGCCATGATCAGCCATGATCTCATTAAATGGCGGAACAGGCTCGAGGGGCCGAATGGCCTACTCCTGCTCCTATCTTCTATGTTTCTATACTCCAGCTGAGGCCTTGCCAGTGTTCGATAAAGCTTTAGCATAACTTCCTTGCTCTTGTACTCTGTGACTCTACTAAAAAAGCCAAGGATCCCTTTATAGGACTAATAGGAACAGGAGCTGCCATTCAACGAGACCACGGCTGATCTGTGACCAAGCTCCACCTCCCCAGTACACTGGTTAAACTCACTGCTCTGTGATATATATATTTTTTTGATCCTACATCTTTCTCCAACCTGGAACCAGCCAGTGACTGATTGAAAATTTCCACCAGTCAGCTCATGGACAGC
Organism: Somniosus microcephalus; assembly: GCF_052327205.1. Classification (NCBI taxonomy): domain Eukaryota; kingdom Metazoa; phylum Chordata; class Chondrichthyes; order Squaliformes; family Somniosidae; genus Somniosus; species Somniosus microcephalus. The sequence continues at coordinate 18,966,010 of NW_028225182.1, read as the reverse complement.
AATCTGTGATATCTGTCTCATTAAACCGAGCCTTGGCACTTTCTCCTTCTGGATCAGCGCATTTTTTTACAACATAGAAACAGGGCATTCAGCCAAACTGGTCTGTGCCGGTGTTTATAGAAACATAGAAGATAGGAGCAGCAGTAGGCCATTCGGCCCCTCGAGCCTGCTCCGCCATTCAATGAGATCATGGCTGATCATCCAATTTCAGTACCCTGTCCCTGCTTTCTCCCCATATCCCTTGATCCCTTTAGCCTTAAGAAATATATCTAACTCCTTCTTGAATATATTTAATGAATTGGCCTCCACCGCCTTCTGTGGTAGAGAATTCCACAGGTTCACCACTCTCTGGGTGAAGAAATTCCTCCTCATCTCTGTCCTAAATGGCTTACCCCTTATCCTTAGACTGTGACCCCTGGTTCTGGACTCCCCGGCCATCGAGAACATCCTTCCTGCATCTAGTCTGTCCAGTCCTGTTAGAATTTTATAAGTTTCAATGAGATCCCCTCTCATTCTTCTAAACTCTAGCGAATATAAGCCTAATCGACTCAATCTCTCCTCATACGTCATTCCTGCCATCCCAGGTATCAGCCTGGTGAATCTTCGCTGAACTCCCTTCATGGCAAGAACGTCCTTCCTCAGGTAAGGCGACCAAAACTGCACACAATACTCAAGGTCCACTTGAGCCTGCTCCCACCCTTCTTCATCTCACCTCATCACCATAACCTTCTGTTCCTTTCTCCCTCATGTGCTTATCAAGCCTCCCCTTAAATGCATTTATACTATTCGCCTCGACCACTCCCTGTGGCAGCGAGTTCCACGTTCTCACCACTCTCTGGGTAAAGAAGTTTCTCCTGAATTCCCGATTGGATTTATTAGTGATTATCTTATGTTGATGGTCCCTAGTTCTGGTCTCCCCCCACAAGTGGGAACATCTTCTCTACGTCTACCCTATCGAACCCTTTCATAATCTTAAAGACCTCTATCAGCAAAAGTGAGCGTACGAAACAACATCCTGAATAAGCTCACTAACACAGGATGGGGAGCAAGCCCGAAAACATTGCGAACCAGTGCACTTGCTCTTTGCTATTCCACTGCCGAATACGCCTGCCCTGCATGGGAAAGGTCTACTCATGCCAAGAAGATGGATGCCGTTCTGAATGCAAGCTGCCGATTTATCACAGGTTGCTTAAAACCAACAAACACCAATAGCCTATATATCCTGGTGGGTATCGCTCCCCCTGATATAAGAAGAACGGTAGCCAGCAAGAAAGAGCGACTCCGTCAAACATCAGATGAGAGACACCCTCTGCATTGTCATACACCTACACCCAGCCGCCTAAAGTCAAGAAAGAGCTTCATGAACAGTGTTGTTCCATTACAATCAACCTCATCTGAAGCCCGCATCGCCTTGTGGAAAGACCGGCTCGCCAGTCTGGAACAACCCCCAGCGATGGAACTTTTACCTGACGAAAGCCTTCCCCCAGGAGTTAATTGCAACTGAGCAACCTGGAAGTGCCTTAACAGATTTAGGACCGGTGTAGGTTGCTCAAAGGTGTCACTAAACAAATGGGGATATTCAACCAGCCCGACAACTTGTGAATGTGGAACTGAGGCACAGACTATGCAACATCTCCTGCGATGCCCATCGTTAGAGGAACCCTGCACTGTTGCAGATCTTGCCGAGTTCAACAACAAGGCGCCAAAATGTGTCCAGTTCTGGCTGGGCTGTGTATAGACTGTCCGTGGACACGATAAGAAGAAGCTCACCCCTCATTTAAGATGATTAAATGATTTGATCGGGTAGAGAGAGAAACGATTTCCTCTGGTGGGGGGAGTCCAGAACAAGGGGGCAGAACCTTACAATTAGAGCCAGGCCGTTCAGGGGTGATGTCAGGAAGCACGTCTTCACACAAAGGGGGGTGGAAATCTGGAACTCTCTCCCCCAAAACGCTGCTGAGGCTGGGGGGGTCAATTGAAAACGTCAAAACTGAGATTGCTCGATTTTTGTTGGGGAAGGGTATCGAGGGTTGCGGAACCAAGGCGGGCAGATGGAGTTTAGAGACCGGTCAGCCGTGATCTCAATGAATGGCGGGACAGGCTGGAGGGGCTGAATGGCCTCCCCCTGTCTCTATGTTTCCAAAACGTGATTGCTGCACCACATCCCACCAGTTCAAACTCAAAGATTTGACTTTCCAATGAATCTTGTCTGTTATAAAAATAAAAGAACATTTATCCCTCCGGCGCCGTGCTCCATCTCAGGATGTCCCAAATCAGCCTGTGAAGTAATTGCGATGGGCAGAGAAGGCTGCACCGTCGGGGCTGGTGTCGAGGACCTGTCTGGATGAGACAGTCATTGAAGGTGTGATCTGTGCTGGAATCCCTCACTGCCGCGGGGATACTACAGGTGTTGTTGAACCTCAGAGATAGAAAACATGAGATCATTCATTAACAGAACTGCTCCTGGCCTCACTTTCTCGCAGGGACTTGGCCTTGATCAGTTTCTATGAGATCGCCACAGACGTCATCCATTGTGAACTGATAACCGCTCGTGTTAATCAGTTACAGCAAATAAAGGAGCTGATGTATCATCTGGCAAGGCAAATATTGACGTTACTTTATGTTAATAGGTAACACGGTGAATATAACCCCACTGCACCGTGCAAACTCATTCTCTAAATACTGTCCCACCACACTCACTGCACAGTCCTCACTGGGGGACAATTCATTAACGTGTTCACACACAGCTGTCCCGTACCAGGCTCCTTCTCCCACACTGACTGTGGACCAGTGACGTAGGCACAGTGACGTAGGGAGAGTGACGGAGGGCCGGTGACGGAGAGACGGTGACGTAGGGACAGTGACGTAGGGACGGTGACGTAGGGACGGTGACGTAGGGACAGTGATGTAGAGACAGTGACGGAGGGCCAGTGACATAGAGACGGTGACGTAGGAACGGTGACGGAGGGATGGTGACGTAGGGACGGTGACGTAGAGACAGTGACATAGGGACAGTGATGTAGAGACAGTGACGTAGGGATGGTGACGTAGAGGCGGTGATGTAGGGACAGTGACGTAGAGACGGTGACGTAGGGACAGTGACGTAGAGACAGTGACGTAGGGACGGTGACATAGGGACAGTGATGTAGAGACAGTAGAGACGGTGACGTAGGGACGGTGACGTAGGCACAGGGACGTAGAGGCGGTGACATAGGGACAGTGACGTAGGGACGGTGACGTAGGGACGGTGACGTAGGGGCAGTGACGTAGGCACAGGGAGGTATGGACGGTGACGTAGGGACGGTGATGTAGTGACGATGACCTAGAGACGGTGACGTAGTGACGGTGATGTAGGGACGGTGACGTAGGGACGGTGACATGGGGCAGTGACGTAGGCACAGGGACGTAGGGACGGTGACGTAGGGGCAGTGACGTAGGCACAGGGACGTAGGGACGGTGACGTAGGGACGGTGACGTAGTGACGATGACCTAGAGACGGTGACGTAGTGACAGTGATGTAGGGACGGTGACGTAGAGACGGTGACGTAGGGACGGTGACGTAGAGACGGTGACGTAGGGACGGTGACGTAGGGACGGTGACGTAGGGGCGGTGACGTAGAGACAGTGAAGTAGGGACGGTGACGTAGAGATGGTGATGTAGGGACGGTGACGTAGGGACGGTGACGTAGGGATGGTGACGTAGAGACGGTGACGTAGAGACGGTGACGTAGGGACGGTGACGTAGAGACGGTGACGTAGGGACGGTGACGTAGAGACAGTGAAGTAGGGACGGTGGCGTAGAGACGGTGACGTAGAGATGGTGAAGTAGAGACGGTGACGTAGAGACGGTGACGTAGGGACGGTGACGTAGGGACGGTGAAGTAGAGACGGTGACGTAGAGATGGTGAAGTAGAGACGGTGACGTAGAGACGGTGACGTAGGGACGGTGACGTAGGGACAGTGACGTAGGGACGGTGACGTAGGGACGGTGACGTAGAGACGGTGACGTAGGGACGGTGACGTAGGGACGGTGACGTAGAGACAGTGAAGTAGGGACGGTGACGTAGAGACGGTGACGTAGAGATGGTGAAGTAGAGACGGTGACGTAGGGACGGTGACGTAGAGACGGTGACGTAGGGACGGTGACGTAGGGACGGTGACGTAGAGACAGTGAAGTAGGGACGGTGAAGTAGAGACGGTGACGTAGAGACGGTGACGTAGAGACGGTGACGTAGGGACGGTGACGTAGGGATGGTGAAGTAGAGACGGTGACGTAGAGACGGTGACGTAGGGACAGTGACGTAGGGACGGTGATGTAGGGATGGTGACGTAGGGACAGTGACGTAGAGACAGTGATGTAGAGGCGGTGACGTAGGGACAGTGACGTAGGGATGGTGACGTAGAGACATTGACGTAGAGACGGTGACGTAGTGACGATGACGTAGAGACGGTGACGTAGGGACGATGACCTAGGAACAGTGATGTAGGGGCGGTGACGTAGGGACGGTGACCTAGGAACAGTGACGTAGGGGCGGTGATGTAGGGACGGTGACGTAGAGACATTGACGTAGAGACGATGACGTAGTGACGATGACGTAGAGACGGTGACGTAGGGACGATGACCTAGGAACAGTGATGTAGGGGCGGTGACGTAGGGACGGTGACTTACAGATGGTGACGTAGAGACAGTGACGTAGGGACGGTGACGTAGGGACGGTGACGTAGGGACAGGGACGTAGGGCTGGTGACGTAGGGATGGTGACGTAGGGACGGTGACGTAGGGACGGTGACTTACAGACGGTGACATAGAGACAGTGACGTAGGGACGGTGACGTAGGGACGGTGACGTAGGGATGGTGACTTACAGACGGTGACGTAGAGACAGTGATGTAGGGACGGTGACGTAGGGACAGGGACGTAGGGACGGTAACGTAGTGACGATGACGTAGGGACAGTGACGTAGGGACGGTGATGTAGGGACGGTGACGTAGTGACGGTGACGTAGAGACGGTGACGTAGTGACGGTGACCTAGGAACAGTGACGTAGGGACAGTGACGTAGGGGTGGTGACGTAAGGACGGTGACGTAGTGACGATGACCTAAGAACAGTGACGTAGGAACAGTGACGTAGGGGCGGTGACGTAGGGACAGTGACGTAGGGACGGTGACTTACAGACGGTGACGTAGAGACAGTGACGTAGGGACGGTGACGTAGGGACAGTGACTTACAGACGGTGACGTAGAGACAGTGACGTAGGGACGGTGACCTAGGAACAGTGACGTAGGGGCGGTGACGTAGGGACGGTGACGTAGAGACGGTGACGTAGTGACGGTGACGTAGGGACAGTGACGTAGGCACGGTGACGTAGGGACGGTGACGTAGATACAGGGACGGAGGGACGGTGACGTAGAGACGGTGACGTAGAGACGGTGACGTAGGGACGGTGACCTAGGAACAGTGATGTAGGGGCGGTGACGTAGGGACGGTGACGTAGATACAGGGACGGAGGGACGGTGACGTAGGGACGGTGACGTAGAGACGGTGATGTAGGGACAGTGACGTAGAGACTGTGACGTAGGGACGGTGACGTAGGGATGGTGATGTAGAGACGGTGACGTAGGGATGGTGACGTAGAGACGGTGATGTAGGGGCGGTGACGGAGGGATGGTGACGTAGAGACAGTGACATAGGGACAGTGACGTAGAGACAATGACGTAGGGACAGTGACGTAGGGACAGTGAAGTAGGGACAGTGACGTAGGGACGGTGACGTAGAGACGGTGACGTAGGGACGGTGACGTAGAGATGGTGACGTAGGGACGGTGACGTAGGGACAGTGACGTAGGGACAGTGACGTAGAGACAGGGACGTACGGACGGTGACGGAGGGACGGTGACGTAGAGATGGTGACGTAAGGACGGTGACGTAGGGTCGGTGATATAGAGGCAGTGACGTTGGGACAGTGATCGTACAGAATAGCAGGTATGATCTACAGTTTGACCTGCTACAATGCGAGTTAACATCATTAATCTCTGCAGATGCAGCATCTGACCCACCATGGACTCCTCCACCATCTCCCCGGGCAGTCTGACCCACCAGGACTCCTCCACCATCTCCCCGGGCAGTCTGACCCACCATGGACTCCTCCACCATCTCCCCGGGCAGTCTGACCGGCCATGACCTCCTCCACCATCTGCCCGGGCAGTCTGACCCACCATGGACTCCTCCACCATCTCCCCGGGCAGTCTGACCGGCCATGACCTCCTCCACCATCTGCCCGGGCAGTCTGACCCACCATGGACTCCTCCACCATCTCCCCGGGCAGTCTGACCCACCAGGACTCCTCCACCATCTCCCCGGGCAGTCTGACCCACCATGGACTCCTCCACCATCTCCCCGGGCAGTCTGACCGGCCATGACCTCCTCCACCATCTGCCCGGGCAGTCTGACCCACCATGGACTCCTCCACCATCTCCCCGGGCAGTCTGACCGGCCATGACCTCCTCCACCATCTGCCCGGGCAGTCTGACCCACCATGGACTCCTCCACCATCTCCCCGGGCAGTCTGACCCACCATGGGCTCCTCCACCAGCTCCCCGGGCAGTCTGACCCACCATGGGCTCCTCCACCATCTCCCCGGGCAGTCTGACCCACCATGGGCTCCTCCACCATCTCCCCGGGCAGTCTGACCGGCCATGACCTCCTCCACCATCTGCCCGGGCACTCTGACCGGCCATGACCTCCTCCACCAGCTCCCTGGGCAGTCTGACCCACCGTGACCTCCTCCAACAAGCCCCCCTCATTCTCCAAACTCATCAGCTCCAGTATAGAAAACTGAAAGGTAACACCGCATAACTAGCACCTGGCACAGAGAGAATGAGAGAGGGAAAACCAGAAAAATACCAAGAAGGGCTCAGAAAAGGCCTCAGAATCGGCTTAACTCCATCAAATCAATCAAATCAAATCAAATCAACTTTTATTGTCATTGTTAGTGCACAAGTGCAGTACAACGAAATGTAGGCTTGCGGCTCCCGAGAGTGTACATTTGGATTAAGACATTTAAACATTCAACATACATTTGGCTTGTAATACATTAACATAAACATAACCCTAATAAAGTGCATTGGCAGATGTGCAGGCTTTAGAGTTTATTTGTGGAGTTCAGTAGGATGACAGCCCTGGGAAAGAAGCTGTTCTTAAATCTGGTCGTACGGGTGCGAATGCATCTGTAGCGTCTCCCAGATGGCAGGAGGGCGAACAGACCGTGGCTGGGGTGGGTAGGGTCTTTGATGATGGACCGTGACCTCCGTAAACAGCGTTTCTGGTATATGTGCTCTATGGTCGGTAGCCGGGTGCCGGTAATGCGTTGGGCAGTTTTGACTACCCGCTGCAGTGCTTTCCGGTCATAGTAGCTACAGCTGCCATACCATACTGTGATACAGTTCGTCAGGATGCTCTCTATTGTGCAGCGGTAAAAGTTAGAGAGGATCAGGGGTGACAGGTTACATCCCTTCAGCCTCCTTAGGAAATATAGGCGCTGCTGGGCCTTCTTCACCAGAGAGGAGGTATTGAGGGACCAGGAGAGGTCTTCCGTGATGTGGACTCCGAGGAACTTAAAGCTGTCCACCCTTTCCACCACAGCCCCATGGATGTGGATGGGGGTGTGACTTCCGCCTTTAGACTTCCTGAAGACCCCTCAGATCTCTATGTTGGAGTCTTAGTGGGCAGTCCATCCACCACTGCCCTCCACACATCCTCTTGCATAGAATCTTACAGCACAGACGGCGGCCCTTCGGCCCATTGTACCTGTGCCGGCTCTTTGAAAGAACCGTCCAATTTACTCCCACATCCCAGCTTTCCCCCCATAACTCTGCACATAAGTTCTCTTCAAGTTCATGTCCAATTGCCTTTTGCATGTTCCTTTTGAATCTGGTTCAACCACCCTTTCAGATAGTGCGTTCCAGATCACAACCCTCTGTGTGAAAACATTCTCCTAATTTACCCTCTACTTCTTTTGCCAATTATTTTAAACCTATAACGTCTGGTTACCGATCCACTCACCAGAGGACACAATTTCTCCCTACTTGCTCTATCGAAACCCCTCACAATTTTGAACACCTCTATTAGGTCTCCCCTTGACCTTCTCTGCACTAAGGAGAACAATCCCAGCTTCTCCAGCCTCGCCAAAGAACTGAACGCTCTCATTTTTTTAAATTCGTTTATGGGATGTAGGCGTCGCTGGCAAGGCCAGCATTTATTGCCCATCCCTAGTTGCCCTTGAGAAGGTGGTGGTGAGTCACCTTCTTGAACCGCTGCAGTCCGTGTGGTGAAGGTACACCCGCAGTGCTGTTAGGGAGGGAGTTCCAGGATTTTGACCCAGCGACGTTGAAGGATCGGCGATATACTTCTAAGTCAGGATGGTGTGAGACTTGGAGGGGAACTTGGAGGTGGTGGTGTTCCCATGCGCCTGCTGCCCTTGTCCTTCTAGGTGGATGAGGTCGCGGGTTTGGGAGGTGCTGCCGAAGAAGCCTTGGCGAGTTGCTGCAGTGCATCTTGTAGATGGTGCACACTGCAGCCATGGTGCGCTGGTGGTGGAGGGAGTGAATGTTTAAGGTGGTGGATGGGGTGCCAATCAAGCGGGCTGCTTTGTCCTGGATGGTGTCGAGCTTCTCGAGTGTTGTTGCAGCTGCACTCATCCAGGCAAGTGGAGAGTATTCCATCACACTCTTGACTTGTGCCTTGTAGATGGTGGAAAGGCTTTGGGGAGTCAGGAGGTGAGACACTCGCCGCAGAATACCCAGCCTCTGGCCTGCTCTTGTTGCCACAGTATTTATGTGGCTGGTCCAGTTAGTTTCTGGTTATTGGTGACCCCCAGGATGTTGATGGTGGGGGATTCGGCGATGGTAATACCATTGAATGTCAAGGGGCGGTGGTTAGACTCTCGCTTGTTGGAGATGGTCATTGCCTGGCACTTCTGTGGCGCGAATGTTACCTAGCATCATCCTGTTAAACCCTCCTCTGCACTCTCTCCAGGGCCTTGACATCCTTCCCGAAGTGTGGTGCCCAGAATTGAACACGATACTGCAGGCTGAGGCCTAAGCAGTGTTTTGTAAAGGTTTAGCATGACTTCCTTGTTTTTGTATTCAATGTCCCTGTTAACAAAGCCAAGTATCCCATACGCTTTCTTAACCACACGGACTGCAGCGGGTCAAGAAGGCGGCTCACCGCCACCTTCTCAAGGGCAATTAGGGAATGGGCAATAAATGCTGGCCTTGCCAGCGTCGTCCACATCCCATAAACGAATTTAAAAAAAACTTGCCCTGCCACCTTCAAAGATTTGTGACTCGGCACCCCTAGGGCCCTCTGCTCCTGCACCCCCTGCACATCGTGCCCTTTAGATTATACCGCCTATCCATGTTGTTCCTCCCAAAGTGAATCATTTCACACTGGTCGGCATCACCTGCATGTCCTGATGGACCTCCCATCTGCTTCAGGCTGGAGATTCCAACACCAGCCCCAAACGCGACCAAAAGTAGAGTGGGGCTGAGAGTTGGCATTAAACCTGCCTCGCCTCATTTCGCATGCGGGGTCTGTGTCCGAAATCCAGCCAGCGGCAAACGCTAAAAACGGCCCCGGCCAGTCTCCTTTCTATCTCACTGCGACAGACTCACTGTCCCACCTCAGCCACAAATTTTGGTCAATGGCAGTGGAAACCCAAAGGGAACGTTTCCCCAATACTTTCTGACATGAATCTTGTCATTCATGGGAAATGACTTATGAAATAATACTGGGCGGCCTGCTGGTGGCGCTGTCCAGGGAGAGTATAAATACTCGGGCCTGGGCCCAGCTTGCTCAGGACATTCTTTAACAGGAACTAGTGAAGGACACAACTAGACCTCCATGTTGAAGAACAGTTGATTAAAGCCTTGTTTAATTCTCAGACCAAGTGCCTCGTAGTTTTCTTACGTCATGTTCCATTCATCGTCTGCTGATTTCCAGTGGTTGGCCATTTCCAATCCATCTGGGCAACTTCATCGAATCATAGAAAGTTACAGCATGGAAAGAGGCCATTTCGGCCCATCGTGTCCACGCCAGCCAACAAAGAGCTCTCCAGCCTAATCCCACTTCCCAGCTCTTGGTCCGTAGCCCTGCAGGTTACAGCATCCCAAGTGCACATCCAAGTACTTTTTAAATGTGGTTCGGGTTCCTGCCTCTACCACCCTTTCAGGCAGCGAGTTCCAGACCCCCACTGCCCTCTGGGTGAAGACATTTCCCCTGAAATCCCCTCTAAACCTTCCCCCAATTACTTTAAATCTGTGCCCCCTGGTTTTTGACCCCTCTGCTAAGGGAAATAGGTCCTTTCTATCCACTTTATCTCGGCCCCTTCATCATTTTATACACCTCAATAAGGTCTCCCCTCAGGCTCCTCTGTTCCAAGGAAAACAGACCCAGCCTATCCAGTCTTTCCTCATAGCTAAGATTCTCTACTCCCAGCAACACCCTTGTAAATCTCCGCTGTACCCTCTCTAGCGCAATCACATCTTTCCTGCAATGTGGTGACCAGAACTGCACGTAACTTGTCACGCATTCGAAGATCTTTGATGTTCTCCGCCGGGCTCAAATGCAGAACTTGTTGAAAGTCTTTAGGAAATGCGAGTCCGCGGCATGGACTGCGATGGCCTCATTCCCCGCAGTGTCCTATGGCCTGACTGCTCCCTGGTGATCTGCAAACTCTTGTAAACCGGTGATTAATTAACCAATACTTCAAACTGCCATTGTGTAAGGCCAAAACAAACTTCCTCCTTTCCCAGACAGCTATCTGACCGAAACTGCTCGGCAAGTTAAAGCATCCCATAAATTGCACTGTGGTTGTTCGGCCAACTTGTGCGTAATTTCCAGGTTTCTGTCTTGTCATTAAGAGCTGGCTTGAAGCCAAAGAAGCGAATAGGTTTCATCACAAGCATTAGAGAATACTAAAGATGGAATAAGGCCATAATGTTCCTACTAATCTCGGATGAAAGACTTGTCAGAGACGCAGGTTGATAAGGCCATGTGAAGAAAGCAAACAAAGCACTGGGGTTCATTTCTGGAGGAATAGAATTGAAAAGCAGCGAAGTCCTGGTCACCACACTTTAGGAAGGATGTGAAGGCCCTCGAGAGGGTGCAGAGGAGATTTACCAGAATGGTTCCGGGGATGGGGGATCTTAGCTACAAGGACAGGTTGGAGAAGCTGGATTTGTTTTCATTAGAGCAAAGGAGGTTGAGGGGTGATTTGATAGAGGTGTCCAAGATTATGATGGGTTTGGATAGGCTAGACTGGGGAAAGGCTGTTCCCACTAGTTGATGGTACAAGGACTAGGGGACACAGATTTAAGGTTTTGGGCAAGAGATACAGGGGGGATGTGAGGAAAAACTTATTTACGCAGCGAGTGGTGAGGACCTGGAACTCACTGCCGACGGAAGTGGTGGAAGCGGAGAATCTCAGGGGGAAAAATTCAGTATCACCCTGTTTGGGGCGCCATTATCGGCCACGCGCAAAGTTTAGCGCCTGGCGCTAGTTATCGCCTCCGACGGCAAACTTGGCTTTTATCGCCCCTGGAGGTGATTGGAGCGCTAAATCAGACGCTTCACACCTGTCTTAAGGCGCAAAGGCCCAGGAGCGAGGCGCTACCTCAGAGCGCTGGCGAAGCTCATGTGATGTCAGTCAGCAATGGAACACAGACACACTGACGCCGGCCAGTTCTTAAAGGGGAGGGTCGATCTTGGTCTCCATCCACATCCTGCTCATTGCAGCCTTGAGTCTCGGCCTGGAGAGACCTGTCCATCAAATCTGCTGGAAAGAACAATGGAGAGACCCAGAGAAAGAGCTCAGAGGGCAGCCCCCATAGTCTCTTCTAAATCGATACAAGGAAGGGCAAATCAAAACCAACCTGTAAAGTGCTGCTCAGTACCCAAAACTCCTTCACACAGCGTTGAATCTCTCCAGAAGTCTCTCTCTCTCTCTCTCTCAGAATGCGCGGTGCAAAAATGTCACCAACAAAAAAAGGCAGAAGCGGTCGCCTTTAAATAGCGTTCCACCAGTCCCTTCCTGACAGCATAACGCACCCCTCAACTTGTCGTTGCTAGCGGCAGGCGGTAAGGCAGGGGGCGCCACTCAATATCCGGTCCGGGGCGCTACCGGGGCGTTGCGGACTCGACTGACGTCACGATCTGCCAGGGCAGGAGATCGTGGCGGTAATGTTTAGCGCCGTCACAAAATGTCTAGTTAATTTCGCGAGCGGCGCAAACATCGCCGTGCCCAGGCGCTAGTTGGTTTGCGCCCCACTAGCGCCCTCTTAAGGCGCTAACGGGAGGCGCAAACAACTGAATTTTTCCCCCTCAATGTTTTCGAGGGGCGGCTGGATAGGCACTTGAGGGAAATAAACTTGCAGGGCTACGGGGATAGAACGGGGGAATGGGACTGACTGGATTGCTCTACAGAGAGCCGGCACGGACTCGATGGGCTGAATGGCCTCCTTCTGTGCCGTTATGACTCCATGGCCTAGAAATTCGGTATAGCCGCGTTTGGGGCGCTAGTCCTGGCGATGCGCAAAGGTTAGCGCCAGGCGCAATTTAGCGCCACCTAGCGCGATATTGGGTTGCAGCGCCCCTAAAGGTGATTGTGGCGCTAAATCAGGCGCTGCACGCTACTCTTAAGGCGCTAACCCGGCGGCGCAACCCAATTTCGCGGCGGCGGGGCGCAGCGAGTGTGCTGTCAATAATCACTTTCCCTGAGACACACTGGCGCCGGCCAGCTCTTAAAGGGGCAGGTCAATTGGCATCACCAGACACACTCACTGCATTGTAGGCCTTCAAAGCGGTGGGAGCCTACCTGTGGCGCACCAGCCTAGCAAGACATGGAAAGGGTGAGGCAGAGGGCGGAACGCCTCACTGATGGGGCATTGGATGCTTTGGTTGGCGCAGTGGAATCAAGGCCAAGGAAGATGGTCGGAATGTGATTTATGTTTTGGACAGTCTCCCGGGTGCGAGAGGCAGTTATGTGTCAGTGTATTAGTTTTGCTTTCTGTTGCCATAGCTTTCTCATGTTTGAAGAACCACATTTTGTGTAATGAAACACTTTCTTCATTTACAATGGCCATGCCTGCTATTTACATGCATCTTGCCCTTCACAGGCTTGGGGGTATCAGATTGGTTCCATTCCTGTTCTTGGAATGGTAGCAAGCATTCCATGCGAGGGGCCTAGAAGCTACTTCTGATCAGCCTCTGACTCGCAGCCTGAGAAGAGCCGCTCGCGTAGAAGTTCAGGCCAGCAGGCATCTTCTCAGCCACCGACAGAGATGTCCTGCACCTTATCTGAGGCTGCAGATCTGGCTGAAGCAGCTGGCACAGCTCAGTCACCACCTCCTTTCTAAATCGCAGCCTTCTGACACACTGCTCCTCCGGCATGTTCATGTAGGAAAAGTGCTGTCGGAAAACCCTGCCAGCGTAAGGTCTGCTGTGGCGACGTCTGTTGGCCCTCCTCCGTCTGGCCATGCCAGCCCCCCTCTCCCAGCGTCTCAGTGCCCTTTCCAGATGGTTCAGCAGCAGGACGCTCCCCTCCAATGCAGCCCCCATAATAAGTGCCCACAGGAAGGTTCCCCGTTGTCAAGGCTCACCAACAGCAAGGTGATGGTCAGAAGGCTGAAGATCGTCTGCCTGCGCTGGCTCAGTGGTCAAATGGCTCTCAGTGTGCAGCTCAGCAACTCTTTGTAGCTCTCGAGGAAGTTGTGCTCCAAAAATGGCTGCCGCTTTTAAACCACACCAGTCCCCTTTAAATAACGCTCCGCCAGCCCGAGAGTGACTTGGTAAGGCCCAGGTAAGCTGTCACTACTAGCGCCAGGCGCTACAGAGGGGGGCGCCACCGAATTTCTGGTCCGGGGCGCCCAAAAGGCGTTGCACACTCAAATGACGTCATAATCAGCCTGCGCCCATGAGCGGGTGCTAAGATTTAGCGCCGGCGCTAAATGCACGCTCAATATGGGGCGAGGCGCTAGGCGCCTTGCGCCCGCCCGGAAATTGGCTAACGCCCCACTTCTCGGCCTCTTTAGGTGTTAATCGGTGGCGCTAACAACCGAATTTCTCCCCCTCAGACTCCATGTTAAACAGGTTCACCAGGACGATACTAGAACTGCGAGGATATAATTATCAGGAAAGATTGAACAGACTGGGGCTCTTTCCTCTAGAAAAGAGAAGACTGAGGGGTGACCTGATAGAGGTCTTTAAAATCATGAAAGGGTTTGATTAGGTAGACGTAGAGAAGATGATTCCATTTGTGGGGGAGACCAGAACTAGAGATCATGGCCTAGAAATTCAGTATAGCCACTTTTGGGGCGGAAAAGTCGGGCGGCCGGTAAAGTTTGCGCCCGGCGCAAAGTCGAGGCCACTTCGCCGATATTCAGTAGCTTCGCCCTAAGAGTTTGCTCGAGCGCTAAAACTGGCGTTACACAACTATCTTTAGGCGCAAAGCCGGCGGTGCTGAGCTAAACCGCCGAGGCCGGGCGCAGCGCAGGTGCGGTCATTTCTTGATTGACAGCAGACACCCTGGCGCCGGCCAGCTCTTAAAGGGGGAAGGGTCGAGTTCGTCTGCTGCCACGCCCTGGACACTGCAGCCCTCCAGCTAGGCCTAAACACTGCTGCTGAACAGAAATAGCGCTGGGAAAGATGCAGAAGGCCCGTGAACGAGCGCAGCGCTTCACTGGCCATGATTTGAAGCTGCTGGTTAGGGCTTTGGAGAGGAGACGCAAACTCTTGTTCCCAGACAGTGGCAAGAAGCCTGCCACCAGCGTCTACAGGAAAGCCTGGAGGGAGGTCACCCACAGGGTCACATCCAACAGCGAGGTCCCCAGGACCGGTGGCCAATGCCGGAAAAAGTTCAATGACCTCACAAGGATTGTCAGGGTGAGTCCCCTTTCCAGTGTCCTCCTCATCCTTGCATGTGCACCTCACATTATGGGCAAAGGGACCTAAAAGCCCTAATGGCCAGCCCTCATCCAGCAGCTATGGGACTGGCATGAACATCAATTGCACATTCTGCACTTTACACACTGGCCAAGCTATTCGACCATGGGAGGCAGTGCACACAAGATCAGGGCACCACACTGGCCAAGCTATTCGACCATGGGAGGCAGTGCACACAAGATCTGGGCACCACACTGGCCAAGCTATTCGACCATGGGAGGCAGTGCACACAAGATCAGGGCACCACACTGTACTTAGAGGCCGTCCTTTCTCTTGCAGGCCAAGCTGGCACACAATCAGAAGAGCCGGACTGTGACCGGGGGAGGCCGTCCCCAGATCCAGCAGCTCAGTGACCTTGAAGAGCGCGTGGGTAGCCTCATGGGTGCCCGGGTGATTGGCCCCGTTGCATCTGGAGATGCCGACCCTGTTCTGGGCACCAATGGTAAGGACATCACCTTTTGGACCTCTCTCGTCCCACTTGCGCTTCAGATCTACATCCTTTGCCACTGTCCGACCAATGCGCTGAATGCCACCACTCATGCCTCCCTCGCTGACGCCCTCTCCTCACTCTAAAGCTACTCTTGTGCCTTCCTGCTTTCAGATGGTGAGGAGGAGGTCCCTGAAGCTGCCAGTGACAGCCCCTCGGAAGAGGAGGAGGAGGAGGAGGAAGAGGAAGAGGAAGGCGGCCCATCAGGGGAACCCTCAGCCGCGCCAGGGGATGCCAATGGAGGGGACACGTCTTCCCTGGAGGACAGCCAGGGGGAAGTGTCGCAGGGGAGTGTAGCTCCTGTGCCCAGTGGTGTGCAGCAACGCGGGAAGGGTCGGGCAGCTCAGCGGCCTTCTTTCCAGAGGGGGGAACGGTCGCAGGGGAGTGTAGTTGCTGGGCCCAGTGGCATCCAGCAATGCGGGAAGGGTCGGCCAGCTCGGCGGCCTTCTCCCCAGAGGGAGAGTCCGGCCTCCAGTCCGGAGACGGTCCTCGCCAAGGAGGTGCGCCTCCTCGATCAAATGTCCGTGCACTCGGATCGCCGGCACACCGAGTTCATGGGGGTTGTGGCACGGTTGCCTGAGGCCATCGAGTCCCTGGCTCATAGTGTGGCCGATTTCGGCACCTCACAGGCCAGGAGTTTCGAGCAATTCAAAGCAGCACAGGCCGCGAGTCGGGCCGAATTCGGGGCAGAACAGTCCGCGAGTCGGGCCGAATTCGGGGCAGAACAGTCTGCGAGTCGCCAGGTGATCAGTGGTGCCGTGCAGTCACTGGCTGGTCTGATGCGGGCACAGACCAGGGCAGTACGGGCATTCACTGCTGCCACACTCGCTGTGTCAGCCAGGCATCGCCAGGGCACCCGCCGCGCTGCAGCAACACAGCGGTCTGTCCTTCAGCAGATTGCTGCGTATGCTGCCGTGCTGGCCCGGCCGAGTGCCAGTGTCTCAGGCGAGCAGCGAGCACCTGCCATCAGCCAGCTTGCCCCCATTCCTGCAGCCGCCACTGCCACTCCCCCAGTGGAGCTGCGAAGAGCTGCTGGAGAGACTGCTGTTGCCCAGCCACAGCTGCAGCAGTCACCAGCCGGCCCCTCGAGGGCCAGAGCTCGTCTAGGCCGACCCCCAAGGGCATCTGCCGTCACGCCATGTGCCCCTCAGGAGCCTTCCCCCAGCCTTGCAGCAGCCACTGGGCACACTTTGAGGAGGAGCAGCAGGGCGGCCAGGGGCCGCAAAAGGCTGGTCAAGGAATCGCCCTCGCGGGCCACAAAGTAGAGGGTGTGGGCAAATGTGTTTTTATATGGGGATGGTTGTTTTTATATGGGGATGGTTGTTTTGTTTATGGGGATGGTTGTTTTTGTAAGGCCGAGGATGAAGGCCATTTTTGTGGAAATGTTTTGTTATTCCTCCCCAGGTTGTGGGAGTGAGTCATGTGTGTGACTGTTTTTTGGGTGTGTTGTCTGTTTTTGGGTTTCATGTGGGAAGGGCCCTGAGTTTGTTCAATAAAGCATTTTATTTATTCAGCTTGTCCATGTTTGATGTTTGAAGTGGTTGTTGCCTTAACCGGCTGAGGGCTTGCGGAGCGGCTGCATTCAGGTCCCTTCATTGCCACAAGCCATTCCCTGACAGGGGGCCTAGAAGTGACGTTCAATAAGCCGCCGATGGGCGGCCCTTGGACCTTCTGCCTCCCTCCTGGGCTGGTACTCCTCCTCCTCCTCCTCCTCATGCTCCTCCTGCTCCTCCTCCTGAGGTGGTGCTCCAACGTGAGGTGGCAGTGCCTGAGTCCTGCGGATAGCCAGGTTGTGCAGCATGCAGCAAACGACCACGACCTGGGAGACTCTCTCCGGCGAATACTGCAGAGATCCTCCGGAACGATCCAGGCAGCGGAACCGTTGCTTGAGGATGCCAATCGTTTGTTCTATGATGTTCCTAGTGGCTTGATGGCTTTCGTTGTATGCCTCCTCAGCAGGGGTCCTGGGCGCGCGGAGCGGGGTCATGGGCCAGGTACACAAAGGATAGCCTTTGTCCCCAATAAGCCATCCCCTTGGTGGAGGCTGTGCCTGGAACATGTCAGCCACAATAGTCTGTCGCAGGATAAATGCATCGTGGCTGCTGCCTGGAAAGCGGGCATTGACAGCTAGGATGCGCTGCCTGTGGTCACACACCAGCTGTACATTGAGGGAATGGTAGCCCTTCCGGTTGCGGTAATCCTCGGCATTGTCGATAGGTGCCCGCAAAGCCACATGCGTGCAGTCAATGGCGCCCTGCACCATGGGGAAGTCGGCGATCCTCGCAAATCCGACTGCACGCTGCTGCTGCTTCTCCAGGGTCATGGGGAAGGAGATGAATTGGTGTCTCCTTCTGAAAAGGGCATTGGTCACCTGGCGGATGCAGCAATGCACGGCGAACTGGGATATGTTAGCAATGTCCCCAGCAGTGGCTTGGAAGGAGCCGCTTGCATAGAAGTTCAGAGCCACCGTGACCTTCACTTCCACCGACAGAGACGTCCTGCACCTCAGCTGTGGACGCAGATCTCTGTGAAGCAGCTGGCAGATCTCTGCAACCACCTCCCTTCTGAAGCGCAGCCTCCTAACACACTGCGCGGCAGGCATGGTGAGATAGGACACCTGCTGGCGGTATTTCCTGAGTGGGTAAGGCCTAGGTTGCCGATGCCTGTTGCCCCCTCTGCGTCTAGCCAGGGCTGCCCCTCTCACACAGCGTCTGCGAGCCCTTCGCACATAATGCTGAAACTGAGGGTTGGCACCCCATGCAGCCCCCATAATATACTGGCAAACAATGACCTCACAATGAAGGCGAATTGCCAAGCTCTGGCCTGAAGCCAAAAATACCTCTCCTATGTTGGGCCAAAGCAGTAAGCTCTCTTCCTTGGTCTCTGTCCATAAATCCGTTGCACAAGAGTGATTGCTGCAAAATGGCTGGCCTTTATAGTTCAGGGTAAGTGCCCTTTAATTTGCGCTCCCCGAGGCCTGCATGGCCTCTGCTGCGTTCCAGTTCACAGTTCTTAGGACCGCCACGCCCACATTGGGCGGGCGCGACTCAAGTTCCGGATTGGGGCGCACAAAGGGCGTTGCACGAGGAAATGACGTCATAATCTGCGTGCGCAGCTGAACGCGCGCAAACACTTTGCGCCGGCGCTAAATGTCTACTGAAGTTGGGCGTAGGCGCAGATCGCGCTGCGCCCGGCCGCAAAGTGCCTAGCGCTCGAGATCTACTCCTCCTAAGGCGCTAACGGCTGGCGCACGCAACTGAATTTCTAGGCCCATAAATATAAGGTAGACATTAATAAATCCAATCGGGAATTCAGGAGAAACTTCTTTACCCAGAGAGTGGTGAGAATGTGGAACTCGCTGCCACAGGGAGTGGTTGAGGCGAGTAGCAGAGATACATTTTCGGGGAAGCTGGATAAACACATGAGGGAGAAGGGAATAGAGGGTTATGGTGGTGGGATGAGATGAAGAGGGGTGGGAGGAGGCTCAAGTGGGGGATAGACCAGTTGGGCCGAAAGGCCTGTTTCAGTGCTCTAGAGTCCATGTAACAATGTGAGTACTGCTGTCGTTATGCTGCACACTGGATACCGCGCTGGTAAAATGGATTTTTGCCCGTGTTGAATTTTTTAACTTGTATTTCTGTACTGTTGGAATCAGCATGTAAGGGCATAATCTGACAGACACATCAAGTATTCTTAATAACAACAGAAGATGCTGGAAAACCTCAGCAGGCCAGGCAACATCCGTGGAGAGAGAAACAGAGTCAACGGTTCAGGTCGAAGACCCTTCGTCAAGACTGAAGAAGCACAGGAAATGAAACAGATTAAAAGGCCAGTTTGGGGGCTGGGAAATGGGGATGAGAGAACAAGAGAAGTGAAGAGACATTAAGAGGTATTCAAAACCAGACGAGATGGTGGTCGGACTAGTGGAGACAAAAGACGGCTCTAGATTAGGTGTGAAATGCACTGGCAGAATGAGAGACAGCTGCCATGTGGGAGAGAGAAAAAGGGGGGAAGGCCAAAACAAAGGTGTGGATAAAAAATATGTAAAAATGTAATAGGGGCCGAGGTTATGATCTGAAATTGTTGAACTCGATATTGAGTCCGGACGGCTGCAGAGTGCCTAATCGAAGGATGAGGTGCTGTTCCTCGAGCTTACGGTGAGCTTCCGTGGAACAATGCAAGAGCCCGAGGACAGTGAGGTCCAAGTGGGAATGGGGCGGTGAATTAAAATGACAGGTGACCGGAAGTGTTCTTGTCAGCAGTTCAGAACAGGCAGCTGTCTGGGGGAAGAGGACCTTTGTTGTGGCCCACACAATGGCAGTCTGATGTGTGAGTTGGCTAATTGTCCCGGGAGCGGTTATTTACAATCCCAAACCACATCATCTGAAGTGGCCCCATTGTTCCGCAGACATACCGTTGTGACAGTCTTGAAGAAGAAGAACGACAGCAGCTTGTATTTATATAGCGCCTTTAACGTAGTAAAACGTCCCAAGGCGCCGCACAGGAGTATTTTAAGACAAAAAATTTGACACCGATCCACATAACGATGAATTAGGGCAGGTGACCAAAAGCTTGGTCAAAGAGGCAGGTTTTAAGGAGCGTCTTAAAGGAGGAGGGAGAGGTAGCGAGGCGGAGAGGTGTAGGGAGGGAATTCCAGAGCTTAGGGCCGAGGCAACAGAAGGCACGGCCGCCAAAGGTTGAGCGATTATAATCAGGGATGCTCAAGAGGGCAGAATTAGAGGAGCGCAGATATCTCGGGGGGGTTGTGGGGCTGAAGGAGATTACAGATAGGGAGGGGCGAGGGCCATGGAGGGATTTGAAAACAAGGAGGAGAATTTTGAAATCAAGGCGTTGCTTAACCGGGAGCCAATGTAGGTCAGCGAGCACAGGGGAGATGGGCGAACGGGACTTGGTGCGACTTAGGACACGGGCAGCCGAGTTTTGAATGACTTCAAGTTTACGTAGGGTGGAATGTGGGAGGCCAGTCAGGAGTGCGTTGGAATAGTCAAGTCTAGAGGTAACAAAGGCAGGGATGAGGGTTTCAGCAGCGGATGAGCTGAGGCAGGGGCGGAGCCGGGCGATGTTACGGA